>NC_081850.1:63723270-64057597 GCF_963259705.1 Myotis daubentonii | reverse complement strand
AAATTTCAAGACATATAGAAAGTTTTAAAAAGTGTCCACTGAACACAAATATACTCACCAGCGAGCTGATATGATACCTCACTGTAATTGCTTTATCACTAAATTAACAAAACAAAAAGCTATAAAATATTTTGATAATTTAGTAAGAGATTAGAATTTAGTAAGAGGACGGTATTAGAATAATGGAGTAGTATAAAATAAAAAAGTACATAAATCTGATAGAGAAAGCTAAATAGGATAATGTGACATATTATGAGCTGTTAAAAACACAAAGTCCAGTGTAACAAATCTAAGCGACAACAAAGTCTTAGAGGCTCTGAACTGTAGGAGGGGTTTCCGCCTGCTGTTCCTCAGGCCTGAGACCCAAGGCATGATGGTCCCAGAGCAGAGGTGCGGGGCGGGTAGCTTTTTGGCTCACCCAAGGGCTTGTGCCTGCTGCATGCACTGTGGTTCTCAGACCTCTGAGCCTTTGCTTCTCAAACCAGACAATAGTCAATGAAGCTATCAATGCACAGTGGGTTTATCACCAGGGAAACTTGCTGAAACTCAGTTGACCCTCATGGGTTGTGTCTTTGCAGGTGGAGAAGAACGATAGCAGACAAGTATTGGAAAACAGTTTGGATTTGAGTGAGGCTGAGAGAGGAGAATGTTTTGTTATTTTTTTTTTTTTTTAGCTTCCTAATTATTCAACCCTGAGCTACTTCTCTGTGTGTAAACCTTGACTCAGTAGGAAAGAGTTGGAGTCCAGAAATCTGAATGTTTAACAAGCACCCGGGTGATTTCATTGCTCCGCATGTAGGTGTTGCCATGTGGTGTCCTTTTCCAGGGTGTGGTATACTTAGACTCAGGAAGACCCAGCTGCTACAGAGTCTATGGCATTGCTTTGCCAGGAGTGCTTATCTCTGTAAACAGCTCGTACTCATTTTCTAAATGAGCTTAATTGCTAATTCCCTAAGGGAGTCCGAGGAGATGATTATTTTTTAACTTCCCAGTTGTTTGATTTGGCACCGATGCCGTGCCCCTCTTTGTAAACCTTCACAAGGGGCACCCGTGCCCTCTTCTCTAAACTCTCATTCACGGGGGTCCTCAGATGCATTTGACTTAATGCTTCAGTTTTCTCAGGGAGAAAACTCCCCAAGTCCTCTTTCCTGGTGTTTTTCTTGGGAAGCGTCTTCCTCCTGTTATCAGCGTGTTTGAATTCCCATCCATTTTCTTGTGACTTGTGGAATGTGCTGGTAGGACTGCAGCTGTCCCGTCTTCTCCTTGGAACAGGTTTTCCTCCCCTGAAGGATTAATAAGGAGGCAAACTATTTGCAGTTGCTTCTACCCCATCTCGGATTGTTCTTTCTCCTGGGGCTAAAGGACGATCTCAGAGTTCCTCATTTTTCCTCAGAGTGACAGCTGTCACCAGTTCTTCCTTGTCTATTTTTCTTACCTGCTCTTTTTCCGTCTTTGCCAATCAGTTAAAGCAGAAGAATTTGTTTCTGTGGTGGTCCGTCAGCTAAAAGGAAACATGCCATACCAAGTAACGAGTAACTTGGTTTTTATTGTTTTGTTTTTGTTTGTTTGTTTTTGTTTAAAATACAATGAACATAGAAGCATGGAACAGACTGTCCGATCTCAGAGGGAAGAAGGGGGTAGGTGGGTGGGAAGAGATTAAACAAAGAGCTTATATGCATACTAGTATATGAATAACCCACAGACACAGACAAGAGTGTGGTGAAGGCCTGGGGCACGAGTTGGATGCTGGCTAGAAGGGTTCAATGGGGGGAAAAAGGGGACTCTGTAATACTTTCAACAATAAAGATAAAGCAAACAAACAACAAAAATATACAATGGACATTTCTTGAGTTCATCCCGGCACCAGGCATTGTGCTCAAGGCTGGAGACATGAGTGAAAAAGCAGGCAGGGGCAGCCACATCTCCAAACAGCCCTGACAAATCCGGGTTGAGAGTATCCCGTATAACCAGGAACCTGGGAGTAAATTTGTAGGATGGGGAACTGTCAGCTATGGTCAGGATATAGGGTGTTTGGTGATGAATAAAAGGTTCTTTGAAGACTTGGTGTTACTGTCAAAAATCTGAACATTATTCAATAGGAAATTATTTCTTAATCAGTTTTTTAAAAATATATTTTATTGACTTTTTTCAGACAGGAAGGGAGAGGGATAGAGAGTTAGAAACATAGATGAGAAAGAAACATCGATCAGCTGCCTCCTGCATACCCCCCACTGGGGATGTGCCTGCAACCAAGGTACATGCCCTTGACTGGAATCGAACCTGGGACCCTTGAATCCACAGGCCGACGCTCTATCCACTGAGCCAAACCGGTCAGGGCTCTTAATCAGTTTTTAAAAATTAAGATAGGGAGAACACATCATTCTAGTGTAAAAATAATAAATAAAATAATGCTTCCATTTTCTTTTATATTCAGGTAAGAGAAGTGTGGTAGGAAGTATAAGGGTAGAGATGAAAAAAGAAAAAGAAGAAGAAATTCGGATTAATAGATGGTCAGAAAAAAGAGGTATCAGCAAAGAGAAAGCTACACAGAGAAAAAGGTTGACAGATACATATCCCAAGGGCCTAGGATAGTGCCTGGCACATAGTAGGTGCTTATGAAATAGTTATTAAATGAAGGACAGAGTAAATGGCATGGGGAGAAAGAAAGAGAAATAGGAAGATGCACATCCACAGAAAATATTGAGATATTGTAAGAAAAAGATTGAGAGACAACTAATGCAGATAGAAATACCCATATTCAAAGGAAGCAGATTGTAAAGGGAGATAGAGGAAGAAATAAAGGATTGGACTCAGAGAGGCTCGTAAACATGCTAGTACTCTTGAGCAAATGACCCTTTGTGTGTGCTGTGTCCTAGACATTGTGCTGGGTGTGTGATGTGGAACTGGAGAAAGTCACTCAATGTTTGAGTTCCATCTACTAAAAAAAAAAAAAAAAAAATGGAATCAAATACAGTATTGTAAAATGTTAAAATCTGATTAAGTTAGGCGGTGGGTACATGGAATATTTTCTATTCTACTCTCTGTATTTAAGTATAAGTTTGAAATTTTCCATAATTAAAAATTTTTTAAAAATAGGACAGTTAATAACTGAGTCCAGGCCCAATTAATTCTCCCTTCCCCACACGAAGTCACTAGAGTAAGAATTGTTCAGACATGGCAATTGATTGGATATGGGAGGCAAATGGGTGGAGAAGGTCTTGTTCGCCCCAAGGGTTGTGTCCTGGTGACTAAGCCGGTGATTTCACCTAATGGAATGACAGGTTTGGAAAGGAAGCTAATAAATTCATTTGTCAGAAATGTTGGGGGAATGCTCAAGGAAATATTTGTAGACCAAAGGGAATTTGTTTCTTATGGAATTGTCGTTTCAAAAGGCACCGCGGAGAGACTCCCCAACAGGGAGACACAGCGGAGGGAAGAAGTGGGGAACTGGCAGGGGCGGGATGAGGACAAACACTGGGGACCTTGGTTTATAATTTTCAATAGTGAAGAAGGAGGAGGCTTGGGTGGAAGCCCAGATCAGGGTGTGGCCGGGATAACAGCTGAATTTGTTGAGTTATCCAGCCACAGTGTTCTTTGTGGAATGTTGGCTTTTTGGCCTCTGCAGAGTTTATTCCCTCCCAGGTGCTGGGCACAGTTGCTCAGAGCAGCTCCTGCAGGGTGGGTCAAGAGGTCAGGAATAAAGAGGTCAGAGGAGAAAGCTGGAGATACCGGCCTCTGCAAAATGCACTTATTTTTCTTGCTATTTGACAGGTGGACTAGATGCAATTTAGCTGAGAGCCAAGCCCGTCAACAGGTTCCCTCAACTGTTTTCGCCAACCCCCTAAGGTCCCCCCTTGTTTAAGGCATCTCTTCCTCACATTTTTTCCCCTTTGCTGGACATTTTTCTCTAGTGTTTATTTTCTAAATGACAATTTAAGGGAATAAGTACAATAACCCATTCAACTAAAGTGGTTTTTAAAAATGACAAATCGGTTTACTTAGTCAAAGAAAACTTGATGTTGTTATGGATTTCAGATACTTAATACTTTTTTAAGGGCTTAATTGAATTAGAAAAATATATTTTTGATGTCTGGGATTAAGCATAACTTTTTAATCTTGTCTGCATAAAGGAAAATTCCTAATTCAATGATTACTAATTGGTTTAGAAAATCATAAATGCACTTTGTAACATGTTCATGACAATAAACGAATACGCTTATCACCATGGATTCCAAACAAAATTAATATCATGTCCCAAATGAGTACCAGCTGTTTAGAACATCATAGAGGGGGATGGGAGAATTCAAACTTAATTAATTATTTCCTTGGTTAGAAAACAAAATCTTCAAACAAAGAGAACATTATATCTATCAGGCCCTAACTAGCATTTCTAAGATTCCACCCACAGTAAGGCCAGGGAACATAATGCCAGGCCTTTCACTG
Organism: Myotis daubentonii; assembly: GCF_963259705.1. NCBI lineage: Eukaryota > Metazoa > Chordata > Mammalia > Chiroptera > Vespertilionidae > Myotis > Myotis daubentonii. The sequence goes on along the minus strand of NC_081850.1, from coordinate 64,053,154 downwards.
GATTTTTGAATTACTCACATAAACTTGGAAAATTACAAGAGTAACTGAGATTGTGTCTAGATAACTGAGTCAAAAGACTGGTCTGCTTCCTTTTCTAAGTCCTTCCCTCCCCCATTTTGCCCCCAGTAGCATACCAAGCAGGGTTCTTGTGTTGTATTCCTTTGCATTCATCCAATTCTATTTCCTTGCTGGCCTACTGGAATAGGGGACTCTATTGGAAGTATTTGCTTTGGTTCAATTTTTTTAAAAAATATATTTTTATTGATTTTTTTACAGAGAGGAAGGGAGAGGGATAGAGAGTGTTTTGGTTCACTTTAATAAGGATTTGTTGGATATAGTATGTGGGAGGTGCCAAAAGAGATACAAGAGATTAAAAACATAGGATTCCTACCCTTATTGCGGCAACAGTGTTGAATACTTCTAACTATAATATCAGAGAGTTAAGGTAAGTGCCATAGTTGATATCAATGAAGTGCTAAAGGGGTGAATAGCCAATATCTCATTTATTTGTGGGAATAGTTGAGTATGAAGGAGGTATCATTTGAGCTGGTTCTTTTTAAAAAAATATATATTCTTATTGATTTCAGTGAGGAAGGGAGAGAGAGATAGAAACATCAATGATGAGAGAGGATCATTAATGGGCTGTTTCCTGCACGGCCCCCACTGGGGACTGAGCTGCAACATGTACTCAGACTGGGAATAGAGCCATGACCTTCCAGTTCATAGGTTGACGCTCAATCACTGAGCCAGACGGAGTAGGCTGAGCTGGTTCTTGAAGACTGACTCCATTTTCACTTGGAAGGGTGCCAGCAGGCTTATAGAATGACAGAGCAACTTGATGTGTCCTGTTACCATAGCTCAGATGGTAGGTGCATATTTCCGCCTTGTTTCCAGATGATGCAAGCTGGTATAGGCATTAATGGTACTTCAATGATTTCCATTTTCTACCTGAATTCCTTGTTTAAACGACCTATTTACATTACTACTCTGGGTGACACCTATGCCTGGAGATGTCTGCTAGTTGAAAATGAACAAACAGCAGCCAGGTATTTCTTATCTCTAATGGATGTTCTGCAAATCCCTTAGCTTTAGCATTTTGTGTGCAATGCATTTTTAGAAAACGAATAAAAGGAATAGAAAATGATGGACACACACATCTAGGTGCTTTGTGCAAACAGCATGTTATTCCTCTCAAGGTGACCCTAAGCATAGGATGTGCAGTTTGAAATGGTTGACACAGAACTGTGTGTGCCTTCTCACTTACTCAGTCTCCTCTTCGTGAAAAAATGGAATTATGTTTGAGGTTAAATTTGTTAACCTCTGCTATACTGATCTTCCTAAAGTATTATTTTTCATAATACTTTATGTACAAAAGGCTCAAAGGAGTGTGAACTGCCTAATTTAGCCATGTCTTTTCTCTTTTGGTGCTCTGTGTTCTCAGAATAGTGTCTATACTAGATCACAAACATCTTTCTCTTTTTCCACTTCCCTCCAACAAATATTCATTCATTCATTCAACAAACAAACCATTATTAAGCAATTCTATACACCAGCTACTATTCTATGGACTTGGGAGACTTCCATCAAGAAAACAGACAAAATCCAGGCTTGATTAGGGCTTCCAGACTAGCTGGGGGAAACAAAATAAATAATAAATTCAATAAACAAGGAAATTACCAGTATATACAGTAGTATGTTAAAAGGTGACATTTGTTTGGGGAAAATAGAGTAGGGCAAGGGAGTTGGGCATAGTGCATGAGTGATAACTGTAAACAGGTTTGTCCGGCGGGCCTTATTTAGAAGTGAGTTAGGCTCTGGTCATCTGGGTGTGAAAGCCTTTTGCGCAGGAGCAGCCATCAGTGCACAGGCCCCCAGGTGAGAATTTGTGCAGGGATCTCTAGGAGCAGCCTGAGTGGAGCATAAGGAGCAAGGGGGGGAGAATAGTAGGAGAGGAGTCGAGAGGTAACAGGTACAGATGGCATGGGGACCTAGAGGACTTTGTAAGGCCTGGCTCTCAGTGAAATGGGGAGCCACTGGAGGGTCTTCAGAAGAGGAGTGGCCATCTCCCGCTCTTTGTGCTGTTGCCATATATTTTACTTCTACAAGTGTTACTGGTTTTGCTTTACACGTCGGTTCACTGTTGTGGGGATAACGTTTGGATTAATCTTTGCACCATATATTTTTTTTCCATCCTTTCACTTTTGACATACTTACACTGGGATATTTCTCGTGACTTTCTTGTAGGTGGCATATTAATGTATCATGGTGGGGTTTTGCTGTTTTTTAATCTACAGTGCCAATCTCAGTCTTTTAATTAATGTGTTGAGATTTTAAGGGTAATTATTATGTTAGGGCTTAAGTATGCATTTCTGTTTGTTTCCTCTAGTTCCTGTTTCTCTCTTCCTCTTTTTTTCCCACCTTCCTGTGGATTACTTGAACATTTTTTTTAGGATTCCATCTTGATTTATTTATTATCACGTTTTTGTGTATATCACTTTGTATAGTTTTCCTAGTAGTCACTTAGGGGTGACTTTTAATTTTTTAAAAAATATATTTTATTGATTTTTTACAGAGAGGATGAGAGAGAAACATCGATCAGCTGCCCCCTGCACACCCCCTACTGGGGATGTGCCTGCAACCAATGTACATGCCCTTGACCAGAATCGAACCTGGGACCCTTGAGTCTGCAGGCTGACGCTCTATCCCCTGAGCCAAACCGGTTAGGGTTAGGGGTGACTTTTATTTTGATATAATTTCAAACATAAAGAAAAGTTTCAAGGGTAGTACAAAGAACTCCCATATCCTCTTTACACGATTCAGCAATATTTTACATATTGCCCTATTTGCTTAGCATTCCCTCTGTGGGGTATGTGTGTATGTGAGTAAATATTTCTGAGCCACTTGAGAGTAAGTTGGAGATGTCATGCTTCTTCATCTCTAAATACTTCAGTATATATTTCCTAAGAGGGAGAAAATGATCCAAATCAGGAAATTTAACATTGACACAATACTATTATGTAATCCATACTCCATATTCAGATTTTGTTAATGGTCCCAATTATGTATTTTATGGCCATTATCTTCAGTTTCCTTTATTATGAAACAATTTTTTATTTTTTCCTTATGTTTCTTGACCTTTTTTTTTTTTTTTTTTTTTAAGAATAAAGGCAATTATTTTCTAGAATGTCCTTCAATTTGGGCTTGTCTGATGTTTCTAAAGGAAATATTCACATTACTTATTTATAATAGAGGAAATTTAGAAATAATCTGTCATGTTAGGGGTTTGTTTAAATAAATTAAGTTTAAATCTTCTTATTTATTTATTTTTTACAATGAAGATCTATTATTCATACAGTTTTAAAAGGGAGGAATTTTTTCCTGCAAACCAGCAACCTTTTCAATTTTTAAAATAGGAGCATGCTGATTTTTCCAGAAATATAAAAAAAGATAGTTAGATGAAGAGTTATAATGATATAATGGAAAATGCATTGAAGTGAGATCAAGGCCACATATCACCATTTTCTGTTTATAAGATCTTGGTCAGGAGCTTCATGATTTTGAACCTCAGTTTTCTCATCTTTAAAATGGGCATCGCAGTATAACTGTCCTGTCTGCTTCACAGAGTTGTTTGAGGATCAAATGGAGTAATTTTTGTTGTTGCTCTTTGTAATCTTTAAAAACCAATACCAATAAAAGGCATTCTTATTTCATTTTATGGAAAATATTTTATTGCATACCAGAGGTAAAATTTTCCTAAAATTAATTACAATAAAAATCCCCAAACTACCAGGCGTTTGAACTTCATCCTTGAAAGTTTCCAGTGTTACAATCTTTCACCTAAAGGAATAAATAGATAGAGCAGTGAGAGGAATTAGATCAACCACTGTAACATTTATAGTTTATCCATGTCCTCAATTCAAATAATTTGTTTTTCCGTTTCTGCTTCTTTTTTTTTTTTTCACTTTGTATGTGACCAGTTATTTCTTAGCTTTGAAAGAATGTGGAAATTTTCTTTGTTTCCTCTTTAGAAATTTCCAATATGCCACATCTAGGAAACAGAAATAAGAAAAAGCTATTAACACACAGCTGCATCTTTCCCCTTGAATCAGAGTTTACCTTAGTGACTCACTTGTCATTAATAGAATGGAGCAGAAGTGAGGTCACGGTCAGAAAAGGCCACGTGGCTTTCATACTTATCTCTTGGGATAAAGAAGTCATGATCTGTCATGGAATAGAAGAAGCTAGGTAAGAAGTTTGACTACCCGAAGAGCACCATGCTGGAGAGAGCGTGTGTGGTCAGACGAGCTCCCAGCGGAAGGTTAGCAGCACTTGCCTATACGTGATTGTGCCAGCTGGGATGCCCCCAGGTAAGCCTTCAGGTGACAGTGCAGCCTCAGAAGCCATCTGAATGTACCTGCATGAGGGAGCTACTTAGCTCTGCCTTTCGTAAATTCCTGACCAACATTGAGAGCAAAATCAAACGATTGTAGTCCCTACTACTAAACTGGGGGAGAACGTGTACACAGCAGGAGTGACTGGAAAAATCCTGGGGCTGTGTGAATTTCAACAAAAAGTAAAAGCAGAAGGGTTCAAGTGTCATTATGATGCTAAGAGAATCCCAGAGCAGGCAGTCCCTTGCCAGAATCCAGTCTCACATCTCACGCATCACTCCCCGTCCCTGGGTTATGTCCTGCATCAGCCCCAAATCTAAGCAAGCCAGTGTGGTTCAGGTTTTTCCTAGACTCCTTCGTAATTCCAGTAGTTTCCAGCTCTATAAAGTCTCCATGAGGAATTATTGTTCAAAACTAGCAGGAGAAAAGAATATGCGTTTGTTCAAAGCCACCAATTGGATTTTGAATTATTTTGATTCTCTCTGACATTCCAAGAATAAGACGTGAGATTCTTTCCCGCTGAATAAGAGACTACAAATCATGGTGTGACAGACTTTTGCTAACTGTCCACGAGGGCTCAACATTCTTCTTTCCTTCTCCCTTTTTAAGTTTGCTTAGACTTACCTTCCTTAGGTTACCATGGAGGCAGGACGGACATGTAAGAAGTAAGATTTTTCTTGACAATTGTATAGGCCTTTCACATTTTGCTTCCATTACCATTCTGGCCAAAATTTAAGGAAAATCTATTGCATGATTTAATGAAAATGTCATGGACCAATACTAGAGAACTTTCCCAATTCAATAGCTATTCTAGAAGAGGCAATGTTCTTTCCCTTCCCTTCCCTTCCCTTCCCTTCCCTTCCCTTCCCTTCCCTTCCCCTTCCCCTTCCCCTTCCCCTTCCCCTTCCCCTTCCCCTTCCCCTTCCCCTTCCCCTTCCCCCTCCCCCTCCCCTTCCCCTTCCCCTTCCCCTTCCCCTTCCCCTTCCCTTCCCTTCCCTTCCCTTCCCTTCCCTTCCCTTCCCTTCCCTTCCCTTCCCTTCCCTTCCCTTCCCTTCCCTTCCCTTCCCTTCCCTTCCCTTCCCTTCCCTTCCCTTCCTTTCCCTTCCCTTCCCTCCCTTCCTTCCTTCCTTCCTTCCTTCCTTTTTTCCATTGATTTTTAAAGAGAGGGGAAGGGGGAAGGAGAGACAGAGGGAGAAAGAAACATCCATGTGAGAGAGAGACATTGATTGGTTGCCTCCCGCACACACCCTGACTGAGCCCAGTATCAAGCCTGCAACCAAGGTACATGACCTTGACTGGAATCAAACCTGCGACCCTTTGGTTCTCAGACCGATGCTCTATCCACTGAGCCAAACCAGCCAGAGCTCTGTCTTCCTTTTTGTTATTTCTTTCTTGATACAGGAGACCCCATCTCTGGTATTTTTGATCCCCCCCACCCTTTTTTTTGCCCCAGAATTAAAAGTCATTTTTTTCTTATTCATTTATTTATTCAACAAACAATTGTTGAGCATCTACCATGTGCTTTGCACTGTTAGTGCTGTGGGGAATACCTGAGTGAACAATATAAAGTCCCTGGCTTAATGGGGATTATATAAATTAGTTGGCATAAAGTGCTGTGCAGAAGAAGGAAGGACAGTGAGGACAGGTGTAGGGTTGGAATGGAAGCTCTTTGTAGGTGTATCATAGTCTTTTTGATAGAGTAACATTTGAGCCAATATCTTTTTTAAAAAAAATATATTTTTATTGATTTCAGAGAGGAAGGAAGAGGGAGAGAGAGCTAGAAATATCAATGATGAGAGAGAATCATTGATCGGCTGCCTCCTGCACGCCCCCCACTGGGGATCAAATCCGCCACCCGGGCATGTGCCCTTGACTGGAATCAAACCTGGGACCCTTCAGTCCACAAGCTGACGCTCTATCCACCGAGCCAAACCAGCTAGGGCTGAGCCAAAATCTTGAAGGAGATCCTGTAGCTAGAATGATGCCCCATCTCCAAAGAGTTCCATGTCGGAGTCTTTGAAACCTGTGCCTTTCACTTTAGTGTGAAAGGGACTTTGCAGATGTGATTAAGTGAATGATCTTGAGATGGGAAGATTATTCTGGGTTATCTAGATAGACCCAATGTAATCGCAAGGGTTCTTACGAGAGGGAGGCAGGCAGGTCAGTCAGAGGAAATGTGATATTAGACACAGAGTCAGAAGTTTGAAGATGCCATGCAACTGGCTTGAAGATGGAGGGTGGGGCCATGAGCCAAAGAATGCAGGCAGCCTCTAGACCAGTGGCTCTCAACCTTCCTAATGCCTCGACCCTTTAATACAGTTCCTCATGTTGTGGTGACCCCCAATTTCATTGTTACAAATTGAACATAATTAAAGCATAGTGATTAATTACAAAAACAATATGTAATTATATATGTGTTTTCCGATGGTCTTAGGCGACCCCTGTCAAAGGGTCGTTCGACCCCCAAAGGGGTCGCGATCCACAGGTTGAGAACCGCTGCTCTAGACGCTGAAGAAAGCATGGAAATGGATTCTCCACTGGAGCCTCCAGAAGGAATGCAGCCTGCTGGCACCTGGATTTTAGGACGTGTGGCCTCCAGGACTGTACGATAATTAATCTGTGTTGTTTTAAGCCACTACGTTTGTGGAAATTTGTTACAGCAGCAATAGGACACTAATATAGCAGTGCAGACATAGGATTTGCAGGTAACTGGGGAAAGAGAAAACCCAGAGGAAATAGCACGTGCTAAGGTCTTGAGGTAGAAGAATGCAGGATGGATTGAAGAGCAGAAATGGGTCAGGTGAGTCTGGGGACAGAGTGGCAGGAAAAAATATTCTTGTGTCGCAACTTTACCCTCAGAATATCCTATAGATGTTTCCCTATTTTATTTTGGCATTTTTTTTCCCCATTGGAGAGGTTTTGAGGCCAGTATAATCTCTTTTGTTATTGATGGTGGTGGTTATGTTCTATTTTTTAATTTTTAAAAATTCCTTTGTGAGTAACATCTCTCTGCCCCTGAAAATGTGTAAGATATTTATTTTCTTTATTCTTGTAATTCAGAAATTTTGGCATGGGTCTCTTTTTGGTAATTTTACTTAGAACATGCTAGTTGGTTTTGATATGAGTATTCTAATATTCATGTTTTTAAACTCAGAAGAGTTATGACATAATTTTGTTTTTATTTTGTTGGTGTGACCATTGCTAATTATTTGATTAGATTTTTCATCTAAGTCTTCTATATTTATAATATCTCATATAATTTTCAGTTCCTTGTCCTTTGCAGCAACATTTTAGGAAGGCTCTCTAAGTTTCACGCCCATGGAAAAATTAATAATTTGATGTGGACACTGCATTCTTTCTCTGAAGCAGCCATGGCTATTTGCAGACTTTTCATTCATTTTGAAAGAGTCCCTGAGGAAGGAAGGAAGTATTTCTATCTCTGTAGACAATGGGTTGTCGGGGGCTTACAGACGGACATGCAGGCATTCTTGACTCTATATTTTCCAGCCCAGATCTATCTCCACATTCTGTGTTTGTTTTTTTCTTTGTGTTATGCTGGCTTAGTGTCACCAAATAGTCTTGCCCCAATAACAAGGATGATTCCTCTCTGCTACAATCTGTAGAGACATAGTATACTGTAAAATAATGGTACTAAATTTCAAGCATTTTGGGTGTTGTCAGTTCCATGAAATTTTATTCTGTCCAAATTCTTGACAGTATAATACATGTACAGAGAACATTTCAAGCCTACGGGAGGATTCTGTCATTTTCTCAGAATCGTTCAAGAATGTGAAAAGGATATAGATAATTTCTTAAGGCATGTGAACTCCACACACCATTAGGCACTATCTATCCTAAAAAATAAACAAGGGGTAGCAGATAATTTCTTCTACTTTTATAAATACATAAGCTGGCATCCCTGCATAACGGCTTAGGTTGGTGAAAGCTGATGTGACTGCTGTTCAAGAAGTCGATGTTTACTAGTAGGTTCATATATTGCTAGAGTGTATGTAGCAAATGGAGTTAACCTTCACTGTCAAGCACATTTTGTGTTCTATCATGCTTAATGCATGTGTACCTCTTGTTTAGCCTGAGTCTTCTTCATGTGTTTGGTCTCTGTCTTTTATAAAGAACTAGAGGCCCGGTGCACGAATTCGTGCGCCAGTGGGATCCTGCAGGCCATGGGCCGAAACCGGCTCTCTGACATCCCTTGAGGGGTCCAGAATTGCAAGAGGGTGCAGGCCAGGCCAAAGGACCCCACCGGTGTATGATTTGGGCCAGGGAGAGACGCGGGAGGTTGACCAGCCAGGGAGGGACTGCGAGAGGGCTCCAGGGCATGTCTGGCCCATCTCACTCAGTCCTGATTGGCCGGACCCCAGCAGCAAGCTAACCTACCAGTCGGAGTGTCTGCCCCCAGATGGTCAGTGTACGTCATAGAGACTGGTCAACCGGTCGACTGTCTGCCCCTGGTGGTTAGTGCTCGTCATAGCAAGCAGTTGAGCGGCCTTAGCATATTATTAGCATACTAGAGGCCCAGTGCACGAATTCATGTACCAGTGGGGTTCCTTGGCCTGGCCTGCGGGATCGGGCCAAAACTGGCTCTCCGCCATCTCCTGAAGGGTCCCAGATTGGGAGAGGGTGCAGGCCATGCTGAGGGACCTCACTGGTGCATGATTGGGGCCAGGGAGGGATGCGGGAGGTTGGCCAGCCCGGGAGGGCTGCAGGGCGTGTCTGGTCCATTTTGCTCAGTCCTGATTGGCCTGACCCCAGTAGCAAGCTAAAATACCAGTCGGAGCTCTGCTCCCTGGGATCAGTGCATGTCATAGTGACTGGTCAACCAGTTGACTGTCTGCCCCCTAGTGGTCAGTGTACATCATAGCGAGTGGTTGAGTGGCCTTAGCATATCATTAGCATATTATGCTTTGATTGGTTGAACTGACAACCATTCAACCAGACACTTAGCTTATTAGGCTTTTATTATATATGATGATTGTGCTTTGATTGGTTGAATGGCTGACTGGTTGACTGGACACTTAGCATATTAGGCTTTTATTATATAGGATGTTGTTAATGTTCAGCCAGAAAGCTTGGTCACAGAAAAAAGTGAAGACAACTGGAATTTTACTCTAAGAAGACAAAATAGAATTTCTACTCTACTTAGCTCCTTCCAAAGAGCCAAGATATTGAGGAATTGGAATTACCCTGCAGAGCCTCAGGACCATATATGCATTTCACTTTGAAACAATGCTGAGAGAAAGAAATAGAGAAATAGACATTGTTGGCATAAAATGCTACTTTGGAGAAGGATAATTTTACAGTGTGGTTATCTAATTGCCTAATTAAACTGACTGTCAAGTCGTTAAAAAAAATGTGGCTTCTTTATTTGGTGACAAATACACTCATTTTGTTGTTGTTGTTGCCGTTAATCCTCACCTGAGGATACTTTTCCATTGATTTTTAGAGAGAGTGGAAGGGAGAGAGAGAAAAACATCAATGTGAGAGAGACACACCAATTGGTTGCCTCCTGCATGCGCCCCCTGCAACCGAGGTACATGCCCTTGACCAGAGTCAACCCAGGACCCTTCAGTCCACAGGCTGATGCTCTATCCACTGAGTCACACTGGCTAGGGCCAAATCCATTTTCAATGGAGATGTGCTACCTGTGTCCCTATGGAGTCGTGGTGGGGTTGCCAATCTGGCCTCCTGTGGACTCTAGGTGCCTTTCTGCATGCATTTCCACCCCATTCTTCACTACTCCTCATTCATTCATTCCACCAAAAGCTCATTCTCCATTTAGCATTTGTGTGACAGAGACTGGGAAAAGGACACAAGGGAAATCCTGGAATCCCAGTGCTGCACTGGGATAAATGCAGGGATTGACGGAACAGCCCTGAGACCCTAGGAATACTGTATAATTATTATTTCTTATATAAAGAACAGTCTCTACTGAATGCATTAAGGAACAATGGACACTTGTGCACCATTGCCTACGTAACTTTCTAGTATCTGCCTCATGAATCCCACTGGACCATTCTTGGTATTTTTTTTTAAAATGATATTGAAACATTGCTTCCGACTTTGAGTAGCATAACATTTAACAGTGACAACAGTGAAACAGGATCAAAACCTGAACTCTTGATACCACCATTAGCATACAATATTTTTTTTAAATTTTTTTATTTTTTTATTTTTTTAATTGCTTAAAGTATTACAAAGGGTATTACATATGTATCCATTTTATCCCCCCGCCCTAGACAGTCCCCTAGCCTCCCCTATCACCCCGTGTCTTATGTCCATTGGTTATGCTTATATGCATGCATACAAGTCCTTTAGTTGATCTCTTACCCCCCTACCTCCTGCCCCCCAACCCTCCCCGGCCTTCCCGCTGCAGTTTGACAATCTGTTTGAGGCAGCTCTGCCTCTGTATCTATTATTGTTCAAAAGTTTAGAATGGTCTCTATTGTCCATGAATGAGTGAGATCATGTGGTATTTTTCCTTTATTGACTGGCTTATTTCACTTAGCATAATGCTCTCCAGTTCCATCCATGACGTTGCAAATGGTACGAGTTCCTTCCTTTTTACAGCAGCATAGTATTCCATCGTGTAGATGTACCACAGTTTTCTAATCCATTCATCTACTGATGGGCACTTAGGCTGTTTCCAAATCTTAGCTATGGTGAACTGTGCTGCTATGAACATAGGGGTGCATATATCCTTTCTGATTGGTGTTTCCGGTTTCCTGGGATATATTCCCAGAAGTGGGATCACAGGGTCAAATGGGAGTTCCATTTTCAGTTTTTTAAGGAAACTCCATACTGTCTTCCACAGTGGCTGCACCAGTCTGCATTCCCACCAGCAGTGCACAAGTGTTCCTTTTTCTCCACATCCTCTCCAGCACTTGTCGTTTGTTGATTTGTTGATGATAGCCAGTCTGACAGGTGTGAGATGGTACCTCATTGCTGTTTTGATTTGCATCTCTCGGATGATTAGTGACTTTGAGCATGTTTTCATATGTCTCTTGGCTTTCTGGATGTCCTCTTTTGAAAGGTGTCTATTTAGGTCCTTTGCCCATTTTTTGATTGGATTGTTTATCTTTCTTTTGTTAAGTTGTATGAGTTCCCTATAAATTTTGGAGATTAGGCCCTTATCAGATATGTCATTGGCAAATATGTTTTCCCACACAGTGGGTTTTCTCGTTGTTTTGTTGATGGTTTCTTTTGCTGTGCAGAAGCTTTTTATTTTGATGTAGTCCCATTTGTTCATTTTTTCTTTAGTTTCAAGTGCCCTAGGAGCTGTATCAGTGAAGAAATTGCTTCGGCATATGTCTGAGATTTTGTTGCCTTTGGATTCTTCTAGAATTTTTATGGTTTCCCGTCGTACATTTAAGTCCTGTATCCATTTTGAGTTTATTTTTGTGTATGTGTAAGTTGGTGGTCTAGTTTCATTTTCTTGCATATATCTGTCCAATTTTCCCAGCACCATTTATTGAAGAGACTATCTTGGCTCCATTGTATGTTCTTGCCTCCTTTGTCAAATATTAATTGAGCATATTGGTTCGGGCCGATTTCTGGGCTCTCTATTCTATTCCATTGATCTATATGCCTATTCTTGTGCCAGTACCAGGCAGTTTTGAGAACAATGGCTTTGTAATACAACTTGATATCTGGTATTGAGATCCCACCTACTTTGTTCTTTTTCAGGATTGCTGCAGCTATTCGGGGTCTTTTTTTATTCCAGATGAATTTTTGGAGAGTTCGTTCTAGATCTCTGAAGTATAGCATACAATATTATAGAGGAATTATTGCCAATGCAATACTAGCCAAGCAGTCTGGCAGCCCTAAGAATTCCTCACCTTCCTAGCGTCTTGATTGGCTATATAAGATCTATAGGTAAGGCAATCCCCTGTCACAGTTTCTCTAGCAATGCCCTGGTTTACAGTTGTTGTCCTAGTGCAATTACCAATAGTGTCCTGGTTTGAATGATACATTATATTTAATCACCCTGTTTATAAAAGCCTCCCTCCCTCAGGACATCATTATCCCAGTAAATCTCTCTAGATTTTTAAATCTCTAGCTAGTTTAATACATATTCCCTAATGTTTGGGCAGATGTTTTCTGAGTGTTTAGTTTGCTTGTTTTCCACTCATGCCTTTTGAAGCAATACTTTGGGTTTCCCATTGTCTCTCGAATACGGCCTCATCTGGGATGCTGACTTCAGTTACCTTTTCCACTATGAACATATTAGCAGGAAAAAACTATTTTTTTAAATTCTCTATCTATGATTAGAATCCCCGATGGCCCATACCCAGAATTACAAGCTTGGTACCTTGTGGAAATTTGCAATGGCCAGGGGAAAACTCATGATGTAATATTAAGTAAAAGAAGGCTATTTAAAACTGTTTCCATATGAGGTACTAATGATGATTTTTTAAAATAACCATGACTGGAAACATAGCAATTTGAACTGGTTACAGTTCTTATCACTTCATAAGATTATGAATCAAATATTTTGCTTTTTATTCATACAAATTCTTTTTATCCCATATTATATAGGAAGTCAAATTATCCTATCTAATAAAAGGGTGATATGCAAATTGACCATCACTCCAACACACAAGATGGCCACCCCCATATGGAAACAAGATGACCTGCAGGGGAGGGCAGCTGGGAGGGACCAGGCCTGAAAGGGAGGGCAGTTGGGGGCTATTGGGCTGGCAGGGGAGCAGTTAGGTGTTGATCAGGCTGGCAGGGGAGTGGTTAGGGGCAATCAGGCAGGGAGGCATGAGAGCGGTTGGGAGTCAGCAGTCCTGGATTGTGAGAGGGATGTCTGACTGCCCATTTAGGCCCGATCCCACCAGATTGGAGCGGGTACAGGCTGGGCTGAGGGACACACACCCTCCCCCCCATGCATGAATTTCATGCACTGGGCCTCTAGTCCTATATAATAAAAGGCTAATATGCAAATTGTCCCATCAGGAGTTCGACCAGAAGACTGGGAGTTTGATCGTTCGCTATGACATACACTGACCACCAGGGGGTGGTGCAGAACATGGTAGGTGACCAGTGGCATCGGCGGGGTGCTGAGGGAGCTAGGGAAGGGGGAGGCTGGGAGGTGGAGAACCTGAATGGCCCTGATTGCCAGCCAGGCCTAGGGATCCTACTTATGCATGAATTTTGTGCACTGGGCCTTTAGTATTTTATAATCAGAAAAAGAATGTAAAAATAATGCAATGGTATCCTGGCCGGTGTGGCTCAGTTGATTAAGCGTCATCCCATGCACAGACCTGGACAGTTAGCTACCCAGTCAGTGCTTGATCCCCAGTAGGGAGCATGCATGAGGCAGCTGATTGATGGTTCTGTCTCATGGATGTTTCTCTCTTTCTCCCGTCCTCTCTCTAAAAATCAATAACAACATATTTAAAATAAAATAATGCAATGGTGTTGTCCTTTTTGCCTTAAGGAGTTCAGTGTCCAGAAAGTTCTGGAGGTGCCCCATTAATCCTTTAGTAAGTGGATTTTATTTACATATGAAAAGAGACAAAGATTTCCAGGCTTCTTTGTAGAAATTTCAGTGTTTCTTCCAGAGCAAGGAGAGCCAAGGTCTCCTTTTTATTCAGAAAACCTCTCACTAGAGGCCTTCGGGAACTCCTAAATTTGTCAGTGAGCCCAAGGAAATTTGACTGGGGGCTTGTACATCACTGGACTAGAGGCTGGTGCTAGGCCCACCTGATGGCATTTCCTCTTCATATTCCAAACACCAGCTATATTTTCTAATCCAGACACAAACCAGTCAGTTAAGCATATAGATGATCTCTGAGGAACTCAGAGTATCTTAATTTTCAATTAATTTTCCTTGAATGCAGGGCCGTACCCAGTCCAGAGGGTGTCAGTCTTACCTCCAAATGCCAAGTGGAGAGAAGGGACTGGCCAGTTGAATCAGCCCATTGGTGCTCTTGCTCTGGCTTTGCTGTGTTGTTGCTGTGGCCAGGCTGGTCCTGCTCTGCCGGATGGGTGCCTGTCTGCAGCTGAGGAAATGCTCTGGAAGGCCTGGGTTCCTGCCAGCGCTGCAGTGGTTCCCAGCGGGGCTACCACATTCAGTGCTTGGTCGCTGTTTGTCAATCAGCTCCATGCTATGCCAGAGGGGCCAACTCTGCAGGGCTTCCTGTCTCGGTCACAGGCTGCTGCCTTTCTCCCCAAAACAGGCCTGTCTTGAGGCTGCACCGCTTATCAAGAAAAACTAAACTTTTTTTTCTTTCTTGATGCTTTCTCCTTTGGTGTCCTGACTGTCACTCTCTTCCAGCATCTCTTGCTCAGTGGCACCCTGGTCCATCCCAGATTTCCCTGGCCTTGGACTTTGGGGGAACAGAGGCTGCAGTATCCATCTGTTCCTCTTTAAAGATGCTGGGATTCTTACGCACATTGATACACTCTCTACCTAGAGCTTTCAGGGAGGGTGGGCAACCTTTCCCAGGTGAAAATAGAAAAGCTGGCTTTATATTTGCATAATAAGAACAGCCACAAAAGTGAACTTTCACAGAATACAGACCAGCTCCCAGGGGACTTCTTTCTAGTCTCTTCTTACACCTAGATGTCACTCCAGAATAAAAACATAGCAAAGCAAAACATAGCAAACAAAGTGTCTGAGCCTCATCAGGCACCCCCATTAGAGTTATATTTTATAAATTCTAAGACAGCATTGACAGAGGATGAAGCACTATTTTATGTCTCACTAAGGAAGATACAAAAGCAATCAAGCAAGCAAACAAAAAAACCCTTTACCAAAGAAACTACAAAGCATCATGGATTTTCACACCCATCCCAATTTCAGAGATGTTATGAAAACCAAAGCAAACCAAACCAAAAGCTCCAAACCTGAGTCTTAGAGCCGAACAGCGATATATGACTTTGCCATTAGTAGGAATTAGAGAACCTCCTCTCTCAGTTAGTGGTTAGGAGACTCACCAGGCCAGATGGCTGGCATCCTGCAGATTTAGAGGGAGGTTAAAAGGTTGGGGGTAAGGAGGCGAGGAGGAAAGAATAATGAGGCAGCTTTACTTGGTCTGCACTAAACACAAGCATGTTAAATTCATGAGTGAGAAACACCCTGCTTTAAGTCTTTGTTTCAAACTTGGAATATATATATTTCTCCCTTCTTTCCATCTGGACTTTGTTGAAAACATCAGGTCAAGCCAGCTTGAAAAACGAAAAAAATACAGTGGAGCTACCTTCTACGGTATGACATCATGTCTCCGCTGTTTCTCATTATAGAGCTCAGTTTCAGATGTTAAAATCATATCCTCCTCAACCCTCTTTGCTTTCTTCTTCCCTTCCCCCTCCACAATCCCATCTTGATGGAGTCCATTGTTTTTACAGTTGAACCACAGTGCCAGACACACAAAATTATTAACATGGCAGAGGGAAAATACATCTTATGACTAAGAATTATAATGTTTAATTTTCCAGTTTTACCCTACATTCAAACATTATGTTTTATAAAATGACAAACTATGGATTTGCTAAAAAGCATGATACAATTTCTTAGCGATATATATGAAATTGTAACATAATTTATAAAATAATTTACACAATTTTGTTTATAAAATTTATAAAATGAATAGTGACATAATTAAAATAACTTTTAAAATAGTGGAAACATGTCACAATAATGGAATGATGCTTGTCTTTCCACTGGAAAATATAGAAGGGCTGTATTAAAGTATTTTTAAAATATCTTTATTGCTGAAAGTATAACATAAGTCCCGCTTTCCCCCCCATTAACGTCTTCCAGCCTGCTTCCTGTATTAAAGTTTTGGCTATAATATAGTGTTTCCAAAATCTTAATCTAAAAACATCCCAATTATATTATTGCAATTCAGTTAATTTTTTCTTTTAGGAACAAGAATTTATCGTGAAACTACAACTTGAAATATACTCCAGTTATTTATTAATATTATTTGAGTAATTATAGCTCCTAATATTTTATTAAAGAGGCACATTTGTGCAAGGTACTTATTAATGTCAGTAAAAAATAGCAAATAGCCATTTCTAAGATAAGTTACATTTTACAGAATTATATCCATGGGATATGTGAAGCTGATATCTACTATAAGTCTGTAATCTCTAAGCATCTATTCAGAATGAGGATGTAGAAAACTGGGAAATGAGTAAAAGGAAAGTGGTAGACGTGTGGATCCTGAGAGGAACATAGCTGACAGATAAAGTGCTTGAGTTAAGAATAGAGAGGAAGAACCAGGAGAGCTGATTTATAAATAAGCATAAAACTTTGTCCCCTACAAAGAAAACACATTCTTTTTCAACATATGTGGATATTTAAGAATTATATAGTTATGTATTAAAGTATACAAATTATCAATACAAGTAAGAACTAGAAATGACTCAAATCCCATTTTTTTTTTTGATCCACTGGAAAAGATATTAGAAATTGAAAATAAACAAATCAGCTCACTGGAAATATTTTTAAAACTCTGTGGTAGATATTTGTCCCTGTTTATTTATTTATTTATTTATTTCATTTTACCTGGTAATAGAATTTTTAATCGGGCACATGGCCAACCAGGGAAAGACTACCTTTCCCACAATCCCTTTATTCTAGATGCAGCCATATGACTAAATTCTAATGTGGATGGCAGTGATATGTGCAACTTCTCAAATCGTTTCCTTTCTTCTTATGCGTCTGTGGGAACTGCCAGAGTGATCTGAAATCATGATGTAGAAACTACCTACTGTGGAAACTGGTGGATAGAAAAAGACTGAGCCGCCTTTCGCCCTCGACCGCCTGCATGGACATTCACCTTATCTTAGCCACTGCCAGTTAGGGCCTCTCACAGCAGCCAAATCCAACTTCTGACCAATATGTCTCTTTCTGTGAGTTAAATAGGAAAAAATTTGAAGCTAAGATTATTGAAAATGATCATGGTATAATGATCATGATCAGAACACTGGGCATAAGATATTATACATTGGAAGCTAAATACACCTACAGTGCATTCTTTCAGTGCAGTTCTGTTAAATTAGAAAGAAGGAAAATAAGCCAACAATAATCAGAAAGTTGGATAATAATCAAATTAATCAAAGGGAATCAAGAGAAAAGAATTAAAGATAAAAGCAGAAATTAATCAAGACAGATAAAACAGAGAAACTGCCTATCAAGTTCACCATGTGCAAAACAGTGTTATGAATTAAAATGGGATCAAATTCTAAAAGAGTTATAAAAGTTGACAAGAGAATAGGATATTTAATACTAACAAGTATGAAAACCGGCAGTTTTGTAGGAAAATATATATATATAAACTGAGTCAGAATAAAGAAAAATTGAATAGGCTAATGACCTTTGAATTAACTGAAAAGTTTTACAAAAAGAATTATCTCTAGGACAGATAAAAACCTAGATCATTTTTATGTGTGAATTGTTTTCAAACCTTCTGATAACTGGTAATTGCCACCATACATGACAAATTTTAGAGTACATAAAAGGAAGGAAACTCCCAATTCATTGTACATTGCTAGTTAAACACTGATACCAAAAGCTGACAAAATATATAGACAAAATTAAAACTCTACATTTATGATCACCAAGGCAAAACTTCCTAAAATGCTGAATTCAGAAGCCTGGCCGGCATAACTCAGTGGTTGATCATCAACCCAGGAACCCAGAAGTCAACAGTTCAATTCTGAGTCAGGGCGTATGCCCGGGTTGCGGACTCCATCCCCAGTAGAGGGAGTGCAGGAGGCAGCAGGCAGCCAATCGATGATTCTCTCTCCTCATTGATGTTTCTATCTCTCTCTCCCTCTCCCTTCCTCTCTGAAATCAATAAAACAAATATGTTAAAAATAAAATGCTAATGACAGGAAAAAAACCCCTTTTATATTTACACTTACAGAAGTAAAAAAATAAAATAAAAATGCTTATGAAAGACAAAACTAAAATTAGGAATAGACCTGCCTTAAACATTCTTGATTAAATCCTTTTGTGACTATATGCATTCATTTCTTTTTAGCATATACATGGGAATAGGATTGCTGGATCATAGGATAGATGAATGTTTAACTTGATTGGAAACTGACAAACATCTTTCCAAAGTTTATTTTTTACCATATTTCACTCCCATCAACATTGTATGTGAATCCCAGTTGCTCTATATTCTCATAAGCATTTTGATATTGTCATCTTTTAGCATTAGCCATTCTGATGGTGTAAGTGGTATCTCACTGTTGTTTTCATTTTCCTCATTCTTTTAGACTGAATGACTTAAAAACATTTTTCTTTTTTTGTAACTTTATTAATTATATGATTCCATTTATATGAAATGTCTAGATGAGGCAAATACATATAGACAAAAAGGAGATTCATGGCTGGGGAAAACGGGGAATGGACAGTGACTACTGATGGGGACAAGGTTTCTTTTTGGAATGATGAAAATACTTCGTTTGCATCACCTCACGAATATACTAATACACAGAATTGTATACTTTTAAAAATAGTGAATGTTATGGTGAGTATTTTTCAATGAGGAAAATGAAAAAGAACAGAACAAAAAACCAGGCCTCTCATTTCCTCTGCTTTCTCTTTGCTTCCCTATTCTTCATCATCATTCTGAACACCATGAGTCTTTCCCCTGTACCTCTTTTTTGTTGTTGTTGTTAAAATATTTTTATTGATTTCAGAGAGGAAGGGAGAGTGAGAGATAGAAACATCAATGATGAGAGAGAATCATTGATCGGCTGCTTTCTGCATGCCCCACACTAGGGATTGAGCCTGCAACCTGGACATGTGCCCTGACAGGGAATCGAACTGTGACCTCCTGATTCATAGGTCGATGCTCAACCACTGAGCCACGCTGGCTGGGCTCCGCTGTAACTCTTTTTGGTCAGGGCCTGGGTGGGAATGTCAGAGTCCCAGTGTGCCAAGGGTCAGTTCAGAGGCCCCTGACCCTCTGATGGGACTCTCATCACCACCTTTCCATTCATTGACTGGGGATATCAGAGATGTGGATAATACTGCATGGAGAAATTCTTGCACCGGGCAGCTATCAGCCATGGTGAGGGGCTCTGTATTGGAGGGTGTGAGGATCAGGAGTGGATGACAAAGATTTAGTGAATATGCACCTGCCTAACAGGCAGGAGAACTGGCTTCCAGGCCAGGCTCTGATGCCCCTTCTTGAGTGATCTTTGGTAAATTCCTTTCAACCCTTCAGATTCAGTTCCCCACCCTCACTCCCACCACTCCTTAAGGGACTAAGGGCCTAGTTTCTCCCGGTCCGAGCTCTGCCAATGATTCGCTGTCTGACCTTGGACTAGCAGGTATCATTCTCAGGTTCTCAGTTTATCATTTATACATTGAGGAGATTAGGCCTGTCACCTGACCTTCTCCAGGCCAGGTTTTATTTTCGTGTCCTGACTCGTCTATCTGCAGGCTTGGTTTTTGATCTGTGGCGGAGTGTTCTTTGTTCATGTTATCTCAGCTTCCTTGGATTTCCCAAGCTGGGTCCAGAGCTGTGGTCCGTAAACTAGCCTGTATGTGTGTGGAAATTACTAATTACAGATAGTAGTTCATGTCTCTTTTATTCTCTGCTTTTTAAAAACATTCTTAATCTGTTTTCTATTACTCTGTCTTTAGATTCATTGATTATTTCTTTTGCTTCATCTAGTCTGATATTAAGCCCATTCAATGCATTCCTAATTTTAAATATTTTAGAATACTCTTTATTGCTCTTAGGGTTTTAATTCCTCTGTTGAAGTTACCCATGTTTTCATCCATTAGGTCTATTTTTGCTCCAATATGGAAAATATTTTTGTACTGGTTTTATAGTCATTTTCAGCTAGTCATACATTTGGGTCATCTGTAGTTCTCCTTCAACTGATTTTTTTTTTTTTCTTTGAATACAAGTCACATTTCCTTTTTCTTTCCATGAACTGTAACTATTTGTTGTGTTTAAAAAGCATAGATATTGAAGTGAATATTACTTTCCCCCAGAAGGGGCATATCTTTTCTTATAAGGTAGTTATAAGGGGGTTGGGGAAGCATTTGGCTTTATCCTATCAGGAATTTAACAGGATTCAGGCTGCTTTGCAGCTTTAGTTCATTTCAGGTTGCATTTGTTTTCCAGTTTCTTGGGCATGAAACCCTATCTGTGTATATAACAACCTCTTCCTGCTACTGGACTTTGGGATCTATATTTGCTTTCCAGCCTTGCTCCCAGGTTCCCAGAGGCTTCTGCCAGAGGCTGAGTACCAGTCCATGGGGGAGAACTGCTGGAAGGATGGACTAGCTCTCTATTTGGGGTTCCGAAGATTCTATTCCATTACATCAGCTCACATGGCATATTCATTCTGCCAGTCAAAAGTTTAACTGGTTTCTCCTTACCCCAGCAGATTCTTTCTGCGTAAACTCAGCAAGAACTCCCAGGGGCACAGCAGTCCAGGGTCTCTGCTCAGCCAGGATGGGTCTGCCCCTCTCTGAAGGCTTTAGGTTCTTTTCATTCATACTTCTCCAGTGGGTTAAAACGTAGGAGTTTAAATGTTATCCATATTTTTCTAGTTGCTCTGGTGAGAACAATGGTGGGTCACAACCTTCTACATCTTAACCTGAAGAAAAACCCAGCAATAAAATTGTGAAAAACAAAGAATTATGAGGTGACATTTGCATCACAGAGTTTTAGAACATACTATAATTTAGCATTGTGGTATTGGCATAAGAGTAAACCAATGTAATTTAGTAAAGCAGGATAGAATGTTAAGAAACAGACAAGAGGAGAACCAAGATGGCGACATAGGTTAACGCCGGAGTTTGCTGCTTTGAACAACTACTTCAAAAGTGAAACTAGAACACGGAACGGACATCGCCCAGAACCACAGGAACGCTGGCTGAGTGGAAGTCCTACAACTAGGAGGAAAGAGAAACGCATACGGACACTCAGAGGAGGCGCAGTGCTGAAGTCAAATTCTGAGGTGCAGAGCGCGCGGAGCGGGCTGGCGGCGGAGGGCACGGTTGTTGTTTTCAATCGGGAGGGAGTCGCAGACTCTGAGCTCCAGATCCGGGCGAGTCTTTAGGGACCCAGACTCAAACGGGAGAAGCGGGACTGTCTGGCTTCGGTCAGAGCGAGTGCAGCTTTCTCTCCGAGCTTTGCAGCGGGTGCTGGGACTCAGAGAGGCAGAGCCCCTCGGGACAGGACTGAGAGCCGCCATAACTGCTCTCTCCGGCCCACCCTGTTGATCCTGTGCGACCCGCCCTGCCCACGCCCTGCACAGAGGCATTTGCCGGATAGCCTCAGGCAAAGGCTAGATTAGCACCTCCCTAGAGGACAGAAGTTCTCTCACTGCTGACACAGTTGATTCTCATTGCCACTTGGCCTGGAGGTCAAACCCTCCCTGGAATTAGCTACAACAATCAAGATTTATCTATAAGACTGATAACAAAGACCACTAGGGGGTGCACCAAGGAAGCATAACAAAATGCGGAAACAAAGAAACAGGACAAAATTGTCAATGGAAGATATAGAGTTCAGAACCACACTTTTAAGGTCTCTCAAGAACTGTTTAGAAGCTGCCGATAAACTTAATGAGATCTACACGAAAACTAATAAGACCCTCGATCTTATATTGGGGAACCAACTAGAAATTAAGCATACACGGACTGAAATAACGAATATTATACAGACGCCCGACAGCAGACCAGAGGAGCGCAAGAATCAAGTCAATGATTTGAAATGCGAGGAAGCAAAAAACATCCAACCGGAAAAGCAAAATGAAAAAAGAATCCAAAAATGCGAGGATAGTGTAAGGAGCCTCTGGGACAGCTTCAAGCGTACCAACATCAGAATTATAGGGGTGCCAGAAGATGAGAGAGAGCAAGATATTGAAAACCTATTTGAAGAAATAATGACAGAAAACTTCCCCCACCTGGTGAAAGAAATGGACTTACAGGTCCAAGAAGCGCGGAGAACCCCAAACAAAAGGAATCCAAAGAGGACCACACCAAGACACATCATCATTAAAATGCCAAGAGCAAAAGATAAAGAGAGAATCTTAAAAACAGCAAGAGAAAGAAACTCAGTTACCTACAAGGGAATACCCATACGACTGTCAGCTGATTTCTCAACAGAAACTTTGCAGGCCAGAAGGGAGTGGCAAGAAATATTCAAAGTGATGAATACCAAGAACCTACAACCAAGATTACTTTATCCAGCAAAGCTATCATTCAGAATTGAAGGTCAGATAAAGAGCTTCACAGATAAGGAAAAGCTAAAGGAGTTCATCACCACCAAACCAGGATTATATGAAATGCTGAAAGGTATCCTTTAAGAAGAGGAAGAGGAAGAAAAAGGTAAAGATACAAATTATGAACAACAAATATGCATCTATCAACAAGTGAATCTAAGAATCAAGTGAATAAATAGTCTGATGAACAGAATGAACTGTTGATTATAATAGAATCAGGGACATAGAAAGGGAATGGACTGACTATTCTTGGGGGGGGAAAGGGGTGTGGGAGATGTGGGAAGAGACTGGACAAAAATCGTGCACCTATGGATGAGGACAGTGGGTGGGGAGTGAGGGCGGAGGGTGGGGCGGGAACTGGGAGGAGGGGAGTTATGGGGGGAAAAAAAAGGGAACAAATGTAATAATCTGAACAATAAAGATTTAATTAAAAAAAAAAAAAAAAGAAACAGACAAGGTTTTAGCTTGTGATAAAGAAAAAAATGCCCCCCCCCCCCCAAATTTTGCAGAGTAATATCTTATTCCACTTCTTTTCCTTAAAAAGAAGTTCCTATTTGGAAAAAAAATAAAGTTGCAGCCTTTTCTCACCCATTACTCCAAACATTATTGCATAGGAGTTCATTTGAAAAATGGAACCACAAAAATAAAATTCTAAAAAGTACAGATGAATATATTCTGCTTATAATGTAAACATAAAATTAAATAAAAAATAAAGAATAATAATTTTGTACCTTGAAATTATTATAAACAAATTTAAAGTTCTACTCTAAAACAGGTAAAATGTATTGTTCAATAAATGACACAGTGTTGTCATCCTTAAAATATAAAGAGCACTCATAAATCAACAAGAAAAAGACCAAAAAAGTCTTAACAAAAATATACAAACAGCTTACAAATGTATAAAAATATTTACATTACTAGTAGTCGGAGGTCTCTCATACTAGTTTTCTCTCTTGTGGGGGATGGCATATAACCTTAATAAGCTAATAGGCTTTTAAATGATAATTTTAAAATGAATAAAAAAATTAGGGAGTGAATTACTTAAAATGTGGTTAACATGAAGTATTTAGAAACCTGCTTTACCTCTTCTATTCAGTCTATTTGACTAGTTACTCTTTTCTGTGCCCATTTTGTGGTACTAATTTTAATATGTTTCTCTGTATAAATTAATTTTTCCAGAACTCATGAGACCAGAGGTGTGAATAGGGTCACTATTGTAATAAATTCTATTGACACCTGCCCAAGGCTGATAAAGGATGTCAAGTCCTTTAAAGTCTCACTCAGTTATTTGTCTTGTGTCTTTAGCTAATATTCTTCCACCATGTGCACCGTATTTTTTAAAATTTAAATTCTTTATTGTTGAAAGTATTACATATGTCTCCTTTCGCCAGCCCCCACCCCCATTGACCTCTCCCCAACAACTTTTTTGTTGTTTTTTTTTAATTAAATCTTTATTGTTCAGATTATTACATTTGTTCCTCTTTTTTCCCCCCCCATAACTCCCCTCCTCCCAGTTCCCACCCCACCCTCCGCCCTCACTCCCCACCCACTGTCCTCATCCATAGGTGCACGATTTTTGTCCAGTCTCTTCCCACATCTCCCACACCCCTTTCCCCCCCAAGAATAGTCAGTCCATTCCCTTTCTATGTCCCTGATTCTATTATAATCAACAGTTCATTCTGTTCATCAGATTATTTATTCACTTGATTCTTAGATTCACTTGTTGATAGATGCATATTTGTTGTTCATAATTTGTATCTTTACCTTTTTCTTCCTCTTCCTCTTCTTAAAGGATACCTTTCAGCATTTCATATAATCCTGGTTTGGTGGTGATGAACTCCTTTAGCTTTTCCTTATCTGTGAAGCTCTTTATCTGACCTTCAATTCTGAATGATAGCTTTGCTGGATAAAGTAATCTTGGTTGTAGGTTCTTGTATTCATCACTTTGAATATTTCTTGCCACTCCCTTCTGGCCTGCAAAGTTTCTGTTGAGAAATCAGCTGACAGTCGTATGGGTATTCCCTTGTAGGTAACTGAGTTACTTTCTCTTGCTGTTTTTAAGATTCTCTCTTAATCTTTTGCTCTTGGCATTTTAATGATGATGTGTCTTGGTGTGGTCCTCTTTGGATTCCTTTTGTTTGGGGTTCTCCGCGCTTCTTGGACCTGTAAGTCCATTTCTTTCACCAGGTGGGGGAAGTTTTCTGTCATTATTTCTTCAAATAGGTTTTCAATATCTTGCCCTCTCTCATCTTCTGGCACCCCTATAATTCTGATGTTGGTACGCTTGAAGCTGTCCCAGAGGCTCCTTACACTATCCTCGCATTTTTGGATTCTTTTTTCATTTTGCTTTTCCGGTTGGATGTTTTTTGCTTCCTCGCATTTCAAATCATTGACTTAATTCTTGCGCTCCTCTGGTCTGCTGTCGGGCGTCTGTATAATATTCGTTATTTCAGTCCGTGTATGCTTAATTTCTAGTTGGTTCCCCAATATAAGATCGAGGGTCTCATTAGTTTTCTTGTAGATCTCATTAAGTTTATCGGCGGCTTCTAAACAGTTCTTGAGAGACCTTAAAAGTGTGGTTCTGAACTCTATATCTTCCATTGACAATTTTGTCCTGTTTCTTTGTCTCCGCATTTTGTTATGCTTCCTTGGTGCACCCCCTAGTGGTCTTTGTTCGCAGTCTTATAGTTAAATCTTGATTGTTGTAGCTAATTCCAAGGAGGGTTTGACCTCCAGGCCAAGTGGCTATGAGAATCAGCTGTGTCAGCAGTGAGAGAACTTCTGTCCTCTAGGGAGGTGCTAATCTAGCCTTTGCCTGAGGCTATCCGGCAAACGCCTCTGTGCAGGGCTTGGGCAGGGCAGGTCGCTCGGGATCAAACAGGGCGGGCTGGAGAGAGCTGCACTCGCTCTGACCGAAGCCTGACAGTCCCGCTTCTCCCGTTTGAGTCTGGGTCCCTAAAGACTCGCCCGGATCTGGAGCTCAGAGTCTGTGACTCCCTCCCGATTGAAAACGCCAACCGCGCCCTCTGCCGCCAGCCCGCTCCGTGCACTCCGCACCTCAGAATTTGACTTCAGCACTGCGCCTCCTCTGAGTGTCCGTGTGCGTTTCTCTTTCCTCCTAGTTGTAGGACTTCCACTCAGCCAGCGTTCCTGTGGTTCTGGGTGATGTCCCTTCCGTTTTTTGGTTTCACTTTTGAAGTAGTTGTTCAAAGCAGCAAACTCCGGCGTCAACCTATGCCGCCATCTTGGTTCTCTGTTGTTGTTTTTTAAAAAATATATCTTTATTGATTTCAGAGAAGGAGAGAGATATAAATATCAATGATGAAAGAGAATCATTGATCGGGTGCCTCCCAGGATCAAGCCCACAACCTGGGCATGTGCCCTGACTGGGAATCGAATGGTGACCTCCTGGTTCATAGGTTGATGCTCAACCACTGAGCCACTATGGCCCGGCTTTGCACTGCTCTGAATGTCTGAGGTTCATGAAACTTCATGAGAATCATGACTCAGCATCATCACTACTGCTGGTATTCACTAAGACAACATTGAAGACATTGCCAACAGATGGTTTCCCCAATCCTCAGGCCCTTGGGGTGCCTAAGTGACACTTTTTCAGTCTTTACTAAACCAAAGCTGTGCTGTATAGACAGGAGAGAGGAGCCTGTACCCTTCTTGACTTTGTCCTATTTTGTCGCCTGGGTAACACTGTGCTCCTTCTTTAGGGAAACAGCTCCTTTACTTTTCCCCTATAACCTTTCTGTTTATCCCAAGGTGCCAGGCCAGGACCAAGACCAAGTTATACCCTTTTATTCCATCCCAGGTAGAGAATGGTCTCCCAAGCAGCGTTATCTGGACTTTCTCCTCACACGAATGAGTGCAGAGAAATGGATAGTGATGGTTCTGGTCCACTCTGTATCTGTCATGCCCAGATAGGAATGGCTCTCTTTTGGACTCATCCATAATACACAAGAACACATTCATAGGCTCACTTAGAAATGAATGATGCTCCATTCCCGTACTTCTTGCTGATTTTTTCCTTTAGAGATGTCTGGAAGAAATGAGTGATGTTCCATTCTTTTATCTATTTTTGAAAAAAATTTTCACACATGGTAGACACTTAACTTCAAACTGGCAGTACTACTAGCACTTGGTTGACCTCAGCTAACCCATTTTGCTCAACGGCCCTTATTTTCTTTCTCCATATGATAAGTCAGTATCTCTACCTATATTCCAGGGACATGGTGAAGCACAGGCTATAGACTGCACGTGGAACAAATGGCAGAACAGCCCAAGACAGGCAGAGTTGAGTCTGAAAACTGAACCAATGAATCAACTAAAGAGGCAGAAACCTCCATAAGAAAGAGGACTGACCTGCGGAGGGTTTGTCCCTCAGGGAATATTCGATTTACCTTCCCCGCGAAAGTGATGGCAACCAGGCTGGGAACTTGGGATAGATTATTTATTCAGTGTGACAGCCCCTCCTCCTCTTTCTGTCTCTCCAACCCTTTACCCCTGACCTTTCCAGATTCTTCAAGTTTTTTAAAAAAGAACTTCATCAAAGAATCAGAATTAGGTGGGTAGGCATGGATTACCTGTGTTACCTTAGTTCCTCTTATCTCAGAACAAAGTTTGAACATTTGCCAGGTGATCTTTTTTTTTTTTTAAATTGAGATATAGTTGACATATAACATTATATTAGTTTCAGGTGTACAGGGTAACAATGTGATATTTGTATATATTGCAAAATGATCCCCACAGTGAGTCCAGTTAACATACATCATCTCCCATAGTTACAACTGTGTGTGTGTGTGTGTGTGTGTGTGTGTGTCTGTAAGAGAGAGAGAGAAAGAGAGAGAGAGAGAGAGAAAGAGAGAGAGAGAGAGAGAGAGAGAGAGAGAGAGAGAGAGAGAGAGAGAAGATGAGGACTTTTAAGATTTACTCTCTTCCCAGATGCTCTTTACCTATGTAAATCAATGGCAGCCACAGCAGCCTTTTTAAAATGGTAAATTTTCTCACCAATGCTCAGAAAAGCACACACGAAAGCTCTGTAGTTCCAACCGCCTGTGTGGCAGAAAGAAAAATGAATTCTTGACAAAGGCCTGTTGATTACAGCTTTCTCTGGTTAAAAGAGAGATTGCTCAGTGGGAAATGGGAGGTCGCAAATCTTCCACTGTTGGAACCAAAAGATAGAGTTATAATACCCGAACAAAAATAAAACCTCCTCCCTCCGCGAGCTACTCAAACACCGCGCTGCCTGAGTAATGTGCTAAGTTAAGCAGGGAGCCCTGCGATGCAGTAATTACTCCAAGGAGGCTGCAGGGAAAGGAAAGTACATTCCAGACACCTAATCATTTACAATTGGGTTTAATGAGGTAATAATTTACAGCTTTGGGGGTGGAAGTATGGAAAGGTCCCTGCCAGGAATCGGGCAGACTCTTTAAAAATCCTGGAGTTTAATGAAGGCGTTGGAGGGTGGACTCATGCAGCCGAACTTGTGTAATTTCATCTGCTCACTGCTTGGACGGGAAGTAAATGACAGGGCGCTTGGGACCTACATCTGGAAACAACATGTTTCAAAGGATTTTATAAATCCAGCAGTAAAAGAAGAAGAAGAAGAAGAAGAAGAAGAAGAAGAAAGAAAAACCAGAGGTGAAAGGGCAAAATGCTGGGGGAGGGGGGATGGGGAAGCACAACAGGGAAGGGCCATTGCAGGTTCCTTTTAGTGAGAAGAAAGAACACTTTATAACGTCAAGGTCAGTCATTGGTAGTAATTGACAAAACACGCTTGTGGGGCCCAATATGAGAACAGGGACTGAAGTTTCCTTTCTGGATAGGATTTGGGTGAAGGCTACAGACTGAACTTACCTGGATGCCCCCTTTCCGTCTTCTATTAACATTGCCTGCTTCATTGTCATCGTTTCTAGGTTCATAATATACTGAGTTAATTGTATTTTTCTTCACGGGTACTTTTTAAAATACAGCCAGCACAGGAAGGGAGTTGGTCTTAAAGAGATGGAAAAGGCTCCAGGCACAATTGTGGAGCGTGGTGGCCCAAAGTAGCTGCTGGACTGGCCTTCCGTCACATCGCACCAGTGACTGACATGCATATCCACCAGGATTTGTTTTCTTCTCACTTGGGTTGAAGGTCCTTCCCATTTCATTTTGTTACCCATTTCAACTCTCCCAAGAGTAAACTTTCTGCTCCCAGATTTCCCAATTCTCAAAAACATCCTCTGCTTGTAACCAAGTCTTCTCATGTCTTCCCTCTCTAGTTGTTTCTGAAAGTTCGGAAGAAAGTTGAAGGAACAATGAGGGTAGATGAAATGGAAGAGAGAGGAGCCATTACATTTCTTGGCTTTCAAGAACATGGTTCCAAGTTAAAACTCATCCCATCATCAGGCTGTTACTAAATATTTAAGAAGGAAATAATACGTGACTTGTGTGTAAGGCAGGCAAGTGATGCTGGGAAGGGAACTCAGACTTAGAGCAAACTGTGCTGCTTATCACGATAACACAGTCACAATCATGATCACTGATCACAGAGCTGGAGCATTTACTCTGTGCTAAGTGGTTTACATGTATTATTTCAGTCACCTTAAAAGTGTGAAACGGCCTGCCTGGTTGGGTCAGCAGTTGAGCGTCCACCCAGGAACCAAGAGGTTGCCGGTTTGATTCCCAGGTCAGGGCGCACGCCCCAGAGCGACTTGATCCACAGTGGAGGCCATGCAGGAGGCAGCCAATTGATGACTTCCTCTCTCATCAATGTTTCTATCTCTCTATCCCTCTCCCTTTCTCTAAAAATCAATAAAAATATATTTAAAAAAGGTATGAAACAGGTCATACTTTTATCTCATTTTACAGATGAGAAACTAAGGCTTATAGAAGTTAATAGTGCAAGGTCACTGGGATAATGGGTAGAAAGGAAAATTAAAACTCAAACCCTGTCTGATTTGAAAGCCTACAGTCTTTTTTTTTTTTTTAAATCTATTTGTTTAAAGTATTACATATGTCTCCTTTTTCTCCCATTGACCTCACCCCAGCCACTCCCACCCCCCAGCACATGCCCTCACCCCCTAGTGTCTGTGTCCATTGGTAATACTTACATGCATGCATACAAGTCCTTTGATTGATCTCTTACCCCCAACCCCCACCCCTGCCTTCCCTCTGTCTCTGGATCTATTTTTGTTCATCAGTTTATGTTGTTCATTATATTCAACAAATGAGTGAGATCATGTGGTATTTATCTTTCTCTGACTGGCTTACTAGTATTTTGCTTAGCATAATGCTCTCCAGGTCCATCCATGCTGTTGCAAATGGTAAGAGTTCCTTCTTTTGTATAGCAGCATAGTATTCCATTGTGTAGATGTACCACAGTTTTTTAAGCCACTGTCTGCTGATGGGCACTTAGGCTGTTTCCAGATCTTAGCTATTGTAAATTGTGCCGCTATGAACATAGGGATACATATATCCTTTCTGATTGGTGTTTCTGATTTCTTGGGATATGAAAGCCTACAATCTTAACTCCTATGTTATATTGCCTTAAATTTTATGTGTTTGGATAGCAGATTGTAAGAACTTTAAATATTTGGCTAGAAAATAGAGTGATGGTCCTACATCTGGAAAACCATTCCATTCCTCCCAAGGCAAAAAATTCTATCTTTAAAGAATCTTATCTGATATTTGGACTACTGAATATGGGAAAGAATGGAGTGTTTGTTTTTTTCTCATGAAATACTTTTTTACCATACATTTTAGAAGCTGGCTCAAAGAGAAGGGGAAATTGGTTTCAAAGCTTTATTTTTCAATTTTCCATATATTAATTTTGAACACAATCTTTTGCTGATTCAAAATCATAAACAAGTTTTTTAGTTTTTCAAGATCTAGAGTCAGCTTTTGAAAGTCTGGGCAAAGTCTACACTGGAATAATAATTATTCTTTGGAAAGTTATGTATGCCTACCCACAATAAGAAACATGTGACAAGGTATTTAGCTATGGTTTTAATCCACGTGAACTGGGAAGGACTTTCAAGTTAAATAAATCTTCGCTGTGTGACAAAAACAGGCTTCAGTGCTCTATTGCTAATGCCAACAGTGAAATCTGAGACCAGAAGTGCTAATGAGGGTGGAAAAATTAGAAATTTTTAACATTAACCTCTTATTTCTCTCTCTCTCTGGTCTGCAGAGTTAACAGCCTGATTAGTGGAATTTTCTTTGGTACTGCTAAATGTATTTCCAGTTTTGAGAACGCTATATTGCTAATCGCAGAAAACCAATCCCTTACTTGGAAAAAGTATAGATAGTTACCCACAAATGAGGCTATTTTCTCTCTTTAGAAGATCACCAAGTGCCTAAAGTAAGAAATCTCCTGTTTCCTGGACCAGTTAATACCAACTTGTGTTGGATTGTTGATACCAGATGTTACTTCCACGATGCCAGAGTGGTGGTATATTTATTACCTCTCAAATAACTTTGGCATGAGTCAAACACAAATTAAAAATAAAAATCAAGTACACTAATGTCCCATTTATCCAGCATGACTGGGAGTTGAGATCTTCTATTAAATAGAGTCCCACCCCCTACCCCTGAAATTTTATCACTTTAAATACAGGATTTAAACAGCTTGCAACAAGATTTTATAATTATCTTTTCCAAAATATATGATTTATCTGTCACCTTCTTGAAAAGAAGGTAGCCTTATGGTCATAATCTCAGAGTGTGGATTTATACAATGATTGCCTTATGCTCCCTTGTATTCGACTGTTGCAGGAGAGTCACCGTGGAGGTGTGAGGAACTGTTGAGTTGTGAAGGGCTGTGCTAAGGCTGAATGAAACCACAGTAAGTCAGTTCAGTTCTTGCAAAGGCTTCTGGAAATTTTGTGTGTAAATGTGTGGGGTTGTGCACCCTCTAGCACCATCCTTGTAGTTGTTTGCTTTTAATCGTCTGTGGCTGGAATACCTAACCCTGAATTTGTGGCTCTGAGAGAACCTGCTAAGGTCCTTGTGTGTAAGCTTGGGCTTTGTGACATCTGCTTAGGTCATGTGGTTGCTCCTTTTGTAGATACCCGAGGCTGCCTGATTACTCACCTCTAGGTAAGCAGGCAGTTTCTCTGATGTCATGCTTATTTTGCAAACTATTAAGTGATTTCACAACTCTCTGTCTTACTTCTGTTATAGACCCTACTTCATAGATGATACTGCCACCTATTCCAGCCCCCCCTATCAGAGACCCTGGTTGGAGGATGAAGCTGTGTGGTACATGATTTTAAAGTCAGGAACCTTTGGGTTTGACTCTCTGCTCCCCAACCTGATAATTGCATACTCATAGGCACAGTCATTTATTTATCTCACCGATCCATTTATTTAGCAGATATTTATCGAATACCTGATATGTGCCAGGCAAGTTCTGGGCCCTTGGGGTAGAGTTTTTGGAGACCATAGCTTAGTTGGGAGAGTTAGGTAACAGACAAGCAAGTAAATGTATGGAATGTCAAATGGTGGTGGTGCAAAGCATGTGGAGGACAGAGAGTATGAGCGATGCAGATGGGCTCGGGATGCTTATGAAACCTCTTTCAGTGGATGCTTGGGAGGAAAGCCTGATAGGATTGCACTCAAGAGGGAATGGGAAGAATGGGAAATGAGCCACCATGTTTAGTCAAGGTTTTATAGACGTTCTCAGTAGAGGAAGGCAGAGATGTGTTCTGGTAGCTGGGAGGGAATGTGAGGTCAAGTGAGGGTTTTATTTTAAGAGCTAGCATTTTTGTATGCGGATGTGAATGACTTAGAGAGGGAAATTGAAGATGCAGGGGAGAGAGGAAACAATTGCTGAAGCAGTGTTCTTGAGTTGGCAAGAGAGCTGAGATCTTCCACACAAGTGAAGGGCTTGGCCTCAGCTCAGAGGCCAAGAGTTTACCCAGAGCCACAGGAGGGATGGTGGAGAATAAGGCACACATACCAATCTTTCTTTTTCTATTACTTCTGTTTTCTCAGTGGAAAAGAAAGCAGGCTCATCATCTGAGAGAGAAGATGGGGAAGAAGTGTTGGAGGTTTGAGGAGAGAGAAAAAGGTGCAAACTAGTCATTTTAGAGAATAGGCGAATGAATGAGCTATAGAAATATAGTTGAATTGCCTGGAGGCTGTAAGGGACCATTTGAGAAGAGTGAGCGTCATTATAGATCAGTTATTTTCTTTGTATGCAACATACTCCCCCTCACATCCCCTTCATAATTTCTTTCGCTTGTTCTTCCTCCCTTAGGAAAGTAAATTAGTGGTTTTCACTTTGGAATTTCCAGAACAGCTCACACACACCTTTATTATTGCACTCTTCAATAGCCCACACTCATGTCTTTACATTTCTGCCTCCATCCTCACTCCTACTCTGTATGAATCTGTTCCCAGCCCCTAGTTACAATACCTTCATATTATAGATTTTTAGGTCAATATTTTCTGAGTGGAGGAAGGAAGGAAAAAATAAAAATTCTTCTTATATCCATATTTACACTCTTTCTAGATGTCCTATTCAGCATTCAAAGGTTAAAAAACAAATAACCCGTTACTTTCTGCATCTAGAGATGGAAGAACAGTGATTTTTCTTGGAGATTCCATTTAATTTCTGAATATTTGTTATTTTTCTTCTGTTATGTCTTAACATTGAAGAATATTTCTTGGCATCCTCTTAACAAGACAAAGTCAAAAAAAGATTTATTTTCTAACAAATGTTTTCCTTCCCGATAATAGCAAATTACACAAAACATTTCTAGGTTAACCAAGGCAACTGAGAAATTTTGACTTTGACCACGGCTGAGACAATTTGCTGTGGAGGTGGCTGGAGGCACACAGAGGTTCCTGAAGCCAGTGGGGGGCTGTAATTGATTTCAGATGTGCTCTGAATAACACTGAAGATGAACGTCCCAGAGGTAGATTATTGGAGAGCTCTTTAGCTGTTTCTAATAAAATTTTTCTTAAAAATTCCAAGATATTTTTTTTCCAACAGATGCATATAATAATTCTAGCATGAAGTAGTGGTTCTGAATGAAAACTACACGTTTGTTAATAATTTTTCATTTCCCCCTAATTATGAAAGCACTTCATGGTCTTGGTAGAAAAATTGAAAATTATGGATCACTATAAAGAACAAAAGAAAAAGAATCAGTGGATATTTACATATATATTTGTCTAGTTGAGATCATACAGAATGCAGTTGTGTATATTAATTTTTAATGTGAGAATATATCTTGAGCTTTTCTCTCATTACAATTTTGTCAAGGAATGAATTCAATAGTCTTATAATACTGTATAGCAGTGTTGTTGTTTTTTTAGTTTTCCATGTAGTCTCAGGGATGCTTAGCAGTGTCTTGGGGGCCACCCCAGGGCTTGGGGGAAGCAGGAATTGGGAGAGAGGCCATTGAGTGGATCAGGCTCTAAGCTCCCCTTGCACTTTTCAAATAGCAGCTCCACATTTAACTAATTTATATGTTGGATTTTTGCATAAAATCCTCCTTGAAGAAGGCTTCCCAAACATATTAAAGTCAACTACTGGTAAGTCATAATATTATTTAACCATTGTGTATTTGTTGCATATCCAGTTTTTCTATAGTTCAAATAATATTATGGATAACTTTGTATTTAATATATATATATATATATTTATATAATAAGATGTAATGTCTATAATAATAAAAGTGTAATATGCTAATTAGACTGGACGTCCTTTTGGACAACCTTCCAGATGTCCTTTTGGATGACCTTCCGGATGAAGCTGGGGCTGTGAGGGAAGTCTGGGTCCCAGGTGCCTGCTGGCGGCCAGAGGAAGCCTGGGTCCTGGGTGTCAGAGGGAAGCCGGTGCCGGCAGCTGGGGGAAGGAAGGCCTACTCTTGCACAGATTTGGTGCATAGGGCCTCTAGTATTAAATATAATTATATAAAATATATTAACCTATTTTGCATTTATAAAGTATATGAATATATGATTTTTCATCTGGGTTATATGACTAGATGCAGACCCGGATACTGGGTCAAGTATAGACAGAGTTATGTTGTGCTATGTAAATATGGCATGGAGAATGGTGGTACAACTTCAACTCCTAACAGCAGTGTAGGAAAGGACCTATCTCATAGCACACAAATTACCTTTTTTTGGTATTATTTTCCATTTGTTGGGTGAAAAGTAACACATTACTGTTATTGTATTGAGACTAAACTTTTACTCAATGAATATTTTTTGCTAATATTTCTACTGGAGCATTAGTATTTTTTCAGTGGATTTTAAGATTTATAAGTATGCTCTGTACATTAAGGGTATTAATCTTTATCTTATTTGTGGCTATTTTTCCAGTTTGTCACTTCAGTGTTATGACATTTAAAAATATCATTTAACATGTTTTATGGAGACTATCAATTATTTGTTTTATGACTCTTTCCATAGCTTTTATACTTGGAAAAATCTCTTTCTATTTACTTAGACATTCACCTATAGTTTCTGCTAGTCAAATAGTTTTATTTTAAAAAATTAACATTAATTCAAAATAGTTTTCTTTGGGGTTAAGACATGTTTTGTTTTGAATGTATACCTACTTTTTATGTTATTTTCAGTAACCCATGCCAGTCTTATTGAATTATTAATGTTTGAAAATGCAATTGTATTTGTATATCCATCTTTTATACAACCACTTAGCTAAGCTATAGTATTTGCTCTGATAGTTTATTTGAAGAGTTTCTTGGAGTTTCTAAATGGGAAAAATATCATCAGGAAATAGTTATTGTTTTGTTTCTTCCTCTCCAACCTGTATACCACTTATCTCTTTCCTTACCCTTCTGGCCAGGGCATCTGGTACAATGTTGAATAGAAGTAGTGATTGTGCGTGTCCTTATCATGTTCCAGTCTTCGAAAGGAATGCATCAGCTTCTCACAATTTGGGGTGATTGTTGTAGACTTCCTGTAGATTCTGTTTATCACATTAAAGAAGTTCATTTTGATTTGCTAAGGGTTCTTTAAAATCATGAATTATTTTTCAATAAAAATTTTTCCTCACCTGTTGAAATGCTTTTTAAAAAAATGTTTTTCATCATTTATTTTGTTAAAGTTGATTGAATCACACTAATTGGGATTTCAGATGTAAATTCATCTGAAACTGGGCACTGTATTTATTTTATACATTGCTGGATTCAATTGGATAATATTTTATTCAGGTACTTTTCAATTTATATTTTTAAATAAGACCGGCTTATTTTCCTTTCTTTTAGTACTTCAGTATGCTTTTGGAATCAAGGTTATATAAGCATTATAAAATGAATTGGGAAACATTTCTTATTTTCCTGTTCCCTGGAAGAGAATATTTGGTAGAATTAGCCTGCAAAACCAACTGGGCGGGTGTGTGTGTGTGTGTGTGTGTGTGTGTGTGTGTTACAATAATAAACTTCATTGTGGTAGGTTGTTTGCAGAGGTGGATATAAGCAATGGCATGAGATGACTCCATTCCTGTGTAGACATGAAAATCCTCCAATCAAGAGTTTGAGTCTATTTACCTTTTTAAACATCTGGGCTGGTATACCTTTTCATGACCAACAGAATGCAGCTACAGTTGTGCTTGCTAGCTGTGGGTCTAAAAGGCTGGGAAGCTTTAGTTTTGGTTCTCTTGAGATCAGTCACCATGTAAAGAAACTCATGCTAGATTACTGACAGATGAAAGGACAGAGAGAGAGAGAGAGAGAGAGAGAGAGAGAGAGAGAGAGGGATCCAGCTAATCCAAGTCCAATCCTGCCACCCAAATGAAACACTAGACACAGGATCAAGGCCACCTTGGATCCTTCAGCCCCCGATGAGCTGCCGTAGCCAACACAGTGTGACCTAGAAATAAGCCATCTATTCTGTCCCTGAAGTTCTAGAATCATGAAAAGCAATAAATGATATTTGTACTAAATTCTCATGTTATACTTGGGCCTAGTTCTCTCTCTTACTTAGTGTGATTGGTATTATCTGGTTTCTTTTTTGCCCATCTCTCACATTATTTTTAATATTGTTTCATCACATATTTCAATCTGGTAATGCAATTCCCCTTTCTTATTCTTGTTTTTCAAAATATTGTAGCTATTCTCATCTTTTTTTTTTTTTAATTTCAGTTAAACTGCAGACTATTTCTGTCAATTTTTTAAACCCTTTGGAATTTTCATTAGCGTTACATTACATTTATGAATTAGTTGGGGGAAGAATCGTTTCATGATTACCTTTACAACCTAAATCATGATTTGTCTTTTCATCGTATCTTCAAATATTTATACATTTCTTAGTGATTTTTATAGTCTTTACATATTTTATTTAATCCTCCATTCACTCGTTCATTTATCACTAATTCAAAGGGCACATTTCTTATTTTGCAGCCGACCGCTAGCAAGTGTACAGGACTTTACAGAATGTGTTTTGTATATTAATTCTGTCACCTGATATTATGTTTTCTCGACTTCACACTCTTTTTCTATTTATTTTTACTTCATCGTGGTTCTGATGTATTAGGGCCACCTGGAGTCATACTGTCTGTGTACATTATGGCCAACCTTTTACAACCCCGGCTTGCTTGGTCATTGGACGCAGACAGTCCCGAGAAAGGTAGGACGGTGGGCCAAGCAGTTCTAGGCAGATGAGTGTGACCCCGAAGTTGCTGTCAGCTGGAGGTTCACTGCTGGCCACGTTCCTCTTAGCTGAGCAGCAAGTTCAATCTTGAAGGAGAACCTGGGGTGGTGTATTGCTGTGTTCGCCACAGCCTGGCTCTGAGAAACTTGGGAAAGTCATGTCCTTGGCCCAGCCAAATGGGGGTGTACGAGGTGGGTCTCTGTAATATCTGCTGCTTCTCGCCGGTTCGGGGAATTCTCTGTTTCTCTCAGCCACAGCTTTCCCTCTTTTCCCTGATGGGTGTTTATTTAACTTGCTTTAAAGTCACTGGAGAAGCTTGACTTACAGCTTTGAAGTATAGAGTGACGGCAAGCCCCTCAGCGTGTAGCTGTTCGCACATAAGCCACAGCAAGGCCCAGCCCTGACAGAGCCAGAGGCCGCATTTTGGGCTCTGGAAGGAGGTCCCAATGTAATTGTGTTCATAGCTTTCCATTTAATTGAAACCTCTTGGTTTGCCACTACCCTTGTTTTCTCTCTCTATGTTGGTTTCGTGGCTTGCAGATTTACATGCAGTTTAAACTCCCAGGCTTTCTGTAAGGAAATAGACCCAACACTTCATTGGTGCCTAGTTGGCTGCCGTTTCCACGTCTCTCCATCTAGAACAGTGGTTCTCAACCTTCCTAACGCCGTGACCCTTTAATACAGTTCCTCATGTTGTGGTGACCCCCAATCATAAAATTATTTTTGTTGCTCCTTCATAACTGTAATTTTGCTACTGTTATGAATCGTAATGTAAATATCTGATATGCAGGATGTATTTTCATTGTTACAAATTGAACATCATTAAAGCATAGTGATTAATCACAAAAACAATATGTAATTATATATGTGTTTTCCGATGGTCTTAGGCGACCCCTGTGAAAGGGTCTTTCGACCCCCAAAGGGGTTGCGACCCACAGGTTGAGAACCGCGGATCTAGAAGCTGATGTCTCTGATATTTTCAATGGGCCCTTTTATCCTTGGAGCAACCTAATCAAGTCCAGCTGATGCATCATTTGAAAAAAGTCCATAAGCAAAACAAAATTATTTTTCTCTTTTTACATTACCTGTTTCTCCAATCATCTCAATTCAATTCTCCTTAGGACTGTATTCTAATGAGAGGAAGACAACTTTAGACATGGAGGGCGGAGTAGCAGAATCCCAAGTAGGTTTTTATGAAAAGAAATTATGTAATTAAACAGAGTGATGTACATTGAGTTTCCAAAGAAATATCTAGTTAGATCCAAACATCTATTTACACTAGAAATACTCTGAGCAACTAATTTAAAACAGTAATCTGTGATCAAGAGGTTTTAAACATCCCTAGGCAATGGCAACTGTTTATGTTATCAGTGCCTGCTTAGATGTGGTGCTACCAGCTTCACCCTACAAACTCAGTGTATGACATGTCCTTTCCCATTATTCCATTAGGGCAGCGATTTTCAACCAACATTCCAGAAGGATTTTTAAAATCTGAAATACCTGACTATTTACCAATCAGGGGCACTGACCTCTTTTCCCTTAAATCAGTGGTCGGCAAACTCATTAATCAACAGAGCCAAGTATCAACAGTACTTCTTCAAAATAGACTCGCTCAGGCCGAAAACCGACTTCTGCGCATGGGCCATGAAGTTTCAATCGCACTGTACGTGTGCGCCTGCACGTGTTATTTTGTGGAAGAGCCACACTCAAACTCGCGAGCTGCAGTTTGCCGACCACTGCCTTAGATTGTCAAATAAAATAATGAAAATAGCCAACACAATAGCCATTCAGTGTGAATGAATTAAAATTATGCCTACTTTTTTGTTTGATCAGCAAAAATATATATTTTTTGGTGTGCCGCAGAACTTTAGCAATTAGCTTATGTTGTCATGAGATGAAAACATTTAAAAATCATGGCATTAGGGGATTACTGGTATATATAAGCCTAAATCAATAAGGACCCTAGAGGCTATGGATAACAGGAGACCATGTTCCAGAGGACAGAAATTCCACCAGCTGCAGTGACCTAGAAGTTGTGTTGAAGCTAAAAGATCCCGACCTACACATGCTCTGCAAATAACGCCATAGAACATGGCAGGTGGGAAATAAGGCAGAATGAGATCTTGACTCACCTCCACTCTCTGGCCTTAGCTTTGAGAAAGGGGAAGGGAGAAGGAGAGAAACATGGATGTGAGAGAGAATCATTGATCGGCTGCCTCCTGCATGCCCCACACCAGGGATTGAACCCACAACTCAGGAATGTACCCTGACCTGGAATCGAACCCAGGACCCTTCAGTCCGCAGGCCGATGCTCTATCCACTGAACCAAACCAGCTAGGGATCGATGTTTTTGAAGGCCTATTTCTATAACAAATGTCTATAATTGAATATTAATAATTGTAGTAATATATTGACCGGTACTCTATGTTTTAAGTATTAAATAAAAATATTGTTTTAAGGTAGAACTGTAGTCTTTTGTTTTGTTAATAAACAGAAAAAGGGAGATGTAAAGGGACAGAGCTAGAAATCTAATCCAATATATATGACTCCACTACCCCGGCTTCCATTCTTCCAGCATAGTACTTTACCACATTAACATGTGCAAGTCCCTTTCAGAGGCATTGCGGTCTTTGCTTAGCTGTCAGCATCCTATAAATTTTAGCTGATTTTCTTTTAAAAACAATACTTACTTTGCCCAGCCTGCGCAGCTCAGTGGTTGAGCCTTGACCTATGAACCAGGAGGTCACGGTTCAATTCCTGGTCAGGGCACGTGCCTGGGTTGCTGGATGGATCCCCAGTAGGGGGTGTGCAGGAGGCAGCTGATCAATGATTCTTTCTCATCATTGATGTTTTTCTCTTTCTCCCTCTCCCTTCCTCTCTGGAATCAATAAAAATATATATTTTTAAAAATGCTTATTTTTAAGAATGGAAACACAATCTTAAATTTAATCACTATCCTAGGAAAACTAATAAGTTTTGCTGGGTCAATAGTAAAAATGCTTATTATACTGACAGTAATAGGGAATGTTTGCAAGCATTTCATTTCTTAAAAACTGTTTTCACATATCCATAATTTGAAACATATTATGAAATTGAAGTTTATAAAACAGCATGTATTTCTGATCCTACTTTTGTTATAAAATATGTTTTCATAAATATATGCAAGTATATGGATAGTAAAATGATAAGTGTATATTCCCAAATGTACACTGGTGAGTTTATGGGTAAGTTAAAATATTTTGAAATAGCTCTTTATTTAAAAATACAGTATTTATGTATTATTTTTATAATCATTGCACTTAGTATATTTTATATTTTTGAAGCAACCTAAAGAGAATTAAAGGCAAAGTCAGACAGACATTTTAAAATGGTTAATATATTAATATATAAAGAACCTATGTAATTTTATCAGAAACACATAGGAAACCTATAGTGGAATGGTAAAAAAATTATGACATTTGATCCTCACAATAACCTAAAGTAGACAGATCAGACTTTTAATTTTTTTTATTTTTATTTTATATTATTATTATTTTTTAAAAAGATGGGGAAACTACAATTTGGAGAAGTTTGAGTGATTTTTCCCAAACTCAAACAATTAATAACTTATAAAGCCAGAACTAAAATTAACATTTTCTGAATATGAACAGGCAGCTTTAGACTCCCGTTTTTTAAGGACAATCAGAGCCAAATAAAACAGCTGCAGTCCTTCGTAGTCAGAAAAATGAGGCGAAAATGCCCTGGAGAAAAATGAAGTCAGAACTTGGAAAATCAAGAAGAGCTGGGAAACTTCCCCCACCCCCAGGTTGCCGGCTGCCGATGGGTGTGCGCTTTTGCAATGGAACCAGAGGTGTGAGGACACCCTGAAAACCAGGGGTGTGGTGCCTTTGGGAAGAACCGTGCCAGCTGGCCCACGGCCTCCCACGCTGGAGGGCCGGCCTGTGCCGGGCGTGCTCCACAGCCACAGTGTGCTAGCGTGGCTTCAGAGCCAGGCCTTCTCCTGACTCACATAAACACGGCCCTAATGGGCAGCTCCGGAGCCAAGTCTCCATTCCCCATCACACATTTCTGTTGAGATTGTTACTTCCAATCCAGTTGCTTAAAATGGCTTACTGTGCTTTATGGACTTTCATTACTCTCTTGTGTTCAGGTAGCAGCTCCCCCAAGGAGGAATCCGCTCCCCAGAAGCCCTCCTGCTCTGCAGGGGGTGGCGCTCGGCTAGATCAGGTAGGAGTCCTGGGGCTCCCTCGGGTTCTCACGGGCCGTGCTGTGTTGGACAAGCAGCTGGGCTTAGCTCCCACCCTCACCAATCACAAAATAGATCCAAATACTCCAGGTGATCCAGGTGGAGATCTGCTGGTGAGGGTCCAGGGGGCGAACCAGGGAAGTCCTCAGCCAGGATGGGTTGTGTAGAAGGAGGTTATGCTTTTTCATGAAGTTTGGATTTGGGCTGAGAAGAGAGCAAAAGGACAAACTATGACATTTTGGTGGAGATTTTAAGATGGTTACAGTCAGAGTTGGTCACAGGAGAGATAGAACGAAGCGGAGAAACAGAGTAGTTTTTAAATAAAGAATAGAGTCTCTAGTGCAGCTGTGGGCAAACTATGGCCCGCGGGCCGGATCCGGCCCGTTTGAAATGAATAAAACTAAAAAAAAAAAAAAAAAAGACCGTACCCTTTTATGTAATGATGTTTACTTTGAATTTATATTAGTTCACACAAACACTCCATCCATGCTTTTGTTCCAGCCCTCCGGTCCAGTTTAAGAACCCATTGTGGCCCTCGAGTCAAAAAGTTTGCCCACCCCTGCTCTAGTGTCTTATTAAAGGTGACAGAAGAATATACATCTACTGTAGTGTTTATTTTGTTTTGGGGCTGTTCAGCATCCATTTCAGTTTCTTTGGGTAACAGCACCTGAGTTTCCATTTGGAAATGATATTTCTCCCCCAGAATACAGACTGATGGTCAAGGAAGGCCAGTTGGAAATTCTCTGCCTGAAATTTGAATTATGAGCAAAATGATGAAAGGCTGTTAATTATCGGAGTTGACTCATTACAGCATCAGTCCCTGGGGCAACACTGTATTTCCTTCTACTTAAACTCTCTGAAGTTCTTACGTTTCATGCCTGGAGTCCAAGCTTTGCTTCGATACTGTGAGCTTTTTTTTTTTTTTTTTTTATCCTTCCAATAAATTCCCTGTTTGCTTAAGTTAGTATACGGTGATCACAACCAAAGGACCGTAACTAATACACTAATACTTCAGATTAAGCAAAGTAATTAAAGTTGAGCTTGTGACATTCGTAGTATTAGTGTACTGAAACTATATAGGCAATTTTGTTTTTGAGAGGAGAATGAAGCTCTAGCTCAAAAAAATTAAGATGATCTGGAGTGGAGGAGGTCATTGGAGACAGCAAAGTAATACATTTACTTCATAATTTATTTAGAGCTGGGCCTGGGAATGTGAGTTGATTTCTTTTTCCCTACAGTGTTTTATTGTGAAAATATTTTCAAACATAGCTAAATTTAACGAATTTTACAGTGGACACTTCTATCTATTCTGTTATTAACATTTCACTATATGTGTTTTGCCACATATCTATTCATCCCTCTACTCATCTGTTAATCCATCTTATTTTTTATGATAATTTCAAAGTAAATTGCAGACCTCAGTATACTGACATTAGTGTACTATATCATATATACATTATGTACATATATATATACACAATGATATACATATACATATCATTAACAAGACTTGAATATGAATTTAAAGTTTTTTGATGTAAAACTTACATGCAGTGAAATACACTAGTCTCGAGTGATAATTACCTGAGTTTTAACAAATGCATACATTTGTATGGTCCAAACCCCTATTGAGATATAGAACATTACTTTCACCCCAGAATGTCCCCCTGTGTTTCTTCCTAGGCAATCCATGCCCCTATTACCCCTCTCCCCCTAAAAAAAAAAAAAAAATTGATTTTTTATCATGGAGCTAATTTCCTGTCATTGGGAAACAGGTGAGCCAACAAGACAGCAGCCTGG
Organism: Myotis daubentonii; assembly: GCF_963259705.1. NCBI lineage: Eukaryota > Metazoa > Chordata > Mammalia > Chiroptera > Vespertilionidae > Myotis > Myotis daubentonii. Next base: position 64,009,858 of record NC_081850.1, on the reverse strand, counting down.
GCTGTAGCGGTGCTGAAACATTACTGAAAATAATGCCTCTATGGAGAAATTGTATTTGGCACAATACTCTTGGGTAGAGTGCTGTAGGTGGTTGAAGAGTGCTTTGCCTAGACAAGCACTCGGGGTGGGAGAAATTGGCTTCTGGGAAGCATGCTCTAGTCATAGTCAGTGGGTCTCTGGTTCTAGGAGAATGCAGGAGGGGCGGAGGACTGGCATTCACTTGGTCTCTCCTTTAGGTAAAGGTTGCACACATCCCTAAATAATATCTGTTTGAAGATACACAAATGAGTAGCTACTCGTAGTGTCAAACTATCTGTAAGAGTCTTCAGCTGTTTCTGGGCCTGAAATGATAGGAAAACATGTGCTGAATAAATGTAGGGCTATTCTGTTTATGTTACCTTAATTACTATCAGGGAGACACATGCTAGATCTTACTCTTGTCCATTTCTACAGAACTTGAGGCTGAGAAGACTGGAAAGAGGGAGGAGAAGAGGGTGGAGTTTTAAATTCAGATGGTAGGCCCCGGACAGCAGAAGGGGACGGCCTGGAGTCTGGTGAAGACAGAATACCCTCCCTTGTCTCTAGTCCTTTTCCTCAGAGAAGGTTCCTGATGGTCTGTGGTTGTCACAAATTGGTGAAATTCCAGATTCTGATGTTTTCTGTCTACTTTTCTGCTACTGTTTCTTGCCACGAACAGAAGGGTTATCTTTCTACACTGCATAACTCAGTGTCAACGTTGCCCCACAGGAACAGGAAGGCTCCTTAGCTCTTCCAAAGAGTAATCTTTACCTGGAAATAAAAATGAGTGTGCTTCAATGAGATATCACCTCACATCTGCTAGGATGCTTATTATAAGAAAGATAAGAGACAACCAACATTTAGTTCTGGACATAATTTTTTTTAAAATCCAGGCCTTTTTTTTAAAAAAACATAATTCAGGCCCTTTACACTATTTTATTAATTCTAGGAATTTATAGATTTATTCTTTGGTGTTTTGTCAAAATCATAGTGACTATTACTTACGATACTTTGAGTAACACATTTTATCATATATTTTATATTGTTTTTAACTTTATTGCTCAATTATAAGAAATTTCCAGGTTGTATCTTTTAAGTTCAATTAGAATTTAATTAGAAAATTATTTTCTAAGGGTTCCAAAGTATGTTGCTGAGCTCACTCATGATGGGTGTTTAATTATTTTCCCACTCCTGGTCATTTTAGGTTGCTGCCATATTTGATTGGTATAAATAACAGTTTTGCATATATCATTTCCATGTTTTGGCACTTGGATACAAGTATGAAAGGAAGCTGTTGTAAGGGCTATTACTGTTTGCTGAGGGAGGTGTATGCCCTACCTTTCATGCACATAAGAATAGATAGAGAAGAGTAAACAGAGAGAAACTAGCCCATGAAGATAGCAAAGTGTGCCCACTACCTGTTGGCTCTTCTCCATTCAACCAGGAACTCTAAGCCATGGGAACCTATTTTGCAGGAAATAACTGCTGCCCTTTTGCAACTTCATATTCTACATATTTCAATACTTTAAATTACTAAAAATATTATTTGCCATTTTGTATGCATGCTGCTGCCTATTTCACTTCTCTCTCTAATTTTATATGTGATTTCAAAACTTTCATGCTATGTTAATGATTTAGGTAATATATATTTCTCCTTATCTTTATTCATATTACCCTACATGAAGATGCCACACTTTACTATACCTTCATCTGTATTCAGTGTTTTTTTAAAAAAAACGAAGTTATTGATGTCACATATTTTGAAATAGAGCTTTAGAACAGTAACCAGAGTGCCATGCAGCAGGAAGACACGAAAGCATCTGGAGAAGTAGTTTGTGTCTCACTGATTGCCTTTTAAAAGAATTTATTGGTTTGTAACCCGGAGGTTACTGACCTCTCCAGTTGTCAGAAGGAGCACTTCCCTTTAATTCTAATGAAAGAATCTGAGCCCTCATTATGTTTGACCACAGGAAAGTTGGGCTTTTCCCATTTTCTCCTCCCCAAGGTCTCTGGGACTCCCTATAGACTACTAGAGTGTCTCCCAGATCATTCCTAGATTTCCCCGCATAGTCGGGCCAATGACCTTCCTCTGACCTGCCGCTCTGATCTTTGGGTAATAATGTATTATTATTACTTAACTGGCTTCCTCAGTTGCTTCAGCTTTCCCTACACCGCTTCAACCTCAATATGGACGTAGGCACACTGATTAACCAAACTCTACTAACAGCACTGGATAATGAAGAGAGCGTTGACATAGAAAAGAAAATACTGGATATTACTAATAGATATGAATATTTCCACGATTTGTAAACTAAATCCTAGTTTCAATCCCAGGATCCTCCAGGACATCTATCCTGTATGACCACCTTATTACCAAGTTACATATCCCCCCAAATAGGGTGCCCTTGACCTTGTGCTCTGCAAAGCAGGCTAGGCTGGTCATTTCCTCCACAACCTAGCAAAGGGGAAAACCCTCCTCTCCCCCAGTCCACGACTCAGTTTTAGCCCGATATTCCAATTACACAACAAACAAAAAACAAACAAACAAACAAACAAAAATGTGTAGGTAAACACCATTGTCTACAATGAAGCCTTTATAAATTTTAAAGAGCAGATACTAAAAGACATAGATTATTTTAAAAAATACAAGAGACCCGGTGCACAAAATTCATGCACTCAGAGCTGGAGGGAGCGGGGTCCCTCAGCCCAGCCCGTGCCCTCTTGCAGTCCAGGGGCCCTCAGGGGATGTCCGACTGATGTGGAGGCGGGAGAGTCTCCCACAACCGCTGCTGCGTTCACGAGCCGTGAGCCCGGCTTCTGGCTGAGTGGCGCTCCCCCTGTGGGAGTGTACTGACCACCAGGGGGCAGCTCCTGCGTTGAGCGTCTGCCCCCTGGTGGTCAGTGCAAGTCATAGTGACCAGTTGTTCTGCAGTTTGATCGATTTGCATATTCGCCTTTTATTATATAGGATATTAAGCGAAATATGCACCTACAAGGACGTTTTTAAAAATACTTTATGAAATAAATATTGATTCAAAGTTGAAATGTAACTACTAAAGTGAATATGAGAGGAATATAACACATGATAAGACATAACGGTGTTACTCAAAGTATCATCATTGTAATTTGGAAAAGACTCCAAAAAATACATCTGAAAATTACTAGAATGAATAAAATAGCCAAGTAAAAGGCCTGAATTTAAAAAAAAGGCCCAGATTTAAATGTTTTTAATTATAATAGATAATTAAAAAATATAATGTGGAAATGAAAGTTTTACAAAAAGGAAATACTTAGTGATAACATAAAAAATGTGGTAATCTAATGCATAAAGTTATCAACATAAGTTATTAATCCTATTATTGATGCAAGTCTTCTTACATTACACAGTTGTCTTTGCATGTCTATGTTCCAGCTATGACATTTAGCACTGGGAATGCATCAGCAAACAAGGCAGATGCAGTTTCTGCCTTCATGGAGATCACCACCTATTATGGGAGGCATACATTAAAAAATTTGCATATGTAAATAATTACATGGCTAATTAAAACTCTGATAAGACAGTAGATAAGGCAGGGCCTATCTATACATGTGAAATGAAGAGGGAGACAGGCACATTTGAGGAATACAAATGTGACTACTGCATTGAATGGTGCCTGAGTGTAGAAAAGGAATGGGAGAGTGAACTAGAGTTTCTGAGGGAGGGAGGCCCTTGTCATATGGGGCCTTGTTGACCATATTAAAGATTTTGGCCATTATTTTGAGAACAATAGGAAGCCTTTGAAAGGTTTTATGAGGGTTTAAAAAAATATAATGACAGGAAACAACTTATATATCCAACAGAAGGGGGAAGGCTTTAAAAATTACACTATAACCAGAGATAAAATACTTTCATGTTGAAAAAATATTTATTCAGAATTTTTGGTGAATATCCATTTGGAGAAATGGATAAGTAAAGTAAAATTTAATATTAGGTGTGGTATCAACCATGTGAATATATGTACATGAATAGAAAAAAACTAACAATGGTAATCTATGATTGAGGGGTTCAGTGAATCTTATTTCTTTAATATTTTTCTGTTTTTTCAGATTTCAATAACAAATGTGCATTCATTTTACAAATCTAGGAAAATATTGTAATAGTTGAATTACTGATCTCGTCTGAATTGGCAGCTTGTCGGATAATTTATTTATGGGCCCAATAAAAGTAAACTTTAGGGTAAGATGTTATTCATTTACTTTTTCTTTACTTAACTTTATTTGAATATGGAGGAGCCTAACACATATGTGTATATGATCCCCATACCTGGTAACTTGGTAACTTGTACCTTAAGAGTGAACATTGTATGTGCAGGAAAGAGTTAGCATTGCAGGTGTAAGACTGCTATCCTTGGAAGTGCCTACTCACAAGGTAGCCCTATGACTGGTGTCTGTGAACTTGGGTTTTTAGGAGGTTCCCACCAATTGTAGAACTGTTAAGAGTGGCTCACTATACCTAGAGAGTTTGTACAAATAATGTCGGTTTTACTGAGCCCATGCTTTCCTTCTGGTCTGGAATTTTGGAACATGCTAGGCAGAGAGGGTGCCTATGTGACCAGCCCAATAAAAACCCTGGATGTTGAGTCTCTAATGACCTTCCCAGGTAGACAGCCTTTCACACCTGTTGACACAACTTGTTGCTGGGGGATTAAGTATGTTCATGTGACGCCACTTGGAAGCTTGTGCGTGGTTTCTTTTGATTGTCCCTTTGGTATTTTTTGCTGCAATAAATCATAGCCCTGAGTATGCTTTTATGCTGAGTCCTGTGAGTCCTCCAAGCAAATCATCAAGCCTGGGGGTGGTCTTGGGGACGTGCCCCACAGGAGCCACCTAAACCTACATGTTGTTGAAACTCTTATCCAAGAACTGTGTGTTTTTAATTGACTGTTAAAAATCACTTAAATATAGGAGCTTAAATGAGGAAATACGTTGACTCCATGATTTCAGTAAAAATCAGCAGTTTATTTATATTTGCTTATGACAACATAGAAGTAGTTAAACTTGCTCATTTACTGTAAGTATATTACTGTCTTGGTTCAGGCATTGGTGATTCACAGTGACAGCACAGCTGTATTTGAAAACAAAGATTTCTAAATAACTTCCATAATATTCAGGTCCTATAAAACCAAATAGTTTCCAATTTATACTTTACCATATTTTCCTATTTTGTTCAAAGTTATTAGGGTTCAGCACAGTATATAATTTTAGTTTCAAACTTCATGTGTTATGTTTGCTGTCAACAAGAAATTCTAGAAAATATAAAAAGCAAGCAAGTTATGAAAGTATTCACTACCCCACGATGCCGTGACAAACATTGCTAACATTTTTGTATACATGATAGCAATCTATCCTTGCCTCTTTTCAAGTCCTTGTTTTTTAGGAACATACACAGTATATTTTAAACATAATTGGAATATGTATGTGTATGTGTCTACTTTGTTTCATTTAACGTTAAATGATGAATATTTTCGTGTCAGAAAATACCATTCTAGAGCAATTTCATTTACCAAATGGTATTCTATCTTATGGATGTTCTACATATCAACCAACTAGCCACATCTAATCCTATATAATAAAAGCATAGTATGCAAATTGTTCCCTCCACCGGGAGTTCGACCAGGGGACAGAACCAGCTCGGGGAAGGGAGGGAGGCCCCCGGCAGGCAGCTGGCAGCCGCTAGGGACCCTACCAGTGCACTGGGCCTCTAGTGACACATATAGGCAGCCCCTCAAATTTTAGTATTTAAACGTTTAAATAGTACTGCTATTAATATCCTTGGTCCAGATTTTTGAAGGATTATATTACAAAATAACTATGAAAATATATAAATGATAACAAGGTATTAAAAATATAAAATACATAAAAATATAAAAGATTAAATTCCAAAGATAATATAATTGAATATTTACATAATTTTAGATAAGCATGGTTCCAAATAATGGCAGAAACTGCAATAGAAAGATACTTAGCTTTATGTACGTAAGAGATGGTTTGGCTCAGTGGATAGAGCGTCAGCCTGTGAACCAAAAGGTCTCAGGTTCGATTCCAGTCAAGGGCACATGCCCGGTTTGTGGGCTTGATCCCCAGTGATCCCCAGTGGGGGACTTGTAGGAGGCAGCCGATCCATGATTCTCTCTCATCATGGATGTTTCTATCTCTCTCTCCCTCTTCCTTCCTCTCTGAAATCAATAAAAATATATTTTAAAAAAATGGAAATATTTGCTATAAAAGAAAAACGTCATAAAAAAGTTAAAAGACAATAAACTGAGTTCAGAGAAAGAAACTGAGAAAATTATTTGTCACCTATGTAACAGGTTAAAAATAACAGCCATAACTCACATGTGTATTCGAGAAAAAACAAAGACAATAATTGATAAATGGAATCAATAGGGAACCGTAATGGCCAAGAAAAATATAAAAGAAGTTTTCAATTTCATTATTAAAGACATAAAAATGCAAATTAAAATAAAAAAGATTAAACTTATTGTGGTGGTCATTTCACAGTATATACAAATATAAAATAATTTTGTTGTACAACTAAAACTAATATGTCAATTATTTCTCAACTAAAAATAACACAAATATGTTTATTCTATCTTGTCAAATTAAGTACAGTGAAGAATTATAAGACCCAATGTGAACATGGGTCCAAAAAAAAAAAAACTTACCTGTAGCGGGAGTATAGACTAGCATAATTTTTGGCATATACTAGATTCCCCAAATATCTGTTAATTCAATAAAAAATGCATGAAAGTAAGCTCCTAGGACTGATTATTAAAACATTGTTTGTCAGTAAATAGGCAACATTGTTCATAAGGAGGTGATTTGCGTTTTGTGTCAGATTAGCCCTGTTCTCTTCTCTGGCAAGAAGGCAGGCTGGTAGGTGAAGACACTGCATCTTCTCGCCTATGGCAAGGTGTTAATCATCAGTGCTGCTAGACATTACCTCTCCAATATGCTTGTAACCGATAGAGAGAAATACAGCCTATGTAACTCTAAAAGAAAGTTCTGTGGATGGTAGTTTTAATTGCCAGTTGTTGAGCCTCTAGAACCAGTGATGGCGAACCTTTTGAGCTCGGCCTGTCAGCATTTTGAAAAGCCCTAACTTAACTCTGGTGCCGTGTCACATATAGAAATTTTTTGATATTTGCCACCATAGTAAAACAAAGACTTATATTTTTGATGTTTATTTTATATATTTAAATGCCATTTAATACAAAAAAATCAACCAAAAAAATGAGTTCGCGTGTCACCTCTGACACGCGTGTCATAGGTTCGCCATCACTGTTCTAAACCCATTGGATCAGAATCCCTAGAGGCAAGTCCAGGGAAGCTTCAAGCTACCCAGCTGACTTTTAAATGCACAAAGGTCTGAGAACCTTTGAGCTAGATTTCAGAAACATGAAGGGAGCTAATTAATGCATAAGGAGATGTTCACATTATTTGTATTCTGTGTTCCCCAAGACATCCCGATAACAATTTTTAAAAAAATATATTTTTTATTGATTTTAGAGAGGGTGAGGGAGAGAGAGATAGAAACATCAATGATGAGAGAATCATTGATTGGCTGCCTCCTGCACGCCCCCTACTAGGGATCAAGCCCACAACCCAGGCATGTGCCCTTGGCTGGAATCGAACCTGGGACCCTTCAGTCCGCAGGCTGACGCTCTATCCATTGAGCCAAACGAGCCAGGGCCCCGATAATAATTTTTACCAGTGATTTGTATCACGATCTAAGGATTTTTCCTTACAGACTTTCAGATAGCACAGTTAATGAATACCTTGAATGGTTATATCAAATACAAAGGATGGGGCAACTAGACTGAGATGAGAGTCAATGGAAACAAAGGGTAGGTCATATACTTTATTCTAAATGGGAACTGCACAAGGCACAAGATGACAGGCCGTTCAGCTTAGCAGCACTGATGATTAACAGGCCATAAGGGCTTTAGTCAGTAGCTTTGACTCAATATGAGTCAGCATTGTGAATTAGCTGCACCCAAGGGATAAATGAATGCAAACAAAGAAACCAGAATAAACAGGACAAAAGACCTTTATTTTGTGCCAATTAGTCCACATCAGATATATTTAGGTTAGGTGCCAAACTCTATAAATTTACCTATATTTAGAGAAGAAAACTAACAAGGCTGTGTATATATAGCCCAGCCTTTGTCTAGTAACCCAACTGTGCACCCCATTAAGATTTCGAGCCCCTCTATGCAGTTGCTTCTTCTCTTGAGCCATCATTCCAGCTGCTTCAGTAGCTCCAGATGCTCATCCCTGGGTCATGAGTTCAGTAAGATGCTGTTCTTTGCTAAGACTTCACCTCCCTGCTCAATCATTTAGAAATTGACCCAAGTGGCAATCTAAGGAAAGTATGAAATTATTCTCAATTATGTTCCTTCTTTTGCAGATCATGATGCTGCATTGCTTGAGGTCCAGTACCTTGAAGCAGTTGACGTTTATGTTTTGTCCAGTTTTAGAGTTATTTAGGGTGGTTACCTTGTCATGGAACTTGTTTTTTCATGTTAAACACTTTAGAATATGCAAATTATTGAGTCAGACACATCTAAGTGAAAAAAGCACTAGCACATTTAGATGCCCACAGGAGTAATCCAGTAGCCTTAAAAACAAGGAAGGTGGTCTAGATAGAATCCTGTAGATGCTGAGCTATCTGTATTTCCTTTGAAAACATGCAAGCTAAACAAAGCATTCTAAGTACATTTTTTTTTGGCCTATTACAGTCATGAGCCACTGTTAGCAACTTCTGTTAAGCTCTGGATCCTGGCTTCGTCATCTTAGTCTCTCTAAGCTTCAGTTTCCTCATTTGTAAAATCAGAATAATGACACACCTCACAAGGTTTAATGAAATAAATGCAAACAATACTTGGCAAATAATATTCATTTGATAAGTGACGCTTGTCTGGCCAAGTGAGTGAAGTCTGCTGGTTGCTGGGACTGATGGCTACCTTCCTCCAAGAGACTGCTGAGACCAGATCGCCCATGCTTCTACTCCTGTCTATTAGTCAAAGTGGAAGTGAGGCCCCACCATGCTTGCCCATCCTCACCCTTGAACTAGCTGCTCTGTAGCTCCTCGCCTCCCAAGCTCTCATTCTCTTTTCTCTAGAATACTGCTCCATAGCCAGTGATGGCTATGCTCATATTTTCAACCTATTGCCTAGTACCCCTCTACTTCCTTTCCTTTAATGAAATCTGGCTATTTCCTGAGAAGACGCAAAGCTCTCGTAGGTGACTGTGGCTGTTTACTTTCACAAACCCTGTGTGTATACCTTAGGATCAGAAGGTAGGGCTGGTGTCTTCCTCGCTTCCTCACCTTCATCCACCATCTTGCAGAACTCTCTCCACTGAGATTTTTCACCCTCTACCCTATTGCTTGCTGTCATACACCAACTTTCCCAGTCTTTTCCCCTGCCGTTCATCTAAAACATTGGCACCTGGCTAGTCTACATGCCAGTTCCTCCCTCTTTTCTTTCCCATTACCTGTGGCATAGCTGACTCATTCTATGCCGTTAACTCTGAGCTCCTTAATTTCCTAATCGGTTCCTCCCTCTTCCTTTCCACTTCTGCCACTTCTCGTGTTAATTATTAGCACTTCTAATTGGTCCACTTACAAAGTCATACTGTATACAGCACTGTCTGCCACCACAATCTCCTTTTCTTATAGTTGCTTGTTTAACACTCCTACCAGAATTGTATTCAACCTCTTCAAAACGTGTAATTCCATAACTCCTCTAGCTTCTTTTTTTTCTTTATTTTCCTCTTGATCTCCAGGTTATTATCTAAGGCTCATTAATTCAAAAACACGCTTTCCTGTAGCCAAAATTCTCTTTTACTGTGTTGTTCATCACCTTGGTCTGGAAGATTCCAATCCTGGTTGAATCTACTTCGCTGTTCCTTCCATGTCTGCAGGAGGAAGTCCCACAATGGGTCACAGTGGCCCAGCTATAACATCATAATCAACTCACCCATTTTCCACAATGGCTACATCAAACCTCCTACTTGCTTACCTCCCACTCTGCAGTTTTGTACAACTAGCGTGATGAAATGTGGGCCCCGCACTATGGGAGGTAGAGACCAATGCTTCTGGTCCAAGGCGAGGGGCACATACCTAGCTTCTGTTAATAAACTTGGGCAAATGTGTAGAGTTCTCCAGTCCCAGTTCATACATGAGCAACGTATTCCCAGTGCTTAGTTTTACAGAGCGAGCCCAGTTCTGACTCAGCACAGCATTTGAGCCTTAGGGTTTCAATGTCCTCTACCATAAGGCACTCAAATCCCAGCCCTAACGGCCTGTATCTCATCTGGGTCCCCTCTGCGCTTCCTGATCGGCTCCCACCAAACACTATGGGTTCCTTCTCTGCTTCTCATTCCTAAGACCTGTCTCTTTCTCTCTCTCTCCGCTCTCTCGCTCTCTCTCTCTCTCTCTCTCTCTCTCCCTCTGTCTTTCAACATTTTATTTACAACTGAACGTAGCATTCATAGTCATGAGGAACTGGAGAGAATGATTTGTAGTGGGTGCATTTTTCCATCTTGACCTAGAAATCTAAACCTCTCTCTCACAGCAGATGTACTTTATTTGTAACAGATGTAAATTTATATTTGTTTGTGTGATTATTTGATTTGATTAGTGTCTATATCCTCCATTAGGCTGTAAGTTTTGCTTACTGTGTTTTCTCAGCACAGGGCACAGTTCTCACATTTTATAGGCACTCAGTAGCTAATTAAGTGGATAATTTATATGATTATTATATATGTAACAATGTCCTTTATGTAACAATGTCCTTTAGCATCCTAGACCACTGCAGTTCTTTGAACATTCCTCTTACCTCACCCATCTAAAACTTGCCCTCCTCTAAGACTCATACTGCTTAGATCAGGCCATTCACATCTTCTACTTGTCTGCTTCAGAATTAGTCACTTACAATTGTAAAAATAAAATCTGAAAGCACCCCGGAATCATTTAGGATCTTTGGGTTACAATGCACAGAAAACCCAAGTTTAATTAGCCTTAAAAGATAAAGGAGCTTATAATCCACATAATAAAAGTTAAAACATGGGGCAGCTTCAGGAATATCCCTCAGGGCTGATTTAGCTTTTCTGTAATTCCCTTGGACTCTGTCCTCTTCTCCGTATTGGCTTATCCTTAAGCTGGTAGCAAAATACCAAGACATGATAGCAGCCAAAGGAATAAGAGGGGCTGGTGTTGTTGTTTTTTTCCTGTGTTTCTAATGAAAAACATCCCCAGAAGGTCCCAGCAGACTTCCCCTCATAACCTCAAGACTAGACTACAGACCTAGTCCCAAACCTATTCTTAGTAGTGAGGCTGAGAGTACTGTGTTTAGCTTAGCTAACCATTTAGGATGGATTGGAAGTGGAGAAAGCCAACCATGTTGACTTCCATAACTCTACATTTAAAATCGAATTTGGCCTGGCCTGTGTGGCTCAGTGGTTGAACATTGACCTATGAACCAGTAGTTCATAGTTCAATTTCTGGTCAGGGTACATGCCTGGGTTGCTGGCTCAATCGCCAGTAGAGAGTGTGCAGGAGGCAGCCAATCAATGATTCTCTCCATTATTGATGTTTCTCTCTCTCTCTCTCTCTCTCTCTCTCTCTCTCTCTCTCTCTCTCTCCCTCCCTCCCTCCCTCTCCCTTCCTCTCTGAAATCAATAAAAAAATATTTTTTAAAAATCAAATTTGGAATTTCAATTCTGATTGCACTTCCTATTCTTTCATCCTTTTCACATTTTGACCTCCATCCAACCTCTTTGTCTTTACTGAATCCTATAGTCTATCAATACAATTCAGTTTTTCTAATAAACCAGCCCTCAACTGGCAGCACTATCTTCCCTTCCTACTCTAACGTTCATTTCCACAGGACTCTTCAGCACATTCTGTTCCTTCGCCACAACTATGCTTTAACCACCACAACCAGATCATTCCTCTGTCCGTCCTAGATTGCTATAGCAATTAGCTTTCTCCATTCTTTTTCTCAAGTTGCCAAGCCATGCTGGAAGAAATGGCATAGTTCTACAAGTTTGTATTATTGTAATTTCATGGTCATTAACCTGAACGTGGTTCTTACTGTTAAGCAGCAGGTCCTCACTTCTTTCTAGTCAATTCCTTGTACTGATAGAGGGCTGTATCCTGATTCACTAAGCTGTGTGACCTTAGGCAAGTGATTTAACCTCTCTGAATCACAGTTGCTCACTCTCTAAATTTAGTACCTACATCAAAAGATTGTTTTAAGATTAAATAGGTGATGTATGTATGTAAAGCAATTTGTAGACTGCTGGGCACATAATACTCGATTATGTAATGCTAACCATGTCTTAATGGCAGATCCTAAACTGTGCTCCTCTTCTTATGTTCTCTACCTTGAATCTTCTTTCCTCCCCCATTGTGTCTACTCTTTTTTTAAAAAATATATTTTTATTGATTTCAGAGAGGCAGGGAGAGGGGAGAGAGAGTTAGAACATCAATGATGAGAATCATCTATCAGATGCCTACCGCACGCCCCCTACTGTGCAGGATCAAGCCTGCCCCCTACTGGGGATCGAGCCTGCAACCCAGGCATGTGCCTTGACAGGGAATTGAACCCGGGACCCCTCAGTCTGCAGGCTAACGCTCTATCCACTGAGCCAAATCAGCGAGGGCTGCTGTCTACTCTTAACAATTATTTTGATTTTTAGAGGCCAACATCTGTGGATCCCCGGTTTCCATTCACCTCCGAATAGACAAGGAACTGTATTTATTTTTTACACCCTGAGTGACTAGCACAAGCATGGCACATGAACATCTCCAGTGTTTGTTCCATCGGATTTACAGTGTTCTTATTTTTATGTTGATTCCATGAGATTGGGGAACGATAATGAGGTTGGAATCACAATGCGGGAGTTCAAAATAAGCTAAATATTTGCTCCTGATAGTTGCTGCAAAAAAAAAAAAAATCTTTTGGTATTCCAAATCTGCCCACGAGACTTGGGAATCTGGAGATGTCTAAACGAAAAGTCTTTTAGCTCTGATAATTAGCAACATAAGCAAAAAACAGATGAATAAGCTGGCTTTATTTGTAAATAACATTTATGGTCCAAATAGTTTCCCCTTCGTGACAGAGATTTTCCTGCTCAGCATTGCAACATTTCTCAAATATAAACCATAAAACCAAATGACTACAGACAATGATCAATGTGTTTTATGACAGCAATACGGAGGGAGAACAAACATTCCCTTACTAACTAAACACAACCAAGCAGGCAAAGTCATTTTAACCTTTCTTGGGGCAGGATTGGAGTATAATAAATGTGGTGTTTTTTTTTAACATATACCTAAGCTGAATTTCTATGGCCATATCTGACATTAAATTTCTTTTCATAAAATAAGCTCAGATTTAGGAGAGAACATTAGAATGATGTTTATTCTGATAGCTGTGTTTTAAGCTAAAATATTGGTGTAGAAATTGAGATTGGGAATATTAGTAAAGGAAGGATTCAAACGCCATTGAAAAGTCATTTTGTCAACAACCTTCATTTTTTTCCTCAAGAATATCCATATTTTTGGGGTTCCCGCAGCTATGAGTATATAGACTTTCATAAGCCACTGGTCTTCATGGGATTGTTCGGAAGGGAAGAGGCCTCTGGCAATTTCTGAAATGTGTGTATATTGGGAAAGTGAAATGAAACTGGTTATAAGCCAAAAAGCCTACGTTTTTTAAAAAAAATCTTCAAGAGATGATCTACCTTCCACAGGAAATTTCAGGTACACATTGCAGTGACCCATTTTTAGCAATGGATCTTTAAAGAAATACATACAAATTCCTGGCACAGATGGGCCTCACCCTGACAGCACTCCTCTCTTCAGGTCTATAGTCTGCCCTACCCATGGTCCTGCTTCCCGTGCAGTATTTCTTCCGACTGAGAAATGGTGAAAGAAGGATGCCCAAGTGTATGTGCACAAGAAATTCACTAGTATTACTATGTACCTCCTCCCTAGAGGTGGTGGAGGACCCGTTAAAGCAGCGGTTCTCAACCTGTGGGTCGCGACCCCTTTGGCGGTCGAACGACCCTTTCACAGGGGTCGCCTAAGACCATCCTGCATGTCAGATATTTACATTACGATTCATAACAGTAGCAACATTACAGTTATGAAGTAGCAATGAAAATAATTTTATGGTTGGGTCTCAACATGAGGAACTGTATTTAAAGGGCCAGAAGGTTGAGAACCACTGCGTTAAAGGGAGTTGGGAGACAAAATTCTACAAATTAGGATATTATCCCATAGGAAGAGCATATGTTTTAAGTCAGCCTTAATATGTTATCACATAATTCTTTAGGCTTTTAAAACATCTGGTCACCTTTCTCTCAGATCTATAAGACTTAGCTCACTGTAGGCCGCCCCTGAAACTCTTTGGGCATTCTTCAGAACTCTGACTTTGTAGAAACAAAAATCATTTATCTAAAGTACTTCAAGTACCGTATATTGGTCACAATCAGTAGCAAAACTACTAAAAGGTTTTAGTAGTTTGACCAAAATAATGCTAACATTTCTCAATGCTGTTATGCTATTGTTAGTGTCTATTTCTTTTTATGTTTCATGGAAATGTATATAATTCCATGAATATTATTTATTCATTAAAAATCTTTTTATTCATTCGAATTGTCTTCTTAGACCCAATTCATGCTTTTTTATTTATTGTTTTGGCCTTAACTTAAATTTGTCTGACTTTAATAATATTGTGGTCATTGCTTTATTGTGACCAAGCTAGTATTAGCTTGATATCTTTGACCATATCGTCATTGTAGCCATTTTTGTATTATTTTTACTTTGAATTTATTTCATATAGATGGAATATAACTGGACTTTGTTTTCTGACATATCTGAGAGACTTTATTTCCTAGGGAAAGTGATTCAATTTACATTTATTATAGTTGATTTATTTTTCTTATTTCTGGCATTTCTAATACTTTTCTATTTGTCTTTTCTCGTTTCCTATTTTCCCGTCTTTTGCTCTATGGACTATGTTTTCTTTTTATTTATTCCTGCAGAGCTCTGGTATTTTATTAGTGATTGCTTTGACATTTTTCAGAAGCATTCTTTATCTCTATTTCTCTGGCTAGCAGAGAGTTGAAAACAAAGAAGTGTTCCCCCATTCTATGAACACATTATTTTACTTTTTCTCCCTCATGTTAGCTGCTTATAAAAATAACATGGAGGTATTAATCTGAATTTTTCTAAAGTGCACATAATACCGATTATATATTTGGAAGTGTGAATTTTCTGCCTTCTCTCCTGAGGCAGGTTAGCTATAATCATTTGTATGTAATCACTGGTTGTCTTCTGGCATTTTGGTGGTCAGTGGGCATATATGAAGTTATCAGATAAGAAAAAGAATGACTTCAAAAAATCTAAAAACATGGCACTTAAATTCTACATATGAGGAGAAAGGGGGAGAATTGGGAGTGTGGAAGATCTATCAATAGAGTAGAATAGAAAAATGAACATGTTTCTGTAGAATGCATCAGAAAAAAAGGGTGATGATTAAAAAAAGAGAAAATGATTCTATGGAAGACAGACTCTAAGATTCCTTATAGCAAAACTGGTGATCTGACATACAAGACTCAGAACAAGTAGGAACAATTAAATTGTAAGATAGCAAAATGTTCCTGAGCAAAATTAATTTTAAAAAATCTACAATCAAACATACCTAGGAAAGATTTTTTTAAATGGTAAGGATGAAGACAAAAATCCTGTATGTGTCTAGGCAGAGGAAAGAAGTTATCTAAACTGGAAGGCACGTATCTTTTACCCCGTGCCTTCACAGTGTTCTTAGCAAGAAGAGGACAAGCTAAATGGAGAACTGCTAGTCAGATGGCATTATAATCCTGAAGTGTTTTACCAAATTTAAAAAAATTCGGGCAAGGTTTAATTATTTTGAACACTATTAACTGTCATTTCTCTCTCTCTCTCTCTCTCTCTCTCTCTCTCTCTCTCTCTATATATATATATATATATATATATATATGTATATATATATATATATATTGATATTATATATATATCAATGATGAGAGAGAATCATTGATTGATTAATCAGTTGCCTCCTGCTTGCCCCACACTGGGGATCAAGCCCACAACCCCAGGCATGCGCCCTGACTGGGAATCAAAGCATGACCTCCTGGTTCATAGGTCGATGCTCAACCACTGAGCCATGCCAGCTGGGCCAGCCATTACTCCTTTTAATTGGACATTACTGACCAACAGATGACGTCAGTGCCCTTTTACGGTCTTATGCTCTACTGTGGCTCCTACTTGTTTTATTACAGAGATTCCAGGTTCAAGTGAACTCCAATTGAATGAGACTCAAGCTTATTTGCCACACGGAACAATCATCTATAAACAAGGAGAATGGAAAAAATCTATCTTTTATATAATTTACCTAATTCTTGTATGCCCTTGGCTATACCAGCCTGAATTGGTGTTATGCATCTATGCATCTTGTTCAAACTGTTGCCTTAAGGATTTTGCATTTAAGGCAGTTTGGCATACAAGTCATAGGTTAATGGTTTTAAAGTCTTAGCCTTCACAGCGCCTGGGGTTCTAAGCATCTGATAGAACAGTCATGTTCTTTCAAGGTCTGAAATGTTATTCCTTGGATGGGAACTGACCTGGGGGGCCTGGTTTGCATGACTCAGCTGTGCAGTTACTACTTACCATCAGGGACTTGGAGAGGACAGCTTCCTTCTAGCAAAAACAAGCAAACAAAACATCTCAACCCTCTAGGCCAGTGGTTCTCAACCTTCCTAATGCCGCGACCCTTTAATACAGTTCCTCATGTTGTGGTGACCCCCAATTTCATTGTTACAAATTGAACATAATTAAAGCATAGTGATTAATCACGAAAACAATATGTAATTATATATATATATATACATATACATATATATATATACATATATATATATATATATATATATATATATATATATATATATATGTTTTCCGATGGTCTTAGGCAACCCCTGTGAAAGGGTCGTTCGACCCCCAAAGGGGTCGCGACCCACAGGTTGAGAACCACTGCTCTAGGGCCTCTCATTTCTGTGTGCATTTTAGCAAACAATGAAGGGCAGCAGGGGAGCATATTGTTGGTGGGAGGAGATCTACACCTTATCATTCTTTCTTGCAAAGCCTTACTGCCTGCGAGTACTTGGAAGTCTCAAACATTATGGTATAACCTGGAGGTGGTAGGACTCCCTTGCAAACCCTGCGGGGATGGTGTCCTAGGAACGGAATTCTGGCTCAAAGGCACTGAGTTATGGATGGAATGCACTCTGTCCTGGGCCTAGAGCCCCTGGGTCCAAAATCCTGCCCCTAAATTGCAGCATGGACCTATTCACGTCTTTCTTCGCCTGTCTCCTCATCTCTGAAACACATGCTGTAAGGATTCATGTACAGGGTAACGCATATACAGTGCTTGGCCTAAATGAATGCAATTAGAACTCCCTCCTCACTTCCACTTCATGATGAACACTCAGGATGAGGATGCTCTTAGCCAATTCTGGGAGCAATTGGGAAATTATTTCCTATGGGTCAGACTTTGTTTATTTTACGGAAATGCAAGTGGCTGCTCTTTGTATGGGTTCTGACTCCACAATGAATTGTTGGGCATTCTGGAGAAGAAAGACATATGCCTATAACTAATGTGGGTAAAGCACCTTGAAGGGGAATTTTGTTCTAATTGCTTCAGATTTTTTTTTTTTCTATTAAAGAAGTAAAATATCACTGATACAGTTGAAGGTCATCTCTTCTTTTCCATCCTTTCCAGACTAGCCAGTTTCTTGAAGTTCTCCTGAATGTCTTAAATCTTTTACCACAAATGTGTATATCCATAAACATAGTGTTCTATGTTCAATATAGAATATGAATAATATAGCCATTTCCTCATGTTCCATATTTAAAAGAATCAGACATCATTTCAAGATGAACCAATTCAAGATGAACCAGTTCAAGATGAACCAATAAGCAGATGTATCACTGAACAAAAATGTGGGAGGAAAATGTACCAAGTATATTTAAAACAGATGCTCTCGTATCTGAACTGATTCAAATAAAAGAAAAATTTAAATCATAGGAAAAAAACAAGCAGGATTAATGGTCACCCTTAAAAAAACATTTGTGTTACTTTATATTTCAGGAGGGAGACATGTTAAAATATTTACTTTGGTTAAAACTAATCAAGAATGGAAAATATTGATACTAAAAGAGGAAATGGAATAAAAAGAAACCCAATGAGGCTTTTATGCACTTCGCATCCTGAGGACTATGCTATTTCCTGGCATCTTTTTTAAAGACTCTGTAACAGGAGAGATTGCTGATGAAACAGATCAGCACTGGACATTTCTCCTTTGTCTAATTAAACTTCCTGAATCATGGAATTTAAATTGTACATGGAGATGCTCTGTCAAAACAGACTCTCCTGCTTCTCAAGTAATTGAAAGCAACTGGAGGTTTGCCCGTGGCCCCAACATCTGGGAAACTTCCATCTCCCTCCCCCACCCCCAAGTGTATATACACATAAAAGCAAATATCTCTAGTCTCCGAGGTAGATTTCAAAATTTCCCTTATAAAACATTTTGTTGAATTTTAACTGGTTGCCAAAATTGTGTCATAGAGTAGCAAAAGAAAATCAAGGTGAAGGGAGATGTAGCTGAAGCTTGCCTGCAATTATTGTTTGTTTCCTGGGCCATGTGCTTATGCTAAATGGATTCTTTTGTGGAATGCAGCCTCTGGATTATAGCCCCTGGGAGCCAGGACAGGTAAGGCTGGAACTCAGGTGAGTTCTGTCCCAGGAGATGAGACATCCCTGGGCTATTAGCATTCTGAAGCTGAGGCAGTGTCTGGGGGGGGGGGGGGGGGGTGTTCAGTATTCTTTTTACCTGGTTTTGATGTGAGGTGGAAGCTATTCCTACAAGATACAAGGGATCTTAAAATTTACACGTCTGTAAAGATTTTGATTCTTCATTAAAAAATCCATAAAATTTGTACTAGAGAGAATTCTCTATACTTAAGCCATAATGTACTGATTTTCAAATATCTCGTTGTGTTTAAAGTAATTTAGAGCAATCCTATATAACCATTTTGGAATACTTAGGCAAAAAGAAATGCAAATCAATAGTTAAATTCTTAATCATTAGTTAAATTGGGATATCTCCACTAGATATGTTTGCAATTGCTGTTGATAAAATAAGATTTTAGGAATTGTTTCCAAAATGATTATTTTTTAAAAATGGCACCAAACAACAAAAGATTAGTTAAAAAATTCTCCCGGGCTCTGGCCAGTGTGGCTCAGTTGGTTGAAATGTCTGCCCATGCAACAGGAGGTTGCGGGTTTGATTCCCGACCAGGGCACATGCCTGGGTTGCGGGGGTTTAGTCCCTGGTGGGGGTGCATTCAGGAGGCGGCAATGTGTCTCTCTCTCTTTCTCCCTTCCCCTCTTTCTAGAATCAGTAAAACATACCCTCTTGTGAGGATTAAAAAAAAGTTCTCCCTGCACATTTGGAAGGCTTTTTAATAACATAACCAGAACTCAAGCTTTGAAATCAAACATAAAAACTAAAAATATATCAGAAAAAGAATGACTGATTTTCAAGTTCTATACCAGGAAAGAGAAATAAAGAAAGGAAAAATATCATGAGAGGAAGAATTTTAAACACAGTTTAAAAAACTCAAATTTTACAGATAATTTTTATTTTTATCCTGAATAATAGTCCCTTGAGGAATGTGTGCATATTAGAAATGGGAGTTACCCACAGAGATGGAATATCCAAGTCTCTGCAAAAATCATCTCCTTCATTGGCCTGTCATAGTCATAACCATCCTCCCAGCTCTATTAAACTTCCTGCCTGAAATTGTCATCGTTTAAAAACTCTTTGGTGAATGAGACAATTGAAGAGAAAACAAAAAGGAGGCCTTTGTTCTGTGTGAATATGGGAAGGGGTATCTGATTAGCCAGAGACCAATACGCAGCCCGCAAGCGGCAAGCTTCCACTGGGGAGACCATGTGAGTGAGGACGCAAATGTGATTTTGCTCTCATTACAACCAGATGACCCTGCCTGTGACAAGGTCATGCACAGTCCTGGCCGTCTGCTCCTGCTGCTGCTCCAGTTCCTGTCGGGCAACCCTTCGTCCAGACAGAATCTGATACAGATATGTCTTTCCTGTGCCAGGCCTCTTACATCAAAGGGTGCTATTAGCTTTCTGCACTTGCTAGTCTTGAGGTGCCTCCAAACGCCGGGGTTCCTTTCATCACGGCCTATGTAACCAGTTCTCCTAATCTATTAGACAGTCTTTAAAAGTTCTACCTGGGAGTATGGTCAGTTTCCTGCCCTTGGCTGGTACTCACGTCATCGTGAAATTACAGAACCCTCAGACAAAGAAAAAATCCGAAAGCTTGGAGGTAGAGGTGGGCAGTTGGGGGAAGGTGTTAGCAGAGAGTGGCTTTGGATTTTTCAACAGCAATAGCAGAAGTTAGAAATCAATGGAACGATTTCTTAGAAATTTTGAATGAAGATTATATTCAAGCTAGAGTTCGAATTCCCAGGCAGAATAGCAATTACCTATGAAGGAGACTGAAGATAGTTTTAGACACTCAGGGCCCCTGGGGATTTGCCATCCAGGTAGCCTTTCTCAGGAAGCCCCTGGAGGAGAGGCTCCAAGCAATGAGGGTGTAAACAAATACAAAGGAAGACCTGAGGTCTGGGAAACAAGGCCCCACGGAGATAGAAATGAAAGGGAATCCTCAAGGCCAGGGCCAAGGGGGACCCCAGGACAGATGGCAGTCGTGTAGTAGGCGCAGGGAGCACCTGGACCAGGGAAAGCAGTTCAGCCAGCTCCAGGAGACAGGGATCCAAAAAAAGAGAGAGAAATTAATAGAATATTGAAGGGACATTTAGACAATGGAGAAGAATTTAAAAATGCATTAGTGACAAATATATAGGAAACAAAGCAGAAATGGCATGCTTCCTGAGCCAGCTGTGGATGATGTGAACACAGACTTTTGGTGTAACTAAAATGAATAGACAAACCTGTCAAGAGTAGAAGAGGACTTAACGTGTGTGACTGTGTGAGTGTGTGTGTGTGTGTGTGTGTGTGTGTGTGTGTGTGTGTGTGTGGTAGTGGTGGTGTTAATGGTGGAGGGACATAGGGAGAGAAAAGCTGCCTAGGCAAGGGAGCCAGCCAGCTAATAAATAATGTCTAAAACTGACAAATCAAGAACTATTACTATAAGCATGGTATAGAGATATGTGGAAGTAAATACTTCAAGAATCAGTTGAGCCAAAACCGGTTTGGCTCAGTGGATAGAGCGTCAGCCTGTGGACTGAAAGGTCCCAGGTTCGATTCCGGTCAAGGGCATGTACCTGGGTTGCGGGCACATCCCCAGTAGAAGATGTGCAGGAAGCAGCTGATCGATGTTTCTCTCTCATCGATGTTTCTATCTCTCTATCTCTCTCCCTTCCTCTCTGTAAAAAAATCAATAAAATTTAAAAAAAAAAAAAGAATCAGTTGAAAGATAAGAAAGTGGTTGTCTTTGGGCCGCTGGAAATGGGAGGGAGCTTGGTGCAAAGGATTGGTGTTTTTGTGATCTTTTTCTTTTTCCAACAAACTTTATAAAATTTAAGTTATGTGCCAGTTTAATTTTTAATTATCCATTTAAAAAAACCCTGCCCTGGCTAGTGTGGTTCAGTAGTTAGAGCATTGGCCTGACCACTGAATGGTCGCAGGTTCGATTCCTAGTCAAGGGTACATACCTGAGTTGCAGTTTCGATCCCCAGCCCTGGGCAGGCACATGTGGGAGGCAACCAATCAATGTGGCTCTCTCACATTGATGTTTCTCTCTCTTTCTCTCTCTCTTTCCCTTTCCCTCTCCCCACTCCCTTCCTCCCTTCCATTCTCTCTAAAAATCAATGGGAAAAATATCCTACAGTGAGGATTAACAAAAACAACAACAAAAAAACCCTAAAACCTAAAGGTGGTAAAAAAAAAATGTGAGGATGACAGGATTTATGTGATTTAATTTTTTAATCTAATTTGCCTTATTAATAAATCATCTTTCATAAGACAAAAATGAAATCCATTAACAAGTGGCTCTGAAACAAGAGAGCTGGGTAGGAAACATTGGGCTGGCTCACTGCATCATGTCAGATGGCATGCTCAGCACCCACATAACTGTGACCTCTGAACCGTGAGTGAAAATCCCATTTCCTTCCTGAAGATCGCCAGATCTAATGTGTTCTAATCGCTGTGTTCTCATCACTCCCCACCTGTGACCCCCTTACTCTTGCCGACCCCCTTACTCTTGCCAGTTGCAGTGTGTTGAATTGTGTTTCCCAAAAAGGTTTGTTCAAGTCTTAATCCCAGTTACTTGTGAATGTGACTTCACTTGGAAATAGGGGCTTTGCAGATACAGTGGGGCCTTGACTTACGAGTTTAATTTATTCTGTGATGGAGCTCGTAACTCAAATTACTCGTATGTCAAATCAAAAAGTGAACAAGTGAGACACGTGATGTTGGGCTGATGTTGTGGCGTTCTCTGTGACGTTCGCTGCGCCAACTAGCGGCGGGGTATCTGAAGTTGGCTGTAACCCGAATTTTAGCTCGCAACTCAAAGCAAAAAAGCGGCCGAGAGACGGCTCATATCTCAAAAAACTCATTAATTGGGACATTCATAAATCAAGGCCCCACTGTATTACGCATTTGAGGATCTCTAGATGAGGTCATCTTGGATTTAGAGTGGGTCCTAAGTTCAATGTCCTTGTCAGGGAAAAGAGAGGGAAAATTTGAGACATAGACACAGAAGAGACACAGGGAAGAGACCACATGAAGATGAAGGCAGAGATTGGAGTTCCATGCAGCCATCAGCCAAGGAACACCAGGAGCCACCAGAAATCGGAAGAGGCGGGAAGGATTCTCCCCCAGAACTTTTAGAGGGAGCATGGCTCTGCCAACACTTTGATTTGAGACTTTTGGGCTTCAAATCTGTAAGCTCTGTTGTTTTAAGCCTCAAAATTGGTGGTACTTTGTTATGGCAGCCCTAGGACACTGATATAACATGCTGATGCTGACAGAGGACCAGCAGCCAGTATGTGTTTTTCAGGTACTCTTCCCATTTAACAGACATTCACTGAGCCCCTGCCAATTGGTAGGCCCTGTGCTGCCCTTCATGCTAGAGGTGAGAATGTGGAGGTCGGGGACGCTTGACAAAGGCACTGTGGGCTGTGAGAAAACATTAGGCTTCTTCTCATGAACCAGAACAGGCACTGAAATATTGTAAAGATGAATTCTGTGCTTTAGAAACAGAACTTGGGAGTTGAGGTATTAGGGAAAGTGGATTATACTGGGGTCTTGAGAAATGTCAGTTAGGATCAAGATTAGGAGCACTGGCCACTTCATTGAGGAGACTATGGTGTTTGAAATAGAAAATTGAACCATCTATTGTTTTCCTAATATAAGTTACAGGACGTGAGAAAAATCTTGGTTGGTGGAATTATGCAAGCGAGCATGACAAAACATTGTAGAGTGATGAATTTTACAAGGTTGATAATAGTACACCTAATATTTTCTGAGTATTTCACTAGGCACTGTGCCAAGTGTCTTTTACATATTTCACTTAATTGTCCAACAGCTCTATGAGGAAAGTACTAAAGTACTGTTATTACTTCTATTTGAATCATGAAGATTTGTGGCTTAGAGTTGGGTGAGGTCACACAATTAGTAAGTGGCAGAGCTAAGACTCTAACTCAAATGAATGTGCTCCTTAACGATTACACAATATTTCATTCCCTCCAAGAAGGTTTGGTTAGGTGGATAATAGAATGGCCCGGAAATTATAAGGGTTTGAATGAAGGCAGTGGTAGTTAGTTAGTAGGCGGGAGAAACAGATACGAGTGCTATTTCGAAAGACTGGGTGAGGAATTGATTGGGGAAAGGAGAGGGAAAATGTCACTTGGGAAAGAAGCAGAGACATTATCCACATTTTTTTCTGCTTTTGAGATGTTATTTAGAATTCTGTGTCTCAAATATTAAGAGTTTTACATACTCAAGTCAATACAATCTGTGTAAAGCACAGATATGTATGTCCACTTACATACTGAGGTACAACAGACAAGGACCAAGTCCCATCTGAGCCACAGAATGGATGTAATTCCATGAAACTTTGTTCATCAGTGAATTATGTAGCAAAGAGGATATAAAACTCAAGTAACTACACACTTGCTTCCCTGCTGGAGGGTTAGACTTCTATAGCACTTGTAAATAGATGAACACATTTTACACAATACAGTTGTGCACCACCAATACCCTTAATCGCAAAACAAGCCTTATTTTTTCCCTATTTACATTCATCTTGGGGAACCTGTGGCACATACGTTATGCACATTTTGCATGTATTGGTTTTCTAGGTCCCCTAATAAAGTATGATAGAATAGGTGGCGTAACCAGCAGAAACTTATTTTCTCACAGTTCTGGAGGCTGGGAGTCCAAGATCAAGGTGCCAGCAGGTTTGGTTTCTCCTGAGGCCTCTCTCCTTGGCTTACCGATGACCATTTTCCTGCTGTGTCCTTACATGGGCCTTCGTGTGAATCTGTGTCCAAATCTCCTGTTCTTATAAGGAAGCCCATAGTACTGGACTGCAAACCACCCTGAAGACCTCATTTTAACGTAATTTCTCCTTCAAGACATTATTTCCAAATATGATCACATTCTGAGGTACTGGGGGTTAGTGTTACTGCTCGGGAGTGGTCCTCATCCCCACCTGTTGCTCATGGGAGTGGAATTCTTATACTATCCCGAGAAAAGGAATTTTCTGAAACTCGCACGGGAGAATGAGTGATTTTTATTTCTGTGGAATTTCATCCCTGAGTTTCCAAGGTTCCCCCTCTCTCAGTCCTGTTATAAAAGAAGTGTAGCTTTAGCTCCAGCAGGACTGAAATCAGAGATAGTGTCCAAAGTTTCTATCCTATATTGGAGCAGTGTCCAATCCGGCATCAGGCTAGCTTAGCTTGTGTTTCCTGCTGTCGTCCGTCCGTCCATTACATAGGGCCACCTGGCTATGGAGGAAACATGGGAGAATGCAAGGAAGCAGGAACCAGAGAACCCCAAGAGCCAAGAGTCACAAGAGAGAAAATTCCTTTGTGTAGGGGATTATGTATTCCCAAATTTTGGGGTGCGTGCAGTGGCCACGCCCATTCAGGACAATGATCTCTGTTTCCAGGTGTGGCTGACAGGCACCTTCTCTAGTCATCCCAACTTCACTGCCCATGTATCTATTTTGCCTTCCCCCAGTGTTTTGCACACCTTCCCCCAGTGTTTTTCAGGGAATGAGCCCATGGTTTCCTGGGGAGTGCAGAGTTGCAGCTTCCTGGTGAAGCTGCCTGAATGACATGCCTATGATATCGGGCCTTCCCTGTTATTAATAACTAGCTAATTACAGTAGTGTCATTAGGACTGCAGCATATGAATTTGGGGTTGGGGGTCAATTCAGACCATAACATGGCCCAAGGTCACAAAGGTCAGAACCATATTCACATTGTGGTCAGTCACTTCTGGAGGTGATGGGAGCCAATTGCCCCAGCCACCTGTATGCTCAGAACAGCGCCAAAAGTGACTTCACTGCTGGACACTCAGGGAAGTTACCTCCCTCTTCCTCATTATGTGGCCTGCTTCCCAGGGCTACATGGAGATTTCAGTCATTCCTTGGCTTTATTGCTGGCCATGGGACATCTCCATCTCATGCTTGAAAGGGAGGAGAATACGAGTGGGTGGAAGTTGAAACTACTTGTTTAGATACAAGTACATGGAGATCCTGAATGAAATGGTGTGATCTCAGAGGGCGTCTTGGAACTGGCAGGAAACTTTGAAGATCAGTCCCATGGGCCTTGTAGAGCTATGCCCCTTTTCCCTAGTGCAGCTCTGCCTAAGAAAGGTCACCACACATTCATCACTTTGACCACCACGGAAAAAAAGTTTCCTTCAATCTTGTTTTCCCTTATACATGATTCAAGATCCACTTATTGGGGGGGAATACTGTTGAGGTACATCTATACCTCCTAAGAAAACAGAGTAAGGGCAAAAATTATTTGCTATATTGTGTTTTGATTAGAACGCATATTTCTAACGAATTTGCTTTCTAATAAAAACACTGTAAAACATTCTATTGTTTAAAACATTTTCCCCCTCTCCCCAGTGGAAGCATTCTTCTGCTCCCCTCCTCAAGGAGTGGTCTTCATTTTTTGCCGCACCTATGGCCTCACACTAAAGTGTCCCAAATCTGTATCTACTGCCTAGAATTTTCTTCTGAGCTCTGGGAATTTAGTGCCAGTTCTCTTTAGATCTTGCCACTTGACTGCTGTTTAGGACCTTGACACTCAGTGTACAAAATTGAATTTCGTCATGTCCCTCAGAAATCTGCTCATCCTCCATCCTCTACACTCCCCTTCTTGGTTCATGAAACTTCATCAATCAGTTCCTCAAACAAAAATCTTAGAGTTACACTTGCTTTCTTCTCACCCTATCTCCCTCATTTAGACCCCAAATCCTATGAACTCAGTCTTAAATACCTTTTTGACTATGCTGTTGTCTTCAGTCTCTTACATTTAGATCCCAACCATCTTTCACCAAGCCTATTGCACGTGCTTCCCCAGGTGTTTCACGGTCTTCCATCTCACCCTTCTCTTTTCACTGATACCCTAAATCTAGATGTAAATTTTAATTTCCTTAGCCCCATGGTCGGCAAACTGGGGCTCGCGAGCCACATACGGCTCTTTGGCCCCTTGAGTGTGGCTCTTCCTAAGCCTTAGGAGTACCCTAATTAAGTTAATAACCATGGACCTACCTATATAGTTTAAGTTTAAAAAATTTGGCTCTCAAAAGAAATTTCAATCGTCGTACTGTTGATATTTGGCTCTGTTGACTAATGAGTTTGCCGACCACTGCCTTAGCCCAACATTCCAGACTCCCATCCTGAGATTGGCTACTTATCCAACATCCTATCCTGAAAAATTCCTTTGCTACATATTTACAAACAACTCATGTTGCTTTCATCTTGCCTGATGTTCATTGACTCGAGGTCATGAGCTCATCTGCGGTGTGTCCTTCTGGCAAACTTCCTGTTTCTCATACCCGTGGGATGCCTGGCTTGGTTCCCACAATCTGGACCCGTGCTCTTTTCTGTGGCTCATGGCGCATTGTGCATGTCCTTCATTTCACTGACCAAATGGACTGGACTGGCTTTCGTGTCTGTCTTACACATTAGATTTCCAGTTCCTTATAACCAGGGACAGTTTTAGTCACCTTTGTGCTGCAGCGTCTAGTTAAGGGCATGCCACAGACTAGTGCCTTTAAGTATGCTGAAGAAGTAAATGGGAAAGTGCTTTAAAAAGTTTAAAATTTGATGGAAGTATAAGGAATATTTTTACAAACGTTACTTCTTAAACATCTATAGTGAGCTATTATTTGACTGTAAGAGCAATGGAATCAGAGTTAGAAGCTTCAAGTGACAGTCTACCAGTATTCTATCTGAGGTAGTTAGTTTCCTTGATTATAAAATGGGGGTAATGATTCTATCTAAGCTGGTTGTGAGAATCAACTGAAATAATGTAGGCAAAATTTATTTCTAAACTACAAAATACTGTTCTGTGAAGTCGTGAGCTAACATAATCTATACTCAAGTCTTTCTAAAACTGAATACATGTAATATATATATAAATATATAATAAACATAATCCTATCTAATAAAAGAGAAACATGCAAATTGACCATACCCCCGAACGCTTCCCATTGGCTAATCAGGGAATATGCAAATTAACTGCCAACCAAGATGGCGGCCGGCAACCAGGCAGCTGAAGCGAACAGGAGGCTTGCTTGCTCCAGTGATAGAGGAAGCCAAGGTTCCCTGCCTGAGCTGCAGTCTAAGAAACAATGTTGCAATTATAGAAGCTAAACAAGCTCCAGAGAGCTGCTTTCAGTCAGCCGGTCTTGGAGCTTAGAGCGGCAGTGATGGCAACAGTGTTTCAATTATAGAAGCTAAACAAAGCCCAGATACCTGCTTTCAGCAGCTGAGGCCTCAAGCTGGAGCTGGCCTCAGAGCTAAAGCCGGCTCTCAGTTCCAGTGACAGCATAGAAAGTAAATAAATCCCAGAATAAAAAAAGAAAAGAAAAAAAGGAGAGGCTGGGAGCTTCAGTCACCCACCAGCCTGAAAATGGCCCTTAGCCCCTCACCCAGACTGGCCAGGCACCCCAGTGGGGACCCCCACCCTGAAGGGGGTGTGACTAGCTGCAAACAGCCATCAGCCCCTCATCCAGGCTGGCCAGGCACCCAAGTGAGACCCCCACCCTGATCCGGGACACCCTTCAGGGCAAACCAGCCGGCCCCCACCTGTGCACCAGGCCTCTATCCTATATAGTGAAAGGGTAATGTGCAAACTGACCCTAACAGCAGAATGACTGGGAATGACTGGTCACTATGATACACACTGACCATCAGGGGGCAGACGCTCAATGCAGGAGCTGCCCTCTGGTGGTCAGGGCGCTCTCACATGGGAGGAGCTCTGCTCAGCCACAAGCCAGGCTGATGGCTGCCAGTACAGCGGTGGTGGTGGGAGCCTCTCCTGCCTCCTCAGCAGCGCTAAGGATGTCCGACTGCAGTTTAGGTCTGCTCCCCGCTGGCAAGTGGACATCCCCCGAGGGCTGCCGGGCTGCCAGAGGAATGTCTGATTGCCATCTTAGGCCCAATCCCCCGGGGAGCAGGCCTAAGCCAGCAGGGGATCATCCTCTGAGGGGTCCCAGACTGCGAGAGGGCACAGGCCGGCCTGAGGGACCCCCTCCCCCCCGAGTGCACAAATTTTTGTGCACCAGGCCTCTAGTATATATATATAAAAACACATATGATTTTTTTGTACTTTGTGTTGCGTGACTCTTTAAAATAGATCTCCACCATCTGTGTAATGTTCCCTTGAGTGATGATAGTGATTTCCTTGTTTTTGAAAGAGAGCAGTATTTTTTTTTTGTAAGATTAGTTTCAGTGACCTGCTCATTGTATATTAACACAATTAAATTTAGAATTGCCTGTCAAAATTCAACCTGGTCTCAGAAAATAAGGGAAAGAAACTGGATCCTATCTGGGAAGAGAGAATTGTTCCAAGCCAGAAAAATCAGTGCTTGAATGACCCGAGCACATATTTTTATTTTACCTGAAAGAAGCAATAGGTTTTCTCAGAACCTTTTGGTATTCTGAGAGAAGGTGGCAGTTAGCACTGATTTTCCACCCAGGAATAAAGAAGAACTTGTCTGACCACCCCCACAGACATTTTCTGTTTTTACACAAAGTGTATAGAAAGTGCTCATTAACAAGGGGGACGATCCTTCCAGTTCATTCAGAACAGTTCTGGCGTGTCTTACAGGAATTCATAAAGCACCCCCTTCAGTCTCTAAACTATCCATTTGGATGATAAATTGCATGTTCATCCCAACCCCAGTACATATTGGATAACTGACAGGAGGAAATCAAGATAAATGTTTCAAATGTAGCATTCATTCTGCGTTACAATACCCAGAAGTGTTTTACCTGGAAACATATTTCAGCCGTAGAAATAAAGATTCAGGTTTCCTAATATAGCAGTAAAAAGATTCCTCTTCTCCCCCTAGTTCTCTTCTCCTCGCCCTTAACTGTCCCCATTTTCTTCTTTAAAAAATTAACATAGTGATCACACCTGACAGATCAATGGAGCCATCAAGATTGATAGAAACAGAGAGCCTACAGACCAGATTTCAGTGTTATTTTCTTGTATGCGTGACTTTAACTTCAACCTGGTGATAAGATTTATTAACATTTATCTGTAGAATTCACATGTGCTCTCTTTGATCAGTAATTCGAGTTGCTTTACTCTGAGTTTCAAAACTTGGATTAATATTATTATAGTTACAGGCTTATTCTATTTGTCCTTTGACCTCTTCATTTCAGAACACCTAGAGATCATGGGAAAACAGGCCCTTTAACGTGTAATAAAATAAACACCTGCTGACCCCTGGGGAGTCTTGCTAGGAATAAATGAACATTGATAGAAGTTCTTTGAGCAGAAACTCCAGGATACCTCTGGCAGGAGCGCTGGCAGGCAGAACAGGGCTGTTGCAATTCTCTCCCCCGTCAGGACGTGTGACACAAGCATCTAATTGGCATTAGCAGAAGCCGCCAGGACAGGTGGCCTGCTGTGGACTGCAAAAAGCCCTCTAAGGCTACAGGGCTATGGCGCCCAGGTATTTACTTAACACCCTTGAGGTGGGACAAAGGGAAGTTTATCGGGTAGGATCCTGCTAAGGGAACAAATGCCTAAGGGAATGGAGGAAGTTAATTAAGGAGGAAAATCAGAAGCCTGCTGGGATTTCATTTCCTTAAGTGCTCTGAGCAGAGCCTGCTTTACCTGGCTCTGCTGCTGTCATCTGTGGTCCTCCTCTGGGTGCAAATCCCCACCAAATGTCAGCCCCTGGCATTTGAGCTCACGGGGACAGCTAGTGTAGGGAGCCTCCAACCTGAAACCTGGGACTGCAGATCAACAGATAGAATGCCACAACCAATACTGTAGGAGGGGACCCTATGCGCTCACTTATATATGGAATTTTAAAGTCAGCTCACAGAAGCGGAGCCTAGGATGGTAGTTGCCAGGAGCAGGAGGATGGGGGAAGTGAGGAAATGTTGGTCAAAAGAGAAAAACTTCCAGTTATATGATGAGTAAGTTTGGGGGATCTCATGTACAGCCAGTACATATACTTAATCACACACCATTGTATAGTTGAAATTTGCTCAGCGAGATGGTAAGTGTTCTCACCACACACACAACATGGTTAACTACATGAGATGATTGGATGTACTGCTTAATTGCGGTGAACATTTTACAATGCAAACGTTAATCAAATCATCACACTGTGGTTTGTACCTTCAGAGAGGAAGCACTGGGACAAAGTCATTGAACCTGGGTCTGCAGGCAGGCATGCGGTGCGAAGGATGGAGCAAGGCAGGGCGCAGGTGTGAGTTCAAGCTGCTAGGATTGTCTGCGACTTTTAATGGAGGCCTCCCGTGGGTAAGTGGCCATCTTCTAGCTCTGCCTGGCATCCCAAACCATCATGAAGAACATCACTGTGTAGGCAGAGTTCAATCAGGCTCACATGCATTGAGGGGTCTCCAGAATTCCTGAATGAATAGCCAATACCTTCCCAGCATCTTGCTTGGAACCTGTCTTTTAGGAGAAAGAGCTCAGCATTCTGTAATTTGAGATCGTTTCATGTGGTCAAAGGCCTCATTTTAGCATAGCTGAGTGTCGCCTTAC
Organism: Myotis daubentonii; assembly: GCF_963259705.1. Lineage (NCBI taxonomy): Eukaryota > Metazoa > Chordata > Mammalia > Chiroptera > Vespertilionidae > Myotis > Myotis daubentonii. Next base: position 63,978,414 of record NC_081850.1, on the reverse strand, counting down.
AAATGATTTGTCTGTGCTTATTTTGACAGCGCAGCAAAGGGAACATTTGCTGGGACAATAGTCACTGAGGAAGGGGCCATGGAGAGTGGTGACAACCTGGGCTAGGGATATAGACAGACCCAGATTTTAGTTGCTTTGCCATTGCCAGACCATTTCCCATCAGTAGAGTAGAGCTAACAACAATTAGGGATTAAATGAGACTTAAACCTGTGTCTTCACGTAGTAAACCCCTATTGAATGAAACCAAACGGTTTATGAATGGATTTGTCAGGGGAAAAGAATCGCTGCTGCTCCTCACCAGCGCTGGACTCTGGGGTGTGGATTTCGCTGTCCTACTCGCTCCAGCCTTCTCAAGGGAGTTAGCATTTGGTCAATCATTGACAGATTGTGGCTTTGCCTGACAGTGTTCCGTCTGCAAGCGCTTGTATAGCAGACACAAATCTCATTGAGCTCCTAGAACTGGTTATGACCCCTGAGGTGGGCAGGCGTAGATAGGTTTTCTGAGCTATAGGTTCCATAGATTCCATCATCATAGTAAAAGTAATATCTAACATTTTCCAAACATTACGGTGCTAGGGACTGCCCTAATGTTTTAAATGCATTTTCTCATTTAACCCAGTCATGGCCAGATGAACTGTCAGTATTAAATGTAAGTATGTCATCCTTCATTAAGGAAATCAGGTAGGCAGAAGACTCTTTTAAACTGCAAGCCTTTTTACTCCTGCTGTAGCGATTCCCTTCCCCCCATCTTCACTGGGGTATACTGCTTCTCAAACTGACCATGCATAGGACTCACCTGAGGGTTTTATTAAAGTGGAGGTTATGATTTTGTGGATCTGAATGTTGCCTGAGATTTGCATTTCTAACAAGCTCCCAGGTTCTCAGCTCACACTTTGACTAATGAAGCAGTACAGACTCTTCTCAAGCTTTGCTGCTTTTAGAATCATCAGGGGAACGAACTGTACACTATATCGATGCCTAATTTGCACTCTAGACCAATTAAGTCAGAATTTCTGGGAATGGGACCCAGGCATGAGTAGTTTTTTATTTGTTTGTTTGTTTTATAAGCTCCCTAGGTGATTCTGATGTACAGCAAGGGCTGGGAACCAATGCTGGAGAGAATTAGTAAATTCATTTAAATCCCCCCAAGATAGACGGTTTTAACCACGTTGGAAATCCAAAGAGCAGAAGAGGCTGACCCCTTAATTGATGACATCAAAATCGAACATCACTGAATTTTTAAATCTTAATTTGTTTCCCTTGGTTGTTGAGAAAGTTATCCTCCCTTCAGATCCCCCATCACCATCACTGTATACACCTTCCTTGCTACCCCCTCATGGCCAGTACTCTTGTGCTTCTGGAATTTCCTAGTCCTGAGCATGACTGGGTGACTTTCACTCCCAGTTAATCTGGCATATCATCTTCCTTTCTCAGGCCTGGGCTGTGCTGACTTTCTAAATAACACATGCAGTCCAAAAATTTGAAAACATGTGAGGTCATAGGAAAAATTTTTAAAACAAATAATTTGGTGCTCATGGAAACAATAGCTCAATGACATTGTCTAAGAAAGCTGTCTGGAAGGACTTCCCACGGCTCTCAAATGGCTCTTAGATATCAGTTGTTGGGAGCATCCTAAATGGCTAGAAGCACATGCTTGAGCTATTAGATGGATAATTTTATTTTTATTTATTGATTTTAGAGAGAAAGAAAAGGAGGGGGAGAGAGAAACATCAATTTTCTGTTCCACTTATTTATGCCTTCATTGGTTGATTCTTGCATTTGCCCTGACTGAGGATCAAACCTGGAACCTTGGTGTATGGGGATGACACTCTGACTGAGCTACCCGGCCAGGGCCTAGCTAGAGAATTTTAGAATTTCACTCCATGTTTAACTCCATAGGGACACATATTTCACTTTTTTTTTTTTTGTCATGATCTAACAATTCAATGGGTTAAGCAAGTTAGCTATTGGTCCCAGTTTACAGGTAAGGAAACTATCTCAGGGAAATAAAGTGGTGCAAGAACACATGGCTTGTGTAGAAATGGAACTAGAACCCAAACCCTCTTGCTCTTTCCATAGAGCACAAGAATCCCAATATTCCTTCAGTTATTTAGCCCGGTTCCCCCTCCTCCCCACTCCCCTTTCTCTTACCTGTTAAGGAGAATAGGTTTCAGAACTTCATTGTGAACCATTTGGTTTTCGTTTCTTAATTTTACAGCTGAGTTCCTTTCACTGGGAGTAACAAAGGTAAAATAATGTGTTTGCTTTATTCCTTTTCTTGGTGAAAGACCTTGGCTCATGGGATAAGGGAGCATTGTTTGGCATCTTGAGATAATCAGAAATTGATTACTTGAGTCATTTAAATCTCTTTGTCATTTTAATCTTTCATGCAGAATTACAGATGGTCATAGGGCAGAGACTATAGGTGAGAAGATTGCATTACATGCTTTTTCTAAAAGTGGGGAAAAAACCCCAAAAACAGTATTTTGGAAAGAACAAGGGCTTTGGAGTCTGGGAGACCAAAATTAAACCCCACCTCAGCTACTTAATCACGTAACTATTTTAAGCCTCAGTTTTTACAGTTATAAAATAGGGATAATAATAAGTACTTGGAAGGGTAATTCTAAGAATTAAGTGAAATAATATAAAGAAGGTTCCCAGTTAGCAACATCATGTAGTTGATGCTGATGGCAGCTTTTATTATTACTATGTTAATACTGTTGAGAATCCTTGTGCCCTGAGAGCAATGCTCTACCATTTTTTCTCTTTGTTAGATTCTCTCTCCCAGGCTCATTAAAATGCATCAGAAAGAGAATCAGGGTCCAAAGTCTTAGAAAAGCTGTTTAGGCTCAGATGGTCTTAGCCTGAAAACCATAGTAGCTTTGAACCCTGGTATGTAGAAGATAGTTCTAAGTTTGTTTCAACATTTATAATATGAGGGTGGTGATAGTGTATATGCTTACAGAATTAGTTAAAATTTAAAAAAAAGAGATAATCTTTGTACTAGTAAAATACTCAGGGACTAACAATAAGTGAGAACTCAGAAGTGCTGTTTTGTATGGCTCAAGTTGAAGATGAACCTGGAGTGAAGTGGAGAATGGAGACAATTCCTGGTTTTCCATGAGTTCTGCTTTGAACTTCTAATGTGTAGGGTTTCCCAACCATAATGAGCTAGCTACTGATTAGTTTCCCTTGAATGCTTATAATATCTTTTCTTTTTAAATTAATTTTTTAAATCTCTTGAGAGCTGGACTATCTCTCTCTGGAAACTAGACTATAGAGAAGGCCGCTGAAGTTGTACTAGGTAAATGCAATAGATTAGTGCTATGCAGGGCAGATTGACTCGGGACAGAGGCTGTGAACCCACACAAAGAGGACGAGAAAAGCCACTGAGTTAGAAAATGCAGCCAGAGAGGCATGGAGTGAGGGCCAGGAGGAACTCGGGGAAGTGGAGTTCAGTGCAACCGTGAGGAGCATATGTTTGAAGAAACTGAAGTTTACCCTGGGTTTTAGGGGGAGAATAACAGCATATTTCTAGACCTGAGAATGGCAAAAATGGGCAAAGGAACTTGAGGAGGTTAGAGAATACGTTTAGCTAGTGGCAGCCCAGTGGGAATGCCAAGTAGGAAACAGAGGAGTCACAAAAGGGTCCACCACCCAGACATCTCAGAGGAACCTCTCGCCATTAAGCAGCGCTTACAGGCCAGTTAGTGTCACAGATGTCACTTCACTTTATTCACATGCAACTCTGTGGGGCAGGTACTCTTATCGAATCCATTTTGAATAGACATTCAGTAACTTTTCCAAGGTCACATGACTAGTCAACGTTCGAACGAGCCATCTTAATATGATTCAGTTTAACATAGTTACCTTGCCTTCTGAAGCCTGTGGGATAATTTCAGGGGAGACGGCAACAAACATATAATCATGAATTAGATACATGCATTATTACTAAATAAGTCATTAAGAGACTAAACACAGCTGATGAGAAATTAATGATAAGCTAGGAATTATATGCACTGTAAATGCCAACTTGGAAATAATCTAAAATTATTTGTTTGTTTGAATGAAGACTCATGCATTAAAATAGTTTTTATTATAAAGTTTTCCTTTATCCTCCCCCCCCCCCCAACATGAGAGTAATCCCTACTATATATCTGGAGTCTTAGGAATCTAGACTTAAGGAGTTTTTCCTAGAACTCTTAAGGAAACCATATGGTTCAAGAGGCAATTCCCAGAATTTTCCACCAAACCCCAAGGAGTTCCTGCTGATCACATATGGTAGCCTCTATGTGTCTGCAACAAGCAGAATCCGAAGTAACCGCTTGAGCTAAAGCTGACCCAGGTAGCCTCTATGAATTCAGTTTCTTTCCTCCATTTTAATCAAGAGCAGGCCCAGGGTATGTACCAACATTCAAACTCCATCCCGATATTTCGCTTGCCTTGGAGTCAATGCCTGCCTCCACAAACTCAGCCCAATGAGAGCGATCTGGCCCCAGCATTCAGGTTCACTCCTTCCATAGGCTCTAGGAAGTTGGGGAGAGTCCCGTACCCCTTAAACTTTCCTTTTAACAGTCTCCTTCTCTGAATAACTGCTTGTCTGGCAGAGTGACCTCAGAATTGTCCTGAAGCCCGCAGTCTACCTGGTCCCAAGAACAGGATTCAGCCCTCTAGGTCATCACCCTCTGAAAAGAGGCTGGTAGATCCTTCTGAGGATCTCTCCTGAGCCCTTGAGGTAGGCGTTTTCAATCTGACCTCAAACAATTCTTATTGATGAGGCCTCTTTACTTTCCTAGAAGCCAAGGGCAAGGAACTATCAGCTCTCTTTTGAAAGCTGCCCTGCTCCTACAACCAAGCTTCTGTTTTCTATTTCTATAGTGTCTGCCTTTTGCCTGGATCAGTTTCCCCATCCATTCTCCAGTTAAATCAGATGTTTTGTTAGCTTTCCCACATCTCCCCATAAATGCTTAAACCAATGGGTAGCTAACTGCCCTCTTGAAGATTTCCCTCTGCGGTGGGTTCCACAGCCACACCATTTATTTCAGGAAGGACAACACTTTTCTCAGTTACCCCTGTCTACCAGCCAGCTCCAGATAGGGTTTTTCTGTTATTCATAGCACTGGACATTCTCTGCAGTCCTTCTCCCGTCTCCCTTCTTCCTTGGACAAGGTTATAAATGATCACAATATCCTAAGGTATTAGTGCAAGGGGAAGTGTGGGGGTAGAAAGAGCCCTATAGCTCCCTTCTGGTGGGATATTACTGGTCACATTCTTCAATAACGTTTCCCCTGACACCTAACTCATCTGAAGATGGAAAATTTCCAGAGAAAAAGCTGCCCCAGCAAAGTCTCCTACAAATAGGATTTTGATATTCCACTTGATTTTCTACTGAAGCAAAGAACTGTCTTTACTATTTTCCAATGGTCTGCAACGGAGAGACTAGAGTTGGGGTGAGTGCGTTGGGATCTTACCCCCTGCAGCAAGGAGCTTTGTGGAAGCCTGCTGAGGCTGTATTTAGGGCTAGGTTCATTCTCATGTGTGATTTAGCAATTTTTTTCTCTAGGAAACAGGAAGCCCTTATACTAAGAGGAGTGTTCAGCTTATATAACAAGCTCTAAAAATTTAATGAGACTCTAGGATTGAGATCATGAGTGTGCACAGTGCTGAGGTGGTTTCTTTTAGTCAGTGGCCAGTCCCTGGGGGCAGGGTTTGGACTGTGGTCCCTGGTGAGCAAGAAGAGGAAGTGAGTAAGAGAAAAAGCTGATGAGGCGAGAGAAACAGTGATATGTTCCAAATTTCCTTTGTTTTTCTTTGGGTCGGGATGGGAGGGAGGGAGGGAGGTAATATTAATAATTTAAGAAGTCTACTAGTGTTATTATCTGAGGGCAATAGGGATGGGATCTTTAAAAATAAGTAAAAATTACTTAGACATCTTGTGGGAATTTCAGTTCATGGGAGGTACAGAGATAATTGTAGGATTTCTTTTCCATCCTACCCAAAGTATTCTTTTATTGCCTTCTCCCACACCTGCCAATTCCTTTAACCCACATTATATTAAGTGGTAAGCTTCAAAGTAAAATTGTTCAAATAAAAAACAAAAACAAAAATAGCGTAGCAGCATAGCTACAGTTTAATTTGAGAATGTTACCTTTCTCACACATTCTACGCGGGTTCAAAAAATAGGCATATAAAATTGAGGAGAAATAGATGTCTTGGTATGAGAATGAATTTAAAAGGGGTAAAGGTTACAACCTCTGGCCTTTGCTACCTAAGGAGGGGGAGGCATCTACTGTGCTCCCTGGCCAGGCCCAGTGCTTGGCTCAACTTGTTTCTTGCTGAAAGGCTGCTGAGGGAAGAGGATCCCACAGTTTTGGAGCTTGGTTCCTAGCTGAAACATGGCCAGTTCAAAGCTTTCAGCAGTTCTTTGTTTTGTGTGTGTGTGTGTGTGTGTGGGGCGGGGGGTGGGTGGACATTCCTTTGTTATGGGAGGACCACCGCAAATACCTTGTTTTGACCATGTGGTTTCCAGGAACTAAAGTCCTCTGCTATTCCTATAAAAGGTTGACTTCACTGTGGGCAGACTTCATTGGGTCTTTGCAGATTTTATTTCCTTTAAGAAAATGCTGCTTTTCTAAACATGACTTAGTCTACACTGTTATTGAAAATTAGTTGTTATTCCTATGAAGTATGTGTGTATGTGTATGTTTTCACAGTTATCCCACAGGCTAGCTATACATGGTATAATATAACATGCATTTATGTATTATTTTTATATAGTATATCTTCTAGATATTGTTATATATGATATATATTATCTATATGTATGAATACATTTTTTTTTTTAATGAAAATCAGTTGTCAGGTAGGCTAGTGAGAGCCAGGAAATTACTATGCTTATTTTAAAAGACTCCTAACCAAGGCTGAAATTTCAAAAGCTCTTAGCATCAAAATAAGGGCCAGAACTTGGCAAATGACATTGGAGAGTAGGGCATAACCTGGTCGATGTCAAAGAAGGGACTGTGGGAACATTGGAATAAAAGAAATTTAGCCTGAAAGAACTGATGTTGTAAGAGAGAGTAGCCCGGTGAGAATTAAAAGTGGGTAATTCAGCAGATAGTGCTGGACTATATGTGCACAGCGAGCTGTGTGATTTGCATAAATGGGTAGGTCTGGACCTCGGCATTTGTAATAGAATCTGTATTTTAAAGCTAGAAGAGACTTTAGAGGGGAAAGAACATTCATCAGGCACTAACTGCGTGCCAAGCATAATGCTTTCATGCATCTATTTTCAGAGGCGGCAAGAGTTCTGAAGCTTTTTAGACAAAGATGAAAATCTTGGCCCTGCTACTTTTTTGGTTTGTGACCCTGAGCAAATTAATTAACCTTCCTGAATTCTCGTTTTCTTTTGTATAACGTGGGGAGAGAAAGTCTTCCTTTGCAAGGGTTTTCTGTGAATAAAAATAAAATAGCTCTCTGAAGTGCCTGGGATATTTTTGCTACTCTGTTAATTTTCTGCGATCCCTTTAATAGCGTACAACCCTGAGGTTTAGAGATTAGGTGCCATCTTTGATAAAGAGATTTGGCCAAATTTAGGTTTCTTTTTCTCTGGTCTGATCCCCCACCCCCAATATAGTTTGTCACTGCTTGAGTTTGAATGAACACTCCTAGGCAACCTGATACATTGGGTGATGCCAGGTCACTAGGCAGTTTGCAGGAAGGCGGCTTTCTGTTTCCTAGAAAAGCACAGAAAGTAGCACTATCATGGAGACAGCAAGGCAGAGGGCCAATCAGCTGTCCCCGAAGGTACATCATTTAATCCAGGGGTTGAGTTAGGGAGAAAAGGGTTGTGAGCTATTACATAGTAGTTAATGGCAGCCACCCAGCAGATCTGAGTGGAACAGTAAAAGCATCGAAGTAAGGAAAAAGTGTTTCTTGGTGAACCTCTGGGATGATAAAGCTAAGCTTTTGGGGTTTTGCAGATCTAAGATGAAAGTTCAGTTTCAGCTTTGAGACAATATTTCCTCTGTCATTTCCTGGCATAATTATCTGGACATTAATTACCAAGACACATGACTGAACTTTGAACTCTGGTTGGGAGTCACAGCCAGCAGAAGCTCTGAAAAGCCTGCGAGGTCGGCGTCTGCTCTTACTTACCTAAGCCTGCAGAGGCTCCAGTGCTGTCTAACTCACTCAGGATAATGATTTGAAAGGGCGTCAGCCCACGGTCCTTCTCTTTCCCCATTTGTTTTTTTTATAGCAAAACGTATCAGGATGACTGTGTCTGTGTATTGTACAAGGCAAGAGCCATGTGACTTGTGGTTTTCTGAACTTAATTGGCAGCTCCTTCCAATGGGTGGTGTCCACCCTGCACCTAGGAATACACCCTCGGAGCAGACATGTCGATTCGTTGATGTGCAGACACGAGACACCGTCCCCTCTCCCGGGGCTGTGGTCCTGGTGGGCAGACGGGAAGCAGACACACTGAGTGGTGTGATCTCAGACAGTAACGGGAAAGACTTGATGGCGTTTTATAGTCTGTGTTTCACAATAAGGCGCCGAGCCTCGCTCTGAACCCAGGGCACAAGCCTAGAAAAGGAAAACTAAAAGCAGAACATGAAGAATATGTTCCATTATAAGCTCAGGAGGGAGGTGAAAAGTTTAAGCAGATGAGAAACAGAACCATTGTCCACGGTTGGATATCGTGGCTCAGCGTGCAAATGTACCCAGCCATTAGCCAACTGCCAACTGTCTTTTGGTGGCAAAGGAAAATACTGCACGATGTAAGATAGATCTGTAGCTCTTTTGCCTTCGTGTGATAAAAGGCAGGCGTTCAATTTTTTACCAGCTCTTATGCGCTATGTAGAAAGAGTTTTAATAGGGAGTGAAATCACAGACCCCGGCCACAGGGACATGCGGCTGGTATAATCAGAGGAGGGAAAAGACCATATTATTTAGGATAAACAAGAAGGGGAGAGCAATTTAATTGGTTCCTGATGTTCCACATAACACAGGCCAGGGCTCTTAAAACCTAGTGGCTTATTTTTATTTGTGAACAGATTTGATTTTTAAAAAAATGGGTTTTCCATCTGTGTTGGTGGAATTCCAGTCAAGGATCTCCGATCCTGGCTGCTTTGATCTTGTGCTCACCTTTCAAAGGCATAAAGAGGTCTTCTTTTTCCTTTATGTAAAAGTACTTCCAGCCAATGTTTAATATGAAAGAGATGTTTATCAGACTTGGGATGGGCATATTGAAGCGATTCAGGGGTCGGCATTTTCTTTCTCATACACACCCCCTTTCTCCTCCCCTCCCCGCTCCTGACCAGTCTCGGTCCCTTGATTATACTTCCTGTTGTGAGTTTGTACAGCTGAAGGAGGTATAGGTGGCAATTTATGAAGTTACTATAAAAGTGAGAGGAAAAAGAATGAAAGGGGTATGGCTGGGTAAGGGAGAAATGTGCGTCAACGCAATTGGCAGCCCCGTGACTGACAGCGGCTCTGGTGATTCAGAGCTGACAATTTCAGGACTCTGCCAGATTCTGATGTGCAGCCCAGACTTAGAGGCGGTGTTTGCAAGAGAATTCTCAGTGGGCGCTGCTGTTCCTCCCGACGCCTTCATCTCTAGGAAAGCTATCTGTCTGTGAATTATTTAAATGGAGCAATCAAATAGGTCTCTTCGTGAACGTTCACAAATAAAATGGAATTTGTTATTTTAAAAACCAATTAATGATGATAAAATAGATCTTTTTTCAAGTGAAAGAAGTTATCTAGTTCTTGGACACAAAGCCTGGTCATCTGAGACAATTTCAGAGCAAACTGACTTTTTTTTTTCCAGCCCACTTACCACATTTTAAAATATAAACTGTGATACCGGTTAACTTTCATATAACTAGTATTGTTTCTTACGCAAGGAGAATGTGGTTACAGAACTTGTGTGTCTCACAACATTTAAAGCAAAACATTCAGTAAGACAGAAATGCCTCCACTTTAAGGAAAATGGATTTTTGATCAGCCTAAATTTGCAAAATAAGATGCAGAAGCATGAATATTTGCACATCAAAAAGAATTAATTATTTGACAAAAATACTATAAAATTCCTTTAAACTACAGACTCTGAAAACATAGTTCAAATATACTTTTATTAAGCGAATTCTACTTAATATGCAACTTTTAAGTACTATCAATGGCAATAAAAATATTACATTTCTAAACAGTTTTCGTTTCAGCTTTTTATTTTTAATAAAACAACCACAGGCTTTGCCTGCATTACCCACTCATGCAGCCAGCAGGCTTTGAAGAGATTTCTTCATATTCTACTAACACAGAACTCTAAAACCACATGGAAGAATTAAGCCTTTTTACCATAACGACCATTGGCTGGAAGCTTTCTTGAAAAATAATTAGTGAAATTGTGGTGAAGGATATAGGAGGCAGGACCATGTCAGCTTTTAAATATCCCTTTATCACACACTCCAGATGATGGAAAAGAAATGCTGGAGCAATAGGTCAGCTGTTTTAATGTTTCTCCCTGAATCAAAGAGGGAGGGGACTTTATGGATCCCAGCTGTGCTTACTTTCGGGTTTCCTGGCTCTTTACTATTCTGCAGTTTGTAGTCTACGTGTCCAAAGCTCCAGGGAGATTTTAGTGCAGCAGCTTGCTTGGGTTAGTTTTCTTTTCTTTTTTTTATAAAGCGTATCAGATACTTGTAATGCTCAGCTTGCTGCAGAGTTGTATTTCAATGGCAGGCCAAGGCAGGAGAGGAGAGAGAGCAAGCGAATATGAAGAAAGGAGGACGAGAGACTAGAGACCAGCAAGTGAACCCACTGTAATTTATTGAGTTCCAAAGAAGGAAAAACGGAAGGGGGGAAAGAAGGGAGGAACCAAAGAATCAAGACTCGAGAGGACTGAAGGCCTTATCTACCTTTTATTGTACATCATAATCATCCGGAAAACTTGTAAAATGAGGAATTCCAAGCCTTGCTGACAGTCTTTGATGTGTCCGGGGCCCAGGAATCTGCATTTTAGCAAGAAACAAGTTCATTGTCGTAATAACGTTGACGGGCAGTTCCTCCCAGGTATTGGGGCCTGGAGCAGTTGCCTGAAGACGGGCTAAATGCACACAATAAAGCCTCAGAGGCCGAAAGGAGAGTGACCATGCCAGAGGGAAGTAGGGAAATAAGGTCAGAGAAGTGCATGAGGAGCAAAACAAAAGTGCATGAGGAGCTGTAGGAGGAAGAGGGTTAAAAGAGAAAGTGAGTGGCTACAGAGATTCTTTTGAGCTTATAACATCCAGATTTGACTGTTGATATAAGATAGAAGACAGGGAAAGAGAGAAGAAATACAAGGTGACCAAGTTGCTGTTTATTAGCCAAAACTAGTGGCTAGATTCCTTGATCACGTGGTCAGTCATGTGTCTTAAACATTCCTCTTTGAGATGCTCATTGCACAATAGGGAAGTCATAAAAAATACTATTAGAAATAAAGGACTAATTGGTGTCATTTCCCTTATTCCCAGAAGTTCTACAGAGGCACCTACTTTTTGTTAGAGAGAAAGATGGAATTTTAAAGTAGCTGAAAAGAAATTGGATCCAGAAGAGAGAGGATCTAAATCTGCCAGTGGGAAGATGGAAGCCTTTTATTCCCTGCCTCAGAAGACTCCAAGTCTTCAGAGTTCAAGTGCTCATGTTAAGAGTTTAGAGTTCAAAATGGTATCTGGTTAGCCACTGGTGGTCACAAAATTTCTCATTTCAGGGACTTGGAAGGAGCAACAGGGTTGGAAGGAAGCCTGAGGTTGGGTTTGCATTAGCACTTTACATAAGTTTGAGAGAGGCAACGGATCCTCTGAAACAATGGGGGTGATGGAGATCACTGGTGGTAGGGTGAGGGTGGCTAACACTATCCCAGGCCCTTTGTGATGAGTCAGCCATGAGGCTACTTACTCCCTGAAGCGGACTCACATAAGGTCTCACTGAAATGTCTATTAAGCCACAGAGAAAGTGAAAACACGAGTCTTAAGGAGACTGACAAACTGTTCCCTACATCCTGGAGGGGACTCAGCTGACTACCGAGACCTTGAAATGGCCTGTGCACACCTGCCGCCGGAAAGGAAGCAAGGCGGGGCGTCCCCACCAGCGCAGCCTCTTTGTTTCTTTCTGTTGTTGTTGTTAATCCTCATTGATTTTTAGAGAGAGTGGGAAGGATGGAGGGAGGGGGACAGAGGGGGATGAGAGAGACACATCGATTGGTTGTCTCCTGCACATGCCCAAATCGGGGCCTGGGGTTGAACCTGCAACCCTGGCACGTGCCCTTGACCAGGAATCAAACACACGACCCATGCTCTAACTGCTGAGCAACACCAGCCAGGGCAGCCTCTTTGTTTCAGCAGTAGACACTCACTGGTCTGCCAATCCACTCAGTGTTCTTGGGTCATCCGTATGAGGGCACATGGGAACGTCTGGTTCCCCTGCATGGCACACACACGTATGGCAAGCCATCTTGGCAGCGGGTATCGGCAGCCACCCGCTTCTGCCTATGCTGCATTAGAGCGCTCACACGATGTTGAACACCGATTCCCTTAAACAAGTATAGATTGGGCTACCCTTGACCCAGGGAAACAGTTCACTAGCTCCAGGGTCCTCAGTTTCCCTGACACCTTTTCTAGATATTTTTTTTATTGATCTACAGCCTTAGAGGAGGAAAGTGAGATCACTGGGCTCTAACTACATCCTGAAAGTCCGCCCTTTCCTTCCTTCCTGTGGGCAGGGCCTCTACTGACTGAATGCTCTCTTCTTCACACTTGGAGAGGAATCCTGTGATCACGTTAGCAATTATGAAAGCAAGAGCTCCAAGAATTCAGAAAACCCTCTTCTCTGTGGGCAAAGCCATTTGACAGTCAGAAGCTAAACATTGATTGCTTTCTTTCTCTTGCATTCCTGGTGTTAACACTTTCAATGAGCCCTGGCCATCATTCACGTAGAGGGATGCTGCAAAAGGGAAACCACAGTAAAACGTTTCAAAAATATCATCCCTAGCACACAGATATTTCCCCAGCTTATCGTTGTGAAAGAGTTGCATGGTTTTCTTCATAGGCACTTAGAATTGTTATGTAATAAGGGAGCAAACTGCCTTCTCAGGACCAGGGCACTGACCTCCCCTTCTACCTGGAATGCGACCCCCACCCCTTTCTCATCCCCTTGCCCGCTTTCCTCAGGTCTCTGATGCTGGCTTTACAAAAGGTCTTTCCTGAACATTCTGTCTCAAATGAGCGCTCTCTAAACACTCTGCCTTCCCTTCCCCGTATCTTTGTGGCCCTTACTGCTACCTGACATACCATTTGCTTATTGGTTGATTCTGTCTCCTCCCATTGGAATGTCAGATCCTCCAGTGACAGCTATACTGTGTTTTGTTAACTGTTGTATCTCTAAGGCAGTGGTTCTCAACCTTCCTAATGCCGCGACCCTTTAATACAGTTCCTCATGTTGTGGTGACCCCCAATTTCATTGTTACAAATTGAACATAATTAAAGCATAGTGGTTAATCACAAAAACAATATGTAATTATATATGTGTTTTCCGATGGTCTTAGGCAACCCCTGTAAAGGGTCGTTCGACCCCCAAAGGGGTCGCGACCCACAGGTTGAGAGCCGCTGCTCTAAGGTCTAATGGGGGCTTTTCTGCATTTATTAAGATGTATTTTTTTTCTCTTTAAACCTCATTTTGGGATGACTTGTGAATGAAATTACAAGTCAATTTTAAACTTTTAGAAGTAATTCTATGTACTTATTTTTTGAAATCTTAAAATATTTCTACATGTTCTATAATGTTGTTTTTAGAATATTTTCATCTATTTTTATAAGTCAAATTGATCTGTATTTTTTAGTGTATTAAACTCTCCTTGCATTTCTAATAATTTTTGCTTTACATAGTTAATGCAATATCATTTGATATAAAAGATTCATGGCTACATGTTTTGGATAAATTATACCATCTATTTATATAAATTATTTATCTTTATGTCATTTTAATTTCCCTTGATTATTACTTATTCTGACCTTAATAATGCCATCCATGAAATCTTAAGCTAGCAGTTTTCAGATTTCTATTTTTTGTTTTCCTTATGAACAGTAGATGATTGTTATTATATTTAAACATTCAACCCTTAAAAAAATTTTAAAATTATTTTTCATCAATACCTGTACCCACACGCATTCTCTGGTCATTTAGAAACAATTCTCAGGAAATATTTTTTAAAAATATAGTTTCATTGGTTTTAGAGAAGAAGGGAGAGGGAGAGAGAGATAGAAACATCAATGATGAGAGAGAATCATTGATTGGCTGCCTTCTGCATGCCCCCCTACTGGGGATCGAGCCCGCAACCCGGCATGTGCCCTGGACTGGAACTGAACCTGGGACCCTTCAGTCTACAGAATAATGTTCTCTCCACTGAGCCAAACCAGCTAGGGCTCTCAGGTAGTATTTAAATATTTTAACATATAGCTCAAAAAGAAAAGAGCTCTTTAAAAATAACCATAAAACTGTTATCACATCTAAAAATTAATATAGTTCCTTAATATCCTCAAATATCCAGTGACAATTTATATTTACCAATTGTCTCATTTTTCTTTTCTTTTTTCCATCACCATTTATCCCCTCTATGCCCTTTCCCACCTCCATCCAATTGTCTCATTTTTCAAACATAATTTATTTGTTTGAATTAGGATTCAAGTAATGTCCATACTTTGCAATTGGTCAATGTCTCTTAAATTCCCTTTAATCTAGTGTCCCACCTCTATCTCTGGGTTTTTTCTTTTCTTATTCCTCTATCCTTTATTTAAATCCCTCACCTAAAACTGTTCCAAGTTGAGTTGTCAAGAGAGAGACCTAAGACTTGACAATGAGTGATATTCTTCATGGTAGCCTCCGATTTATTTTAATTTCTCATATTTCATCAATATGCTGGACTGCCTAGCCAGCGTGGCTCAGTGGTTGAGCATCGACCTATGAACCAGGAGATCACAGTTCAATTCCTGGTCAGGGCACATGCTCAGTTTCGGGCTGGGTGCCCAGTGTGAGGCATTTAGGAGGCAACCAATCAGTGATTCTCTCTCATCATTGATGTTTCTATCGCTCTCTCCCTCTCCCTTTCTCTCTGAAATCAATAAAAATATATTTTAAAAAACCATGCTGGACTGAGATAGGTGCAACAGGTTATCCATCTCTATTGCTTCTGCCCTGTCCATAGCTAAATAGTGGTTTCACTAGACAAGATGTATAATCCCATATAGTCATTTATGCAAACTCCCTGAAAAATCTTCACTTTCCTACTTTCTCCTGTTCATGCTGGGGTTGGGGGAAAGGGTGCTGTTCATGGTTAGGGACTTGTGCAGTCTCTTATTATACCACTAGAGGCCCGATGCACGAAATTCATGCAAGAGCAGGCCCTTCCTTCTCCAGGCTGCCGGCACCAGCTTCCCTCTGGCACCCGGGACCCGGCTTCCCTCGCAGCCCTGGGTTCGTCCAGAAGGTTGTCTGGAAGGATGTCTGGTCTAATTAGCATATTACACATTTTTATTATTATAGATGTAAGCCCATCCCCTCTCTTTAGAAACTGTGCACTTGGAATCTCTTTATTTTTAGCTGCCAGCCTTAGTTACCCATTTTTGTAAAACGGGGAAAGTTTTACTCAACACCCTATTAGATACATATAGAATTTGATCTATCATATATCTATCATATCTCTCCTCCACGTTCTTTATCTTCCCTATTAAAAGTTTACTTCTTTGCTTTTTGCTTGGTATTAATAACGATGGCTAACATTTAAGTGTGTTATGTGTCAGACATTTAGAATTTGCATACTTATCTTATTTAATTCTCACGGCAATCCAGTAAAGGGGTTATTAGTTCATTGTTATAGATGAGGACCCCGCACCAAGGTTCAATTCCTCTGACATATCCTTTAAGGCTTGGGATAGATGAGGTATTTGTCACAATAATGCCAAGACCTTGTTCACGTTAATGAGGATGAAATAGAGGGCAGGGAATCTATTTTATCGTTGTTCTCTTGGAACAAGCTAGATTAGTTGGGACTTCACATATTGTGGGGTGAGGTGGTTAATACTCTGAAACCTTTTTCCTGGGGTTGAAATGCTACTTCTACCATTCACTGCTTATTTGGCCTCAGGTGAGCCATGGATTTCATTATTCCTTAGTTTCTGCATCTCTGAAGTGCAAATAACAACAGTATTGGCCTCACAAAGTTGATGTGACGCTTCTATGAGTTAATCTGTATAAAATGTTTAAAATAGAGTCAGAACTATGAAAATAATGCAAGAGCCACAGGCGTACAGGAAGGAATGTTGTTAGCTATCAGTATGTAGTTTTTCATGAATATTCATATGTAAATACAGTGAACAAAGTGAGGGAAGTATTATTCAGTAGCAAGTTCCTTGAAGAAACAACCAAAGCACAAAACCCACATTTTCTTTTTATGAATCCTGCCTAAATTATCCACATCTGAGTAAAAAAGTGGGAATGACATACTAATGGAAAAACAGGCTAATAAGCCTACCCTAGTTTCACATTCAAGGGGTGGAATAATTTATGGGAAAGCTCTCAAGGCTTCTAAATGCTGCAATCAAATCACTATATGGAGAAAGTTACAAAATCGAATTCCAAACAATGAAAACATCAGTTTCTTAATGGAACAGTTCCAACCATCTGGCATTCATATGTGTTTGCAGGGGCCGCTATTGTACAGACATAATGACCCAATCCCACCTCTAGGCAAGAGGCTTCATGAAGGAAGTTTACCCTGCCATTTGTAGTTGATTAACATACCCAGAAGAGTTTTGTTTTTTTCTTTTCCTTCTTTCTTTAAGAAAACACAAAAAGAAGGAGCTTCAGATATATTGCTGATTGCAAGAGCGTGGACAGATTTCAACATCTCAAATAAATCTTTCTTCAAGGAAACTTAAAAAAAAAAAAAGAAGTATCTTGTTACATCAGCTGGATACAGTCTTGATGATAATCGTGTATCTTTTCTAAACAGATTTAACGTAAGTATTGGATGCTTTTCTTACTACACCTGAAAAAGGGATTTTGAATTAAACTTGGAACCCAGGAAGTAGTGACATTTCATTTTCTTTAAGTGACCTGCTAATTTTGTTAGCATATTACCTTTGCCCTTTACTTATGGAACTTGACTTACAAAGGTTCATTCATTCACTTAAAATGAATTTGTCCAATAAGTATTTACTAAACCTCCATGAAGTGCTAGATATTGACTTAGGCATACCTGTTTAATAGAGTGTACAAAAAGACGGGCTTTTAAGAAATAGGGTCAGGTGTGTTATAAAAAGGGAAGATTGATCTAAAATGTTAACAACGTGAGAGATTTAAAAAAGATAATGGAATAGGACAAAGAGAAGATGGAAGACATAAGGAGATGTGTAAGAACATTTAAAATTTAATGAAAATAAAATGCACATCACCCAGCTTTTTTTTTGATTCTGGTAAGAGTGCGGAACCTCTACATGGCATGTCCCAGAACTGTGTGGCGGAACCTCTACATCGCATGTCCCAGAACTGTGTGGCGGAACCTCTACATGGCATGTCCCAGAACTGTGTGGAGAGAAGCGCAGTGTCCCACAGTGAGGCACTGAGAGTGATGCTCCCACCCTCTAGCTTCATGGGTCCGGGTATTTTTCCTGTTGGTGACAAAGCACCACAGAAAGGTTTCTCTGATCCTGAAAGATTGTCCCCCATTCTTGCAGGGTATTTATTGTCTCCAAGATGGTGCTTCATCTGTGTCTTCAGCAGGATATCCCATCTGTCCACAGGAAGCTTCGGTGGCAGTTTTGTGACAGGACGTGATTCATTCTTGCACCTTCTTCACTGTAAATTAAATGTCTCGGTTGAATATTGTTGCCCAGCCCGTGTGGCTCAGTGATTGAGCGTCGACCCAGGAACCAAGAGGTCACAGGTTCAATTTCCAGTCAGGGCACAAGCCCAGGTTTCGGGCTTGATCCCCAGTAGGAGGCATGCAGGAGGCAGCTGATCAATGATTCTCTCTTATCATTGATGTTTCCATCTCTCTATTCCTCTCCCTTCCTCTTTCTAAAAAAACAATAAAGACACATTTTTTTAAAAAGTAAAAAAAAAAAAAAAAGAATGTTGTATGGAATTTTATGCCTGTGGATCAGGCATTCCATCAGCCTTGGATTGTGATGCTGGCCAAGGCGCTGAGGGCATGGAAGGCAATGCCATCCTCATCCAGAGTAGGTGTCCATTCTTGTGGAAATGAACCACAGGCCCTTCTAGGATGGAAGATGTCCAACCGAGTCAACTTGCCAACAAGCTGTCAGTGGGTCTTCTCAAGAAATAGTTCGTACTAGGGGCTCAGAGTTGGTCCATGCTTCTGTCCATATTTTTGACTTTGAATTGGTCTCTGTTGTCGGCAGCTTGAGAGATCAGCTTTGGTAAGTGTCAGTGCATGCTGTTGGGCCCATGTATAGCCTCCCTCTCGGCCATGGTGGCCACTTCATTCATGTGTCCATTGTGCCACTTACAAAGGCTACCTCAGTGTTCCTGCTTGTGGAGATGAGCAGGAACTCTCTTTTCCCTCTCCTTTTGCCTGTTGGAAGAATTATGGAAGGGGGAGAATCATGTCCATTCAAGTTCATTTTATAATGTACACTTGCCAAAAACCTATACCTGATGGGTCATAGCCATGTTCTCTAAGTCTAAATTTCTACAAGTCAGTGCAGATCTCTCTGGGAAGAAGTTTATTGTTATTGCTATTAATCTTTCAGAAACTTAAAGTCCCACAAATGGGTTTTGAAGATAACTTTTCACAGATATTTTTTACAGAGATGTTCTTGGAAATTAGAGATAAATTAACCTCATCAGCGAATTCTATCAAGGCTCAGTTGCTATCACTTCATTCCTCTGATCATACTGCATCTTCCCACGGTTTTAAAATGTCCTGTGCTACTGGTCATATTTCTTAGAGACCATCTATACTCTGAAAATTAGCAGTGACTTCTGCGAAGTCATCTCTCGTCTGCGTAGTAATCCTTCCAAGAATCTGGCCATATCTTATATGTAAAATTGGTTCCTATTCTAAGGATTGCAATATTTCCATGGAGCCGACAAGAGGTGGCCAAGGGTTCTGGGCAATCATGGATGAGAACTTTACACTAAATGGATGCTATGGACTGAATTGCATTCCTCCCAAATTCATATGTTGAAGCACTAACCCCCAGGACTTCAGAATATGACTGTATTTGGAGATAGGGCTTTTAAGGAGGTAATTAAAGAAAAAAACAAAGAGGTAATTAAGGTAAAATGAGGTTATATGAGCAGGCCCTAATCCAATAGTACTGGTGTCCTTATAAGAAGAGAGTAGGACACAGACACGCGGACCGAGGGGAGACCAAGTAAAGACACATGGAGAACACCACCATCTGTAAGCCAAGGCTAGAGGTCTCAGGAGAAACAACACCTCGATCTTGGACTTGTAGCCTCCGGAATAGTGGGACAATACATTTCTGTTTTTTTTTTTTTTTAATATATTTTATTGATTTTTTACAGAGAGGAAAGGAGAGAGATAGAGAGTTAGAAACATCGATGAGAGAGAAACATTGATCAGCTGCCCCCTGCACACCTCCCACTGGGGATGTGCCCGCAACCCAGGTACATGCCCTTGACCGGAATCGAACCTGGGACCTTTCAGTCCGCAAGCCGACGCTCTATCCACTGAGCCAAACCGGTTTTGGCCATTTCTGTTGTTTAAGCCTGTGTATAGTACTTTGCTTGGCCGCCCTAGCAAACTAATATAATGGGTATGAATGTCAGTCAATAAACTTAGATATTCAATAACATTTTTTCTATATTTTAGATTAAATTCTTACCTGACTCTCCCATTCCTCAGGGTTGGTGGGAAAATATGAGCCTAGTTCTTTTGGAGGTCTTCTCTCTTCTTAGGGAATTAGTTCACTCCTATATAGATCAGAGTTTTATATAATGTCAGGGAGACAGAGAGGCCCATCTAGCCCTGGTCCTTAGGGGTTGCTTCTGAGACTTCCTTTGTTCAAGTTCATTGCTGCTATGCTTTCCATGGGACGTGAGCATCTTTTATTAAACTAGTCTAGGTTCCATCTACCTAAACACTCCTTGTAGTCTTTTCTTCTCCAGGGCTGTGCTGTGTCCCCAACAGCATTGCCAGGAAGCAGGGCAGAGATGCCATCTGTTCTTGGGGTACACAGACTCTCTTTCCCACTCCAAGTGTACTG
This sequence comes from Myotis daubentonii, assembly GCF_963259705.1. NCBI lineage: Eukaryota > Metazoa > Chordata > Mammalia > Chiroptera > Vespertilionidae > Myotis > Myotis daubentonii. Next base: position 63,958,126 of record NC_081850.1, on the reverse strand, counting down.
TTTTTTTCTTCAGGTGTCTACGCACCATTCTATGCCTGGAAACCCCCTTCTCCTAAGAGCTTAGGCTTTCTGTACAGATTTTTGCTCTTCCGTTTGCTGTTTTGCCACAGACTTTCCTAAGCAACGAGCACAGAGCATATGACTATTCAACAAGGAAAGAGAGGAAAGTGAAATTCAAGGAGAAGAAAATGTGGGATAAAAACCTCAAAATATAGTCCTGTCCTATAAGTGTTATATCCCACTCAGGACAGAAAAACCTATACACTATTCATGATAGAAATATCTTTTATGGTTATATAGGATTAGGATACTAGTTGTGGAAAATCACAAGCTTGATACATGGAAATAAACTACTGATTTGTTTATTATAAAGTTAATTTTTCTTAGGACATGTTTATAGTGTGTCTTGGTTTTATATCCAGTACAATCATTTTCTGCTCTTACGTGGTGTTGTACTTATATATGTTTAATCACAATAGCAGCCCCTAAAGGATGTCTGTGATGGCTGAACATTATTCCACAATAGTTTGATTTAGAAATATTATTGCATGGATAGATCCAGGTAATTTCACTTGCTCTTAAAATATATTATTTATTTATTTATTTATTTATTTATTTATTTATTTTTTTAATTAAATCTTTATTGTTCAGATTATTACATTTGTTCCTTTTTTCCCCCCCATAACTCCCCTCCTCCCAGTTCCCGCCCCACCCTCCGCCCTCACTCCCCACCCACTGTCCTCATCCATAGGTACACGATTTTTGTCCAGTCTCTTCCCACATCTCCCACACCCCTTTCCCCCCCAAGAATAGTCAGTCCATTCCCTTTCTATGTCCCTGATTCTATTATAATCAACAGTTCATTCTGTTCATCAGATTATTTATTCACTTGATTCTTAGATTCACTTGTTGATAGATGCATATTTGTTGTTCATAATTTGTATCTTTACCTTTTTCTTCCTCTTCCTCTTCTTAAAGGATACCTTTCAGCATTTCATATAATCCTGGTTTGGTGGTGATGAACTCCTTTAGCTTTTCCTTATCTGTGAAGCTCTTTATCTGACCTTCAATTCTGAATGATAGCTTTGCTGGATAAAGTAATCTTGGTTGTAGGTTCTTGGTATTCATCACTTTGAATATTTCTTGCCACTCCCTTCTGGCCTGCAAAGTTTCTGTTGAGAAATCAGCTGACAGTCGTATGGGTATTCCCTTGTAGGTAACTGAGTTTTTTTCTCTTGCTGTTTTTAAGATTCTCTCTTTATCTTTTGCTCTTGGCATTTTAATGATGATGTGTCTTGGTGTGGTCCTCTTTGGATTCCTTTTGTTTGGGGTTCTCCGCGCTTCTTGGACCTGTAAGTCCATTTCTTTCACCAGGTGGGGGAAGTTTTCTGTCATTATTTCTTCAAATAGGTTTTCAATATCTTGGTCTCTCTCATCTTCTGGCACCCCTATAATTCTGATGTTGGTACGCTTGAAGCTGTCCCAGAGGCTCCTTACACTATCCTCGCATTTTTGGATTCTTTTTTCATTTTGCTTTTCCGGTTGGATGTTTTTTGCTTCCTCGCATTTCAAATCATTGACTTGATTCTTGCGCTCCTCTGGTCTGCTGTCGGGCGTCTGTATAATATTCGTTATTTCAGTCCGTGTATGCTTAATTTCTAGTTGGTTCCCCAATATAAGATCGAGGGTCTCATTAGTTTTCGTGTAGATCTCATTAAGTTTATCGGCAGCTTCTAAACAGTTCTTGAGAGACCTTAAAAGTGTGGTTCTGAACTCTATTTCTTCCATTGACAATTTTGTCCTGTTTCTTTGTCTCCGCATTTTGTTATGCTTCCTTGGTGCACCCCCTAGTGGTCTTTGTTCTCAGTCTTATAGATAAATCTTGATTGTTGTAGCTAATTCCAGGGAGGGTTTGACCTCCAGGCCAAGTGGCTATGAGAATCAGCTGTGTCAGTAGTGAGAGAACTTCTGTCCTCTAGGGAGGTGCTAATCTAGCCTTTGCCTGAGGCTATCCGGCAAATGCCTCTGTGCAGGGCTTGGGCGGGGCGGGTCGAACAGGATCAACAGGGTGGGCTGGAGAGAGCAGTTATGGCGGCTCTCAGTCCTGTCCCCAGGGGCTCTGCCTCTCTGAGTCCCAGCACCCGCTGCAAAGCTCGGAGAGAAAGCTGCACTCGCTCTGACCGAAGCCAGACAGACCCGCTTCTGCCGTTTGAGTCTGGGTCCCTAAAGACTCGCCCGGATCTGGTGCTCAGAGTCTGCGACTCCCTCCCGATTGAAAACGCCAACCGCGCCCTCCGTCGCCAGCCCGCTCCGCGCACTCCGCACCTCAGAATTTGACTTCAGCACTGCGCCTCCTCTGAGTGTCCGTGTGCGTTTCTCTTTCCTCCTAGTTGTAGGACTTCCACTCAGCCAGCGTTCCTGTGGTTCTGGGTGATGTCCCTTCCGTTTTTTGGTTACACTTTTGAAGTAGTTGTTCAAAGCAGCAAACTCCGGCGTTAACCTATGCCGCCATCTTGGTTCTCCTTAAAATATATTATTTAGTTGTTGTTTGCAAACAACAAATTGCACCAATCTTAAATGTTCAGTTCAATGACTTTGAACAATTATAAACGCCCAGGTTATTACCACACAAAGCAAGATATAGGACATTTCCGTCACCCCAGGAGATTTTCTTGCCTGCCTATTTAATCAGTCCCAACTCCTTAGGCCAGAGGTTGGCAAACTGCGGCTCGCTAGCCACATGTGGCTCTTTGGTCCCTTGAGTGTGGCTCTTCCACAAAACACCACGTGCGGGTGCACACGTACAGTGCGAAGTCGACTTAAAACTTTAAGTAAAGTTTATTAAGTTAATTTTAGGGAACGTTGTGGAGTGAAAGAAGATGTAGTGTCGAGGATTGAGAAAGGTATGTTGAGATGGTTTGGACATATGGAGAGGATGAACGAAAGGAGATAGACGAAACAAGTATACAAGACGAGTATGGATGGGAGAGTTGGAAGGGGTTGACCTCAGTGAACGTACATCAATCAGATTGAGGACATTTTTAGCAAAGGCCAGCTTAGGAGTACCCTAATTAAGTTAATAACCATGTACCTACCTATATAGTTTAAGTTTAAAAAACTTGGCTCTCAAAAGAAATTTCAGTCGTTGTACTATTGATATTTGGCTCTGTTGACTAATGAGTTTGCTGACCACTGCCTTAGACAATCATGGTTCTTCTCCTAATGTCAAAGCTTAGTGTTGCCTGTTTTGGAAGGTCATAGATATGAATTGTGTAGTATATACTGTTTTGTGTCTATCTTGTTTTGTTCAGCATGTTTTTTATGATTCATCCATGTTGTTGTGTATCTCAGAAATTTGTTCCTGATATTGCTGATTAGTCTTCCATTCATGTCCACTTTTTTTTTTTTTAATTTTCAGAATTTATGTTGGCAGAGAATGGGGGATGGGGAAGAAGGGAGTGGCAGAGCCATTCAGGGAAATGCAATCAGCGCTTAGTCAGGCAGAATTTGTGCAAAGGTGTAACTCCTGTAACTTGCTCACTTTTGATGAGTGCCCCTACAGAGGGCAGTACATCAGAATCTGTCCTTTTATCAGCTCCGTCCACAACGCGGGTGCATGGTGTCACCAAACACGAGAGATTACAGTCAAACTGTGTGTGAATATATATATTCGTTTAAGTCAGTGATGGCGAACCCTTTGAGCTCGGCGTGTCAGCATTTTGAAAAACCCCAACTTAACTCTGGTGCCGTGTCACATATAGAAAATTTTTGATATTTGCAACCATAGTAAAACAAAGACTTATATTTTTGATATTTATTTTATATATTTAAATGCCATTTAACAAAGAAAAATCAACCCAAAAAATGAGTTCGTGTGTCACCTCTGACACGCGTGTCATAGGTTCGCCATCACTTGGTTTAAGTCAAGGTAATTGATAGATTCCCAAAATGTAGTGGCTCAAGAAACTAGAAATTTCTTTTTCACATAATGGTCCCAAGTGGGTGTTAATATCAGTGGAGAGGCCCTCCTTCACATGGGCACTTAGGTGCCTGTCATCTTCAATCCCTGGCATTCAAGGGTGGTGTATGCGTTATCATCACAATCAACCAGGAGGGACAGAGAGCATGAGGGGAGACATGGGAGGGGATGTTAGAGGGAGTCCTAGAATCAGCAGAAGTCACTTACGCTCACATTTGACTGGAGAGAACAGTTACGTGACCTCAACTAACGTGACCTCAACTAACTCAAGTGGGGCTGGGAAATCTAGCCTAGCTGGAGCCCAAGAAGGCAGGAATGACTATTTGTCATTAGAGGCCTCTTATGCAATACGCACACTCCACAGTTATCAGTAGAGCACTTTCACAGCTTTAATTAGGTTCTGAAAGGGGTTCACCACCCAAAATGTTTCAGAGCCTTCTGTTAGGCACCACCAGTTGTGCTGGTCCTACCTTGCTCTAGAACAGAGGTTCTCAACCTGTGGGTCACGACCCCTTTGGGGGTCGAATGACCCTTTCACAGGGGTCGCCTAAGACCATCAGAAAACACATATATAATTACATATTGTTTTTGTGATTAATCACTATGCTTTAATGATGTTCAATTTGTAACAATGAAAATACATCCTGCTTATCAGATATTTATAGTACGATTCATAACAGTAGCAAAATTACAGATATGAAGTAGCAACGAAAATAATTTTATGGTTGGGGGTCACCACAACATGAGGAACTGTATTAAAGGGTAGCGGCATGAGGAAGGTTGAGAACCACTGCTCTAGAAGGTAGGACATGCTGTCCAATCAAAACCACAGAAAGGACATAAAATGCCAGGGACTTAGGAAACCCATCTGCCCCCTTTTCCCCGGTGGCACAATAGAGCTGATATTCCTTGGAATACTCATTGCAGGTCAAGAGGCAGACATCATATCGACTACTAGAACTCACAGGAACTCAGCATATTAAACTCAGCCATATTTTATTCGAAAGAAAGGAACAGATTCTGTCATGGTTTGTGCTTTTTGTACCTCATGTAATAAATTCTTCACTATTCTGAAATGATGAAGATATTCTAAAATGGAAGTTTTACCTTGTAAATGTATGTATTTACATCAGTAAGAACTGATTTTTTGTTTACAGTCAGGGGAAGGGATCCATGTTTTATTTAAAAATGTACAGCATATATATAATATATTTATAATTATTTCAGCGTCATACATTCAACAGAAGATCATTGATGCTCTGATTTACTTTGACTCATCTCTCATTTGTATGTGGTTCTGTTTCTGAACCGGCTATTCTCTTTCATTAGATTATTTAGCAATCACCGCACCAATATCACATTATTTCAACTGGTGGAGCTTTAAGATATTTTGATGTCTGGAGGAGACATTTTCCCTCATGCTTCTATAGAATGGTCTTGGATATCCTTGGCCTCTTCCACTTCCATGCGAATTTTAGAATGACTTTGTCAGGGTCTATGAAAACCCTAATACCGTGGTTGGCAAACCGCAGCTCAGGAGCCACTTGCGGCTCTTTGGCCCCTTGAGTGTGGCTCTTCCACAAAATACCACGTGCGGGCGCTCACGTACAGTGCTATTGAAACTTCGTGGCCCATGCTCAGAAGTCGGTATTTTGTGGAAGAGCCAGTATTTTGTGGAAGAGCCACACTCAAGAGGCCAAAGAGCCGCATGTGACTCATGAGCCGCGGTTTGCCGACCACTGCCCTAATACAATTTGGAGTAGATTGCTCTGTGTTTATGGAGTCTTCTCCATGAACATTATGTATCTCTTCATTTATTTAGGACTTTTTTTATGTGTTTCAGTAAAATTTTGTAATTTTCCTTATACAGGTACTATAACGTCAATTAGTTTTTATTATCCAAATTATAATAAAGATCTGTTGCTATTATGAACAAGACCTTTAAAATTTTATTATCTCTAGTGGCTGTGGCTTCTTTGTATATTGATCTTTTATTCAACAATGTTGCTAAAATCTCTTATTTGCTCTCATATTTTATTGCTTGGATTTCTTAGTAGATAGCAGTATCATCTATAAATCATATTTTTCTTGTTTTCTAAGCCTATATCTCCTAATTTCTCTCTCTGTGTGTGTGTGTGTGTGTGTGTTTTATTTTGGCAAGGGGCTTCAGTATAATGTTGAGTAGAAATGGAAAACTTAGCTTTGTTTTGTCCCTAACATTTAAAGAAAAATGTTTACTGAATTAACATTAAGGATAATGCTTATAGAATTAGATTGTTGAGGAAATTTCTCCATTTCCAAGTTTGCTAAGATTTAAAGAATATAAATGAGTGGCAAAACATTTTCTAATATTAAACCATTCTTACATTATGGTATCAACCCAGTGTGCTTAAGAGGAATTTAAAAAATTTGCTGAACTTGGTTTGATAATATTGTATGTGTAAATATTTACTCCTTTTGAGATTGGCCTGTAATTTTCCTTTCTATGTTTTTGTCTGGATTTGGAATCAATATTTTATTAGCTCCTAAAAGAATTCCGTCTTTTTCTATTATTTGAAACCATTTGAATAGAGTTGATTTGTCTGTGAAGATCTGGTGTCTTTCCCATCAAACCTTTGACCCTTTTTGTAAGTAGACTTAGAAATAAAAGTTCAATTCATGTTTTAAAATTTTTAATAAATAATTTTATAATTTACACCTTACTAAAAACTGTTTTAGCTGTTTTTTAATTGTTCACAAAGATCATGATATTAAAAAATGACTGAAAATATAAAATCTTATTCTCGGTCTTTGTCTTTTCTTCCCCATCAGTCTTACTAGAAATTTACTTAATTATTCTTTTATAGAACTAGCTTTTTGTTTTGTGACCCTTCCTATGAGTTCTTTGTATCTATGTCTATTTTTAGCTCTAAAGTGATACATATAACACTCATTTATTTTTTGTTCTGTATTTCCTCCCCTGCCCCCACCTTTGTTTTAGATTGGAGCCTTTTGATTTGGGTGAGGGGACAAAGGATGCGCTTGTCCTTGCTCTATTCAGGCATTGCCCAGATTATTCTGCAGAAATGTGAGGTAAGAGAAAAGGTGAGCAGCGTCTCTCTCTTGAGGGTTTTCATTTCATTGCAGTCTCGTCCTCAGGCAAGGTTGCTGCACACACAACCCCCGTTCCTAGAGTCTCCCTATGCCACTTCTACCCTGAAGAGTGTTATTCTTTTACTAAACTGGGCTGCCTCACCCACCTCTGCTACTGGCCTTTTACCATAGAAAGGTTTCCTAAGGAGAATGTTTTCTCTCTAGCCCAGGGGAAAAACACTGGTCAGGCACAAATACCCCATTTTAAAGAGGAAGACACCTATGCCTGGGGGGCATTTGGAACACACACACACACACACACACACACACACACACACACACACGCACACCCTTTCCCAAGCAGGCTGAATTCTCTTAGGGTATCATTTCACCAGAATATATTCTTTGAATTAGCCTCTGCATCAAAATGGACTGGAGGGAAAGTTTCCAACAGATCTTTTTTGCTGATAGTTTTGATTACTCTGTAGTAGAAAATTTCAAAGGCTTTTGCCAGACAGAAGGGAACATGGGGAGGAAGGGAGAACTGGCATGGCCAGCCAGCCCTTCTGAACAAACAGAGCCCAAAGCAGCGACAACCAGTTTTTCTATCCTAAATGCTTTGAAAATTATAGACTTTGGGCCACTAGATAATATCAATGGTTGGACAAAGTCCTTTAAGATATCAATGTAAACTCTACTTGAAATATCCCTCTTTAAAATTCTCTTGGTTTTGCTGGAAATATTTTTTCTCACGTTGACCGCACCAGCGGTCTGCTGAAGTCATTTGAAGAAACAAATATAGAGAAACACTGCTTGGCAGAGGATAAGAGAGGGAAGTTAGGACAGAAAGCAGTGGGATGACTACCCAGGAACGAGAATAAAATCTGAATGTCAAGAGGGCCGCAGATGAAAACATTAAAGAAAGTGTACCAAGGTATTCTTCATCTCTGTTGAAACAACATCGTCTGCTTCAGTGTTTTGAGACGCCTGTTCAAATACATTATCCTTCTTTGATAAAGACAATTTGGAACATAATAAAATACTGTACTAGTATTACTACCCCATTTCACAGATGACAAAACCGGCTCATTTGGAATACAATACTAGTTTATTGGGTAAATCTCAGTGCTGAACGGGATTGGACTTTAAACTTGTTGACCAGAAGCTGGCTGCAGAGCAGGCGCTTTTAAAATGTTTTTACTGATTTGAAAGAGAGAGTAAGGGAGAGGGAGAGAAACATCCAGATAAACATTGATAGGCTGCACGCCCCCTACTGGGGATTGAGCATGCAACCGGCATGTGCCCTGTCGGAGAGTTAAACCTTGACCTCCTGGCTCATAGATGGACGCTCAACTCCTCAGCCACACCAGTTGGGCCAGAGCAGGTGCTTTTAGTCAGGCCCACACTTGTGAAGAAAACAGGTCCATCCAGACTGACCTTATATTTTTTTCTCCGTTTCATTTTAGGACATGGCAGACCAAATAAAGAGGATAGAAAGTGTTTTACAGCAAATAACTTAGAACTCTTTAACACAAGTCTTGTGTGGACACAACTCCTTATTTGATATTAGTAGAAAGGACCACAGAGTAATTAAGGCAGTTAATATATAGTCAAAGCAGAAGCAGCCATGTTCCTTCAGACAGCCAGAGATAAAATCAATATTTTGGGAAATATCCAAGTTGAATGGTAGGCAAGAAACTCATTTTCACATTGCCTTTGATTTGTGAGATAGGACTAAACATTGAAATAATTATTAAATTAAAGATTTATTTTATGTGTATTTATATAATTAATAATATAACAATACTTTAATTCTTTAAAATAAAATTTTAAATTTATCTTCAGTAGAAGATACAGAAGTTTTGGTTTTGAGGAACTGAAACTAAATGAAAAGTGTGTAGTACGAAGGAGACAGGAAAATCTGCTAAATGGTTTTCCTGAGTTGGAAGGAAAAGCCCTTTCAGTATATTTTACTTTTCTTACCAATGTATAGTTTTTATTATACTTTGATCTCTTTTCAAAATCATATTTTATTGATTTTACAGAGAGGAAGGGAGAGGGATAGAGAGTTAGAAACATCCATGAGAAACAGTGATCAGCTGCCTCCTGCACGCCCCCTACTGGGGATCTAGCCCACAGCCACAGTACATGCCCTTGACCGGAATGGAAACCGGGACCCTTCAGTCCTCAGGTGATGCTCTATCCGCTGAGCCAAATCCGCCAGGGCTATACTTAGATCTTATAGTGGACATTTTCCTCTTTGTCCTCATATATATATATATATATATATATATATATATATATATATATATATATATATATATATATATATATATATATATTTTAGAATTTAAGATCAACTCTTCTCATTATTTGTGAGGTAAGACTATGCATTTTCTGCATGTCATACATCAATATTAGTACTGTGCATGCATTAACATTTCTGTTTTCTCATATTTTCAGTGGGTTATTGTAAAATAAATCATAAGTTGGTAGGAAATGAGAGAAAGCGGAGTCGTTTAAGGTTGATTTTTTTAAAAGGGATTTGATACATTGTTTTGAAAAGGAAACAGCTTCAGCTAGGAATGGACTACCAGCCGGGGCTTAGCCTTGAGCCTCCTGTGCAAACCACAAGGGGACCGCAGCAGCCCGGAGTGTCAGCAGTCTCACCCCGGAGGTGGTCGTGCTGCCTTGGAAGCATACCCTCCCGGAAGCCTAAACAATTTCCACTTCCTCCAAGAAGGTTTCCCCTCCCCGAGTGAGGTTTATAGTCACCGCTCCTTGCTGCAAAGCCCAAGGTTAACGAGTGGCCGCCACCCACGCAGCTCTCCGTCGCAGCTCTGCAGTTCTGTCTTAGATGTAGTTGTGTCAGTCCTGCCGGGTACCTTCCCTCACGCTGCCCTGGCTCTCTCTGTGCCACTCCAGGCGAGAGTTCACTAAGCTTTCTATCTCTAAGCAGCTACTTTTGATGTGTGGAGGCTTTAGCAGCGGAGTGAGAGGCAGAGAATTTACCAACACCACGAAAATCCTGGGAAACCAAGTTTGAAAGGTGGGTGGGGGTGGGGGTGGGGGTGGCGCGGCCTGGGAGACCAGGATTGACTGGGTGTTGTTAGGGCCTGGGCGGATCTGTTCCTGGCTGGGCTGACACCTTCCAAAGAATGATCCCCAGGCCGTAGTCCCGCGCCGCCCCTGCCCACACCTCCAGGTGTGCATTCCCCGCCCTTCATTCCTCTTCCAAAATGGATAGCTTGTCCTTGCAGAGTTGCCCCGGGAAAGCGGAAGAGAAACGTGTAATCATGGACGTGGAGAGCTAAGGGAGCACACTCACACTTGCTGTGGCCTGCAGACCCAGTCCATCGAAAACGCAGAACTGGAAACGTGTGCACCTTTCCGGCCGCAAAGTCGCCTCTCCGTGCTCGGCTGCCTCCAATTAGAGGCTGCGCTCGGAGAAACTTTGTCTGCTGGAAACTTTGGACACTCAATTACGAGAGGCCATACTGCAGGGGTTTTGCGGGGCCCCGCGATGTGTTCCAGAGCTTTTCAAGTGGGAAGAGAAGAGCGACGAAGTGAAAATGCAGCGTGTGGGGGAGCCCACCCGAGTCCCGCCAGCTGTCGCGCGCTGAGGTGAGCGCGGGAGGCCCTGGGGGTGGGGAACCCGAGCTGGCGGCTGGCGGCTGCGGGTCTCCCGCCGCGGGTGTGTCAGATCGGGGGGGGGGGGCGGGAGCGGGGGTGGGGGGATTGGTAAAATAATGAATGGGTTTAGGCTGCCGGGGCGGGAAGCTCAGCGAATGAATGGGGGAAGGGGATCGCTGGAGGTTGGGGGCTCTGGGGGTGTCCCGCCAGGTAGGCGAATGCGCCAGGGGGAGGGAGTTTGGGGGTGCGGGAGTTGCTGACTTGTGCTACGTGGAGCCAGCTGAAAAGAAAGAAGGCGGGGGAAGGAAGAGGTTGGCGTCCGTGCTGCTTCTCCGGCACTCCCTCCGCGCCCCTCTCCGGTGGCCCCTGCCGGCGCGCCAAAGCCCGAGCGGTGGGGCCAGGCGGCGGTGGACGCTCCCGGAGTTGTGACTCCCCCGTCCTCCGGCCGAGCTCCCCGGCCTCTCGGCCTCGCGCGGGCCCCCGGCGGGGTGGGCACAGGGGGTGGCCCGGCTCCTGGCGACGTCCGAGGGGTGGGCGGGGGGCCGGGCTCGGCTGGCTGCGGGGCGAGGGGCCACGGCGATTGACCGCATAGCGGGAGGCCAGCCCGGGGCGGCGGGAACCAGACTCCAGGCGGCGCGCAGGTAAAGGGGCGGGCGCGGGGCGGGGGGACAGCGCCCCCTGGGCCCGGAGCCAGTGCCCGCGGAGTCGCCTCCGACCGCAGGAGGCGCGTTCGGCTGGCCCCGCGGACGGGCTTTGTGGCTGTGTGTGCCAGTGTGTGCGTGTGGGCGTGCGCGGGTGGGTGTGCGCGCGCCTGTGTCGGGTGTGGGTGGGTGTGCTGCCTGCAAGCTGGCCTGCAGGAGGCGAGGTTGCCTGGGCCTCCCCAAACAGCCAGTTGACCCAGCCCTGGGAGGGAAGTTGCCGCCGCCGCCCGGGCCGCCGGCCCTCCCGTCCCCCGGCCAGGTCAGTGCGTCCGGGGCCCGCCCAGGGGACACGTAGGTGGCCTTGGGTTACCTGGGGCCGGGTGGGGGCGCGGGAAGGCTGGCCGGGGGCGCTCGAGATCCCCCCAAAGCCTCGCCCGGGTGGACGGGGACCGCCGGGGTACCTCGCACCCCGCAGCTGGGGGCTCCCGCACCACTTGCTTTTCACCGACAACTCAGCACAGGAGTCCGTCTCGGGCTGCGGACTTTCAACTTCAGTTTCTGCCCGGCTGCTTAGCAAACACGCTTAGCAAGTCACTGGAAAATCTACGGGCAAGGGAGGGACCTGGCTTTGAGACGGTGGTTTTGAAATCAAACGGGCTCGCTTGGTTTGTGTAGGACGACTGGTCTGTGTTGAATGGATTTAAATTTTATTCTTGTTTTTCTTTGCTGCCATTTGGCTTTGATGTGTAGGAATGACGGCATCCAGGATTTGTTGCCTGTAGTCCGCGCCCCCCCCCCCCCCCACACCCCGGGGTGTTGCTCACTGCCGCTACTTCTGCTCTTTCTCTCTTTTTCTTTTTGTTGAAATCTGTGGATTTTTCGTAAACCTGGGTTTCCAGCCAGTGCTCGCTTATTAAAACTCCAGTATGAATGCGTTGCTTCCCATCGAAATCGATACATATGTGCAAACGCGAGCATTGAAGACATGCAACTGCAGTTAATTAGAGCAAAAGCCTCTATTCCTTCAGGCTCTACCAATGCGTGCTTTTCACCTACTTGAGTAAGTGTCGTTTGCCAGGCGTGGTAAGCCTAACTGTGCAGTGAGAGGTTCAAGGCAATTCTGGTGAAAGGGATTCCCTGCGCTGGGAATACCGATCACTTCTCGGAAGGAGATAGTCCCTTGTCAAACAGAAGAGCAAGCCCCTGTGAAAAAGGGCGTCTACTGGAGTTATGGTTGTCTGGTCCGAACTAAATTCCATTGCTCTCTCACTCCTCACTCACTCTGTGCCGGCTAGGCTAACCCTTTCAGCCCCCGATTCTCCAAATCCGGGTAGGAGTGAGCGTATTTGCCCCCCATACAAACTTGTTACCAACAATCGGCATTGTAAGTATGTGAAGGTTGCTACTTTTCTTGATACCGTTTAACTTGAGGATAAAGAAGCCAAGTAGCAAGAGAAAGAAGCAGTGTATGGCGGGAAGGCACGGACCGAGGGGCCGGGCAGGAGCACTGGGTTGTCATCATTCAAGCCAGCACCGCGTCCCCTAGTGGTGCGACCTTAGCCCGTCAGGTCAGTGCGTTCTCTGTCTTGGTGACCTCATCTGGAAAACGGAGGGGTTTGGTGTTCCTGGCTGTTCCTTCCAGCTCCCCAAGTAACTAGAAACTGGGGGTGGGGGTGGTGATCCCATGTTAGAACAGTAGGAAGAGGATAAAGAGGAAGTGTGAAGGGGTTAGTCCTGGAGGGAAGTGATAGGGCAAGAGGGCCAGGAAGGTGATAAAAAACCAGCAATAGGAGATGCCTGGAGGGGGAAGAGCCTGGAGCTGGGAGTTCATTTTTCTCTTTTTTTCTTTCTTCCTCCTCAAGGGCATCAGTAATACCCCCTCCCCCGTCAATCTTTTATTACCCTTATTATTTAAAATGTGCGATCCTGCTTAGCTTTACTACCTAGGTGATCCCCACAGCTGACCCATGCTCCTTCTATTCCCGTACTGTTTTTAAGTGGGTCAGCTGCTGCCCAGTGCATTGGACACTCAGCCTGGACCCAAGTTTCCCTGTGAATGATGGGAACAAAATAACAGAGGTGGGGGTGTAAGTGGCAGCCCACCCACCAACTTGCATTTTGAAACTTCTATTTTCATTTGAAGTTAATATTTTCTAAAGAGTAATTTGATTAAAAATATTGTGCTATAGCATTTTCAAGGCTTTATCGAATCTGTTCTGATAGACCTACTGGGAAGTGCAAAGAACTTGCTAAGTGTTTTTGATACATAATGGCATTCAGCCTGATACTGACTGTTAGGGAAACTCTATTTCAAATGCTTTGCAGGGAAAGTTGCAATCTGGGCAGAATACACTCTACAATTTTTAGTGGGAAGCTCCCTGTGTTTAGGACATCATGACTTTTGAAATTTAGTCTGAGGTCAAGATTTTAATGTCTGTGCTTAATGCATGGCCTGTCTTTCTTTTCTTGAAATTTTCTGGTACCAATATACATATGCACTCGAGGAACATGATTTATTTTAAAGTGAAGTGTGATGTAGTAAAAACTTGAGCATAAGCTCTTGGTTTCAAGTCTGAAAGTCTGCTCTGGCCTTGCTGACTTGGTCTCATACTCCTGTTTGTTTTCTTATTTTTACACTAGAGGCCCAGTGCACGAATTCGCACATGGGTGGTGGTGGGGGGACCACAGGAGGTTGGCTGGCCAGGGGGATGGTGGGGGGGGAGACTGTGGGAGGTTGGCCGGCTCGGGGAAGGGACTGCAGGAGGTTGGCTGGCTGGGGGAGAGGGACTGTGGGAGGTTGGTTGCTGGCCCTGAGGAAGGAATGGGCCCTTGGCCTCCCTCGGAAAGGGGCTGTGTCCACCGCCACCCACCCCCAGTTCCCCATCCCACCCTGGGCCCTAGGGCCCCGACGGGGTCAGGAGAGGAGGTGACGATTGCTGGGCCGGGTGCGGAAGGAATGGCCACTGTCAGTGCTCTGCCACCACGTGGTTCCCCGCCTCCCCCCTCCTCCTTCCCTTTCCACTGCGCTGCCACCACTGCGGGCTGGCGGCCCCTGAGGAAGGGAGAGGACGGGAGGAAGACAAACCCTTGTGTCGAGGGCTGACTTTCAATAGATCGCAGTGAGGGAGCTGCTCTGTTATGTACGTCGCCATGACCCAGAAGCAGGTCTCTTCGAATGGTTTAGCACCAGGAGCCGATGGGGGCTGGCCGGCCAGGGGAAGGGGCCACGGGAGGTTGGCTGTGGGAGCGCACTGACCACCAGGGGGCAGGTCTTGTGTTGAGCGTCTGCCCCCTGGTGGTCAGTGTGTGTCATAGCGACTGGTCGACCAGTTGTTCCGGTAGTTCTGGTCATTTGGTCATAATAGTTGCTTAGGCTTTTATATATTATAGATAGGTTACCCCACAAAGTCCCTATCATGTTATTAGTTATTTCACGGAGAACTCTTACGGATGTTACAGAGTGGTGAGAAAAGGAGGAAATTTAAATTCAGTAAGCAATTCCCAAAATCCTCTTCTAGTGGAGATATTAGTGTGATGAAAAGACAGCCCTAGACGGAGCTGCAGTGTGAGGGAAAAGATGCAGCCAACTGCAGTATAGCAGCTGGATTGCATAACTTGGCAGCAGCTATAGAATCCAAGACCCTTAGCATGCCAGGGGATGGAAAATTAAATCCTGACTTTGGGGAAGACTTCTGAAAGGGACTTGAAGAATGAAAATGATGCAACTCTTTAAAAAAATGTGTATTTTTATTGATTTCAGAGAGATAGGGAGAAGAGAGATAGAAACATCGATGATGAGAGATAATTATTGATTGGCTGCCTCCTGCTTGCCCCTTACTGGGGGCCAAACCTGCAACCCAGGCACATGCCCTTATTGGGAATCTGGGAATCAAATGGTGACCTCCAGTTCATAGGTCGACGCTTAACCACTGAGCTACACTGGCTGAGCTGATGCAACTCCTAGAAGGTGGATGTTGGGGAGGGGTAAAGGTGTGGTTGGAGTCCAGGGTAATGAGGGCTGGACATTTATAAGGTGGTAAATTATGGGGGAACTTGGGTGTTATTTTAAGGAGTTCTACTACATGGAGATGGGGAGAGGAAAGTATTATTTAACCCCAAGATGTAGGAAAACAGTGAGTAACATATATTGGGGCATAGTGAGGGGTGAAATGAGGGAGAGGTAATTGGGTTTTTATTCCATTAAATTCCATTGTAACTCATGGCTAGTGAGTTCTAGGGCACTGCTACTAGCTTATCCAGATGATATACAGGTTGCAGAATAAATGAATATGTGGTTTCTTCCCCCCACCCTGCAATTGATAATCTTTTTCTACTTTTGAGAAATTTAATTTAGTAAAAATTAATGATGCTATTGTGTTATGTTTGGACCTTTTGAGCATGTAGGTTAAAGTCACTCTCCAGGCACAGAGCTGACCAAGAAGGTATTTTGCTTTGTTTTGTTTTGTTTAGGGAAGGGGCTGCTGGTTAATCCTAGTTTAAACATGACTGCAATGGCAAGCAGCATTCTGGACCCTGTTTGTGTTATGCATAGTATTTAACCACAGTTGTTGACTATTTGCAGCACAGAAGAGAAAGAATTATTATCAGTTTGGAATTGGGGTGAATGCCCTTGTAAAGGGTAGGGGTGATGATGGAGGGGAGGAGGGGGCGGGAGAGTAGCACCCTGATTACTGCAGTGAGGGCTGACCCAACCCTGAAAAGCCTTCATTAAGTTTAACCTCCAATAGAAGTAGCCTGCTCAATACTGTAGACTAATACTTTTTAAACAACCTTCTTTTTGGTCATCTGCTCTCCCAACCCCCCAAAACAATCTCTAGAGCTAAGATGTCTAGTTCATTATCTCTTATACAGGAAGAATGTCTGTGGGACCCTTTGGGAACGGTGCTTAGCAGCTCTGTAGGTTTCCTCTCACACCCCAATACCTCTGTCTTGGGTAGGAATGGATGGCTTGTCACTTGCATGTCCAAGGTGGAGTTGATTTGGGTCAATGTTCTCATTGCCCTTGAATCTGGAGATGCTGGGTTACAAGGAGACAGTAATTAAAGGAGATTAGGTCAGCTTCTTTTTACTATCTTCTGAATACAATTTGAATATTCCTATCAGTTTGCTTAATCTCTGCAAGGGAACGTGGGTTTGGCTTGTTTGATCATTTAATTAAGTGAAGGAGGCCAAGGTTAGTACACCCTATATTTGTTAGAAGGATACACTCTTTGGGGGGAGGGGGGAAGCATGATGGTATTTTGTTTACACTCCCTGGCATTATTTCCAGCAGATTAGCATGATTTCAAAGTAGCATTGTTGTTGTTGTTATTAATGACTTATGGGGATGGGGCAAAGAAAATTGTTTTAACACTTCAATATTAGCTACTGTCATCTGGTCCGTGCTGTAGAAACTTTAACCTTGAAGTTCATGTAGATGTCAAATTTTTTTTCAGAAGTGAAAGAATTACATGCATGTAGGCATACGTGGGTGTATGTTGTAATTTACTTTATTTCTGCGGCCCTGCTTTAAAAAGTAATATATCGGCAGGACAGACTCTTTACTTTAGTCCAGTGCTAACACAACCATGTGTAAGCCTGGATGAGGTAGATCATGCTGTGCTTGTTGTATTTAATATGGAGAGAAGAGAACATGATTTCAAAACTAGCCTCTTTCTCTAAAAGAGAAAAAGTTTAATTAATAACACTTCATCATGGATTTCTTTGGAGTGGGATTTCCAAGTGAAACTGTTAGCTAAAGGACATTTTGTACATTATGGCCATGATGTGTGCCTATGCTTCTTAAAGTTTAGGATTCACTATACAGAGACTGCTACTGTGAACCATCTCTCCCTCCCTCCCTCCCTCCCTCTCTCCCTCCTTCTCTCCCTCCTTCCCTCTCTCTCCCTCTCTTTCCTTCCTTCCTTCCTTCCTTCCTTCCTTCCTTCCTTCCTTCCTTCCTTCCTTCCTTCCTTCCTTCCTTCCTTCCTTCCTTCCTGCAAATTTCCCTTTATTAATTTTCTGAAATTTCAGAACAATGCCCTACATTGATTGAATGTAAGTCAGCTATACTCCGTTTTCCTTCTCTGTGTTTACGTGTTTGTCTTTGACCAGCCCCTGGGCTGCCTTCATTCTGAAACTCTTTCCCCAACAGAAGGATATTCCTCACTCTTTGAAAGAACTGGTTCAGGGCAGAGGAAACAAGTTCTGTTCAACCCTAGCAGCACTGAGCTGCCTGCCTGCTGTACACCCAGCCCTGTGCTGGGTCCTAGGGGAATGGAGTGGGGGGTGAATAGGATCCCTACCCTCTGCGAGGAGCTTGCAGACATATTAACAGGTGATTGCAATTCAGTGTAACAAGTATGATGAACGAGATAATTATGGTAGCACCAAGCCTGGGGCACCTGACCCTCAGGGTGGGTGTGGGTGCAGGGCTTTGGGTGGGTGTGGATGCAGGGAAGGCTCCTGAAAAATTAGGATCTGGAAGGACCTTAGGAGATAAACCAAGAAACCTAGAAGGCAAAAGAGGATCATGATAGAGGGAATCAGGAGGCTTTTTAGTTTCCATTTTGGTGTTGCTGGGTAAATCAAAGTTCCTCTCTTTTTAAATCTGTAAAGCAGCAATAAGAACTGATATTACCTGGTTGCTAACTCTAGTTTTCATTTACTTGTCTCTTAATCTTTTATTTGTTCATCCCTCCACTCCATATTCAATAGATATTTGTTGCACACCTCCCATTACCGAGGAACAGTAGACGAACAGGACATGTTAGGTCCCATCTCCCAGGGAGCGTGCACCCTATCACATTGTGTTAACAACAGAAGCTCTTTTGAAATCCCCTCAGATGTGCGGCATGTTTGTTGAGCTGTTCTTCACGTTCAGGAATGTTTTCTTCAAGCGAGTCTCAGTATTTTCAGGTCAGATAGCTCTTCCCTCTTACGTAAGAGAAGAAGAAGAAGGAAGCAGCCTGACGTTCTCCTCTTTTTGTAAACTTGGGATGTTTTACCCCAGGGTTACCTGTCAGTGGTCAAGTCTAGAGAGAGACGTAGTTGTTTCGTATCTGTAATGCTGGCTTTCATCTCATTTTGGACTTTCTTAATTTCAACCAGACTTGTGTTTGGATTTCTGTATTCACTGTATCACTTGCTTCCTAGAATCATTCCAATCTAGTATTCGTGGGAAGTCAGGCCTATCTTGAGGTCACGCTATCATGGGACGGACTTTGCTTTGTTAATGCATTTTACTTACTTTATTTAGGTCATTCAGAGATATGCACCAATAGAAAGTGTTCCAGCCAGAAGAAGGTAGCTGCATTCACTTATAAGATCTGTGTTTTTTTTGTAATGATTCAAAAATATAGATGTGTCAGAGTAAATGTGATAATCTCCCTCTGCCACTTCAACCTTACCCATCTGATGTAACCCTTTGCCATCAATTTGTTACATAGCCGTCCATCCTTGTCTTTTTGCTTATAGAAACCTACACAAACGTTTGTGTTTAGATATATTTACAGATGTGTGGGATGTGTGGGCGGGGGCTGTTTATGTATACCCATATATATGTTTATATATGTATGTGCGTGTGTCTGTGTGTACACGCACTGCCTCCTGCCTCTATTCTCTGTGGTTGGAAAGAGGCCGTTGTTGAGGTTGCCACCAGAAGTTTCAAGTCCAAAGAGCCTGTGTGACTCCTCTTTAATCGACACAGCATGATATTACTCAATTAAGAGTGCTCGTCAGAGAGATAGGAACAGGAACAAGAAAACTATTTCCAGCTGCGTGAGCTCCAGGACAACAAATATTACAGAGAATGTTATTTCCACAAGGACTCCTCTTCACTGGCAGGGGAGGAGGGGCACTTCGGAGCACATATTCTGGCATCTGCGACCCTCTGGTTGGGTGGAAGGCCTGCGGGCCGCTTCTGGAGCAGAGCCGATAGGTGGCGTTACTCATTACAGGCAGGCTTCCTTGTGGGAGTATCAGAGGACCCCCTGTTTTACAGCAAACTTCTTTCATATAATTAGAAAGAGTATACTCTAAAGCAGCGGTTCTCAACCTGTGGGTCGCGACCCCTTTGGCAGTCGAACGACCCTTTCACTGGGGGCGCCTAAGACCATCCTGCATATCAGATATTTACATCACGATTCATAACAGTAGCAACATTACACTTATGAAGTAGCAACGAAAATAATTTTATGGTTGGGTCACAACCTGAGGAACTGTATTTAAAGGGCCAGAAGGTTGAGAACCTCTGCTCTAAAGTCATGATAAACAGTCAAGTGTAGTAAATACATAAGCCCATAGCAGTCATTTGTTATCATTATCAAGTATTAGGTATTGTACATAATTGTATGTGCTGTATTTGTATATGAGTGGCAGTACAGTGAGTTTGTTTACACCTGCAAACATTAGTAACCTGTTACCCTATGACACTATGCCAACTATGATGTCAGGAGGTGATAGGAATTTTTCAGTTCTGTTATAATCTTGTGGAACTATTTTATATATGTGGTCCGTTGTTGACTGGAATATCTTGATGCTGGGCATGACTGTTATCTTATCAGACATTCATTGAGCATCCACTATGGCTTCTCTTGATGAGGTGGCTCTGGGATGATAAAAAGGAGTTGGAATTTCACCTTAATGTTCCTTTGGGGTGAATAAAAGCCCCTGAACCAATTCATTCCAGCAAAGAAAAAAAAATCCTGGAAATAATTGGAAGACTGATGATAATATGGGGGCTGATATAGTTTTTTAAAATATAGTTTTAAACATATAGTTATTTTAAAAAATTATCTTTATTGTTGAAAGAATTACAGATGTTCCCCTTCTTCCCCCCACTGACCCTCCTCCTTCCAACTCCCATCCCCTCCCTAAGCCTTCACCCCACTACTGTGTTCATGGGTTATTCATACATGCATGTAAGTTCTTTGGTTGATCTCTTCTTTCCTCCCCCGCGCCCATTACCTCTGAGGACCCTCAGTCGGTTGCATGCTTTCATGTCTCTGGATCTATTTTGTTTGTCAGTTTATTTTGTTTATTAGATTCCACATATAAGTGAGATCATGTAATACTTGTCTTTCTCTGACTGACTTATTTCACTTAGCACAATACTCTCCAGGTCCCTTCATGCTGTCTCAAAGGATATAAGAGATACTTTTTTTTTTTTTTACAGATACATAGTATCTCATTGTGTAAATGTACCACAGTTTTGTTTTTTTTACCCACTTGTATAGTGATGGACACTTGGGCTGTTTCCAGATCTTAGCTATTGTAAATAACGCTGCTATGAACATAGGGGTGCATACATTCTTTCTGATTGGTGTTTCAGGCTTACTTAACTGCAAGGCTAACAGCAATGAGTGTCCCATTACTGTCATTACTATTCTAAAAGACAAGCCAGAAAACTTCTCAGAAAAACTGGAAATCCCAGTAGCCTGTGGTGAGGCCTTCTCCACTTACTGCATTGAAAAAAGTGTGACCCTTTTCATTTATCTGAATTGCCCAATATTTTCTTTTCCATCCTATTTATCTTCTTAGATGGGGGAAAGCATTATTATTGTTATTAAATATATTTGTATTGATTTCAGAGAGGAAGGGAGAGGGAGAGGGAGATAGAAACATCAATGATGAGAGAGAATCATTGATTGGCTGCCTCCTGCACGCCCCACACTGGAGGGTTCGAGCCCGCGACCCGGGAATCAAACCATGACCTCCTGGTTCATAGGTTGATGCTCAACCACTGAGCCATTCTGGCCCGGCAAGGGAAAGCATTATATTTTTTTAAATTTCTATTTTATTCTCTGCTGTTTTCCTAGTGCTAGTACACTTTGCATGTAATAAAACTCAAAATTTTTTGAATAAAAATTCTTTTGAACTGAAAAATTTTGCATAAAAATTAATGTATTTACCATCTACTGAGCATATTATGGTAAATGAGTGGTCTTGACTGTGTGAGATTTGCAGTCTAGTGCAGGAGATGCCTCTGAATGAGTCACTGCAAGTGCAATTGGAATTAGGAAGACAAGTGGGGTGTCCTGGAAGGGTAAGACAGGGAGACGGACTTTGTCTGGGAGGGGTGAGGAAGCAGCATTTATACTGAGGCTTGAGAGATGAATTGAAGCAGTTAAGTAAAATTGGGACGTGAGGGTGGAAGAGGAAGGAGACGTTGATAGAGAAAAAAGAAGATACGATTGGAAAAAAAAAAATAAACAAAAGTCTGATTCTCACCTCTTGAGTTGAAATTAGATCATTTGTTTTAAATGATGGAATGACGTAAGGGTAGACGTTGATCAACTTTGTTGGCATTTTTTTAATGTATAGCACTTCATTTTCAATAACTTTAAAATAATCAGCAATATTTTTAAAAAATTGGGGTCAGACATTATTGAGGGAGAAGGAGTTTTCATCTGAAAGTAGCAATTTTTGAAAAATGGAACTAGCTTGAATTTTATTTTATTTTTTTATTTCAAGCTTACTTAACTGCAAGACTAACTGCTAAAAAAGAATCACTGCAAAAATAAAAACAGTGCAGGGAAAGTAAACATTCTTGTTCATATCTGACTCCATTGGGAATACTAGTGGTTCAGGACGCCTTGGCTGAAGATTGCCTTATTGTATACATGTAAGCTTTTGCATAAATTACTGGTTTTAATTATCATGGTAACGGAGTGAGGTTTGTACAATTTCTATTTCTTGTTGATTAAGGGTTTCTGTGTCCTGATGCTTGAAAAGAGCATGATTTCCTCTGGGTGACAAGTTCAGATATGTTTACTAATTCAGGCGCTATAATAATATCATTCACATCCTCTGTGCCCTGATTCTGTACTTGAGCTGCCCTAGACTGGTATGGTCCTTTTCTCTCTCTACAAATGGGCTTTTGTCAATTTTTTAATAGTAATTACTATGAGATAACATAGTATTAAATAAAGGTTCCTGTTAGGACTTTACTATGTGTTTCTTAATATAAAATAACCCTCTACGCATTTGGGACTATATTTTTTTTCCTGATCTTTATGTTATCAATCCTCTTTTTTTTTTTTTTTTTTTTTTTTTTTTAGTCTTTGTCTGAAATAATTTCACTCATCCTTTTGATTTTAAATTTTTGGTGTCATTTTAGTTAATACATTTTTGCCTATAAGCAAAAATTGATGAATTTTGTTTTAACATACTTCTTATAGGGAAACTTATTACTGTTAAATTTATTCTTATAACCAATATGTTTGATCTTATTTCTTACCCCTTAGTTTTCTCTTTGTTATGGCTTGCCTTTTCCCACCGGTATTTAGTCACACGGCCTTTAGTAAATTACATAATGTCTCTAAGACAACAGTTTTCTATTTGTAAAAAACAACACACGTACAAAAATCGTTAATGCTTTAAAAGTGCCTGGCACACTGAATGTGTTAACTACCATTTTTATCATTGTTGCTAAGTTGAATGATATGGAATTGTTGGTATTTGACTCCATGTGACCTGTTAAAATGGCATTTTCATATGGCTCAATCTGATCTTCTTCCTGGACTTTCCTTTATTTTCTGTCTTTTTCTATGCATTGTTTGTTTCATACATTCATAGTATTTTGACATGGCCCAGTCTAGAGTTCAATTTTTAGAGTGTTTGCTTTTATGTTTCCAAATAGTTTCATAAACCTATGTTTTTCTGTTGCCCAAAGTCAAAGAGCTAAATAACTTTTAAAAATCTGTACAAAAATGAATTTAACATGACTATTTTTCTTGCCTTCTTACCCCTTCCCAATTTTCATTATATACATGGTGTCCCCCCCCAAAAATGTATACACACACTTTAACAGCTGATGGCTCAATTTTGAAAATGAAATGTATTTTAATAAACACTGCCTTTATAATTATTGAAAGTATGTGTATATATTTTTGGGGACATTATATATATATATATATATATATATATATATATATATATATATATATAATTTTTATATATTTTACCTGTTAACTTAAACTTTAAATATAGTTTAGGTTTTGTATCCTGATTTATAATAAAATCTGTAACAAATATTTCATACGTGTCTATAATTAGCTTTGAGCTTCATTAGCATTTGCATCCATTTAGGTGCCTTGCTTTGTTTGGCTGGCTTCACAGGTGCCTCCCATGTAGTTGAGGGATGTCCACATATTTATGCATTCTCTGCATTTCTGAATTAGACTCGCTGCCATTATTTTTGCTGTTTGTGCACTTTCTTGAGCATTTTGATGGGTAATTTGAAGAATTGTATTGGGACATTAGTTCAGTGGCTTCCAAAATTTTTTCACCGTGACCCATCGTGAGAAATGGTCATACGCACATGAATAAAACTCGAGTTTCATGTTATTTACTACATACAGTAAACTGTGCTTCACCCTTGTTTTTTTCTGTGATACTCTGTACATTTTTATTTTAAAAAAGTGCTGGTCATAATCCAGAAGTTTTGAACACACTGATCTGGTCATGGACTGAAGTTTGAAAAACACTGATCTAGCCTGTTGCTATTTTGTGTAAAATTAGGGTCATTCGCTATTTAACATGTCTTTATTATGTACAGTTCCAGTTCCAATGCTAGTGGCTGGGAAACGAGCAGTGAATAAAGCATCATTATCATCTGAGGCGGAAAGGAGGATAGTGGCCAGATAATCACTCAAGTATCTATGTACAAAATGTGATGATTTCTACAAAGGAAAAGACTAGGGAGTTTCAAAAGAGATTAAATGGGGAACCTCATCTGACTTTGGGGTGAATCAGGATTTCCCTAGGGAAGTGACATTTGATTAGCGCTGCAGAATGAGAAGGGGTTACCTCTGTGAAGGGACGTGTTGGGGTGTGTGCGTGGGATTGCAGACTCATGGAAGAGTTGAGTAACGGGAGCAATAAAGTCCTGACAGTGAATGGCAGGGGGAAGGCAGTCCTTTCTGTTTGATGATTTGACATTTTTTGTGATATTTAATGGGCCTTCCTGTTTGTGGCTTTTAAAATTTTTTCTCTGGACAGAAGTCCAATAGGAATAGAAAGCATATTTTTGGGAGGTGAGTGTAGTTAAGTTTTGGTGAGTGAAGTCCAGAGGATTGGGTATATTCATAGCTTCCTGGTGGCTTAAAAAATGGGTAGGAATTATTGCTGTTAGGCTTTTTATTTTTATTTTTGTCAATATATTTTTGTTGATTTTAGAGAGAGGAAGGGGGAGGGGGAAAGAGATTGAAACATCAATGATGAGAATCATTGATTGGCTGCCTCCTGTATGCCCCCTACTAGGGATCCGGCTTGCAACCTGGGCATGTGCCCTGAAGGGGAATCAAACTGTGACCTCCTGGTTCATGGGTCAGCGCTCAACCCCTGAGCCACACCGGCTGGGCGGGCTTTTTATTTTTTGTTTACTTATTTTGTCCTGATAGGATTCAAGGGCTCATGCCTCTATCCTACTGTTTTAAAACCGTGTGAAGAGTTTTTAAAAAAGATTTAAAATAGGAAATTCATAAAGGAAGTTTGAGACTGAATGAGACATGCGACTAGGGTTTGAAACTAATGAGACCATGATTCAAGTGCCAGTTTCCGCTGCTGTCCACGGGGCCTCTGGCATTACCCAACCTTTCCAGCCTTCAGGGGACTTAGAGTCAGTTTGCACAAATCATTCTCCCCATTGTATTATTCAGTGACTCTAAGCTAATTATTTTTAAGTTTGCTCTGGCTGTTTAATCCTCGAAGAAATGACGCCATGCCATTGAGCACTTTTAGTCTGATAAGCTCAAACCAACCGGGGGAGGACTCCAGGCATTTGCATCCTCGTGTGCATGGTGGGGTGGGGCTCAGGTGGCACAAACACCTGCACATTGTACAATTCGCCACTGCTTCTCCTAGACACACTGAAGACTGGGCACAGATTAGGACCTAGCTGGGCAATTACTTAGGACTTCAACATCATAGTTTATAGTTTGCCCACACTTGAAATTAATGTTTTTAACCTTTCAGATTCAGTGAAGGTGGATAAAACCATGGGTTTATATGCTGAATGCTTGCATGGGGGGGAATGCTACAGTATCAGAGTTTTTATATGTAATCCACATTTTATGAAAACCCAGTGAACAGTGAGGGATGCTAGTTCACAGAAATTTAAAGGGCTAAGGAATCATATGGAGGACCCATTCAGTTTCAATGACTGTAATTAGGAATATTTGATAAAGAATGGGTTTTATGTGGAACAGAATGAAAATAAATTATAATCATAAAGTGCTCATTATAACATGAGCACTTTATTACGCTCGTTCTTATTTTTGAGGAAATTATATTGGAGAAAGAAAGATGAGATGAATGCTTTTGTATTTGAGCTCTACCTCATTCCTCATTCATAATAAATGTTTATTCAGGAAGTCCAGGTAACTGTGGGTATTTTACTTAGTGTGTTTTGGTGCTGATTCATCAGCTTATACTCCTTTATTTTCTGTTGAATAGCTTCTGAGTAAGCTGATACTATATGGCAATCTAGCCAGGAAACCAGGCTGCTGATCTGGGACAGGGCAGGGACGCGTTGCAGTGTTTGGGATCATGCTTGGCATAGGCCCAGGCAGGTAATAGGCACAGATGTTGCTCAAGGCTACACGGAGTTGGAGTCACAGGGTTAGGTTGGGTTCAAGGCAGATAAGGCCAGAAAGAGGTGCAGAGTATCCGGGGGAACTGCCGAGGGGTCCAAGGAAAGGCGTTCTGCAGAGCCCTAAGAGAAAGTTGTATAGGTGAGTCTAAAGCTCCCTGGAGGAATTTTATTTTCAGAGTTGGGAGCAGCAGTTGAACATCTCTGCTTGTTCAAGGGAACCTCTGCTCTCAAGCAGGGCTTTGTCACCATGACCCTGGAAACACAGTCCCAGCAACTCTTCAAGCATTTGGCCATCTCAGAGTTGGAGGACCAGGAATCACAAATCCTTATCTGATTCAGGTATTAGGGATCTTGTTGATTACCTTCTCTAGGAACAAAAATAAGCCCAGATTTCATGTCTAAATATATTATTCCTCCAGGAGATTTATTATAAAACATATTTAACATTCCACTAATTTTTTGGCAAAAAAAATTATCAACTCTGGCCAGTAGCTATTACGACAGAGGTGAGTGGGCAATTTTGGGTTTATTCTAATGCAGGGAGAATGCGCAGTATCATTTACCTACTGAAGTACTTTCCTTTTTCCTTCATCCCTTTTTGATGCTGGAATAATTCAGCAGGTAAAAATCTTTCAGTAAACACGTCTTAAAGTATTTAAACCTATTCAGTTCACTAAAAATATTTGTTTTCTTGTAAAAAAAACTGCTTAGAATATTCTTACAAATGTTTAAAAATTATTTTTGAAACCACATTAGGGTAATATTTAAATAAGCAAACACTCACATTTGCAGTTCCTTAATGTAATATACTTTTCATTTAAACTTGGTAGTTTTGGGCCTATTCCCTTTATGGCCTATTTTATGGTCTACTTCTACATAGAAGCAACAAACGTGTTTTTGTTCTACTCACCATTTTCTAGCTACTGTTATACATGGCATCATAGTCTGAGTCGTTATATTTTTAATGACATTAAGTTGTTAAACTGTTGTTCATTCAAATATTGTCCTATTTTTGAACACTTAGTTTTATTGCTCATTTATTTACTATTTTAAGAACAATGCAACCAACAACTTTTTTTGAGAGTCATATGAGTTGGTTTTCAACTAGATTAAAAAAGACTATTAAGAAAACTTTTTTTTAAAAAATATATATTTTATTGATTTTTTTTTTTTTTTACAGAGAGGAAGGGAGAGAGATAGAGAGTTAGAAACATCGATGAGAGAGAAACATCGATCAGCTGCCTCCTGCACATCTCCTACTGGGGATGTGCCCACAACCCAGGTACATGCCCTTGACTGGAATCGAACCCGGGACCCTTCAGTCCGCAGGCCGATGCTCTATCCACTGAGCCAAACCGGTTTCGGCAAGAAAACTTTTTTATGACAAAAGTAATCTGTGTTCATTGTAGGAAACAAAGAAAAATATAAAGAAGAAGAAGGGGAAAAAGCAGCTATAATGCCCACTTGAGATAGACATTGTCAACTTTATGGGGTCAATTTTCTTTTACTATTTTATGTGGTTGAAATCCTACTGGGTACGAGTAGCCTGATCTTTGTTTTAATAGTATATCATAACTAGAGGTGACCTTAATTCCATTCAGTAGCTCTCCCTCCCTGCAGTGAATACCTTTGTGTGCGAAGCTTTTCTGCATTTCAGATGATTTCTTGAGGATAGATGCCCAGTTACAGAATTTATGTCTCCAAAGTCAGGGGTGATTTTTATGAATAGCGGTGAGAAATGAATAAATCCATCTTTAAAACAGTGATAACAGTTCATATTCCTACCAGCAGAATTTGAGAAAAAATTAAAGATATGAATTTGTATGAATGGAATGTGGATTTTTAGACCTTGGAAAATGAGTGGAGCAATAGGAAACTTTAATACTCGTCAGCCCTGGATGACACGAGCGGAACTGACCTGACCTCGTTAGTGGATGTGCTCCTCCCCACTGTGGCGATACCCTCTCCACATCCCCCAGCGATGGATCCTGACAGAGAGCATCTCCGCAAGGCCTCCCTGGGCCCTCCTCTGCCCTTTGAGTGTGTAGATTTTAATGTGCCATCAAATATTTTGGTTTGAACTACTTTCACTGTATGAACTGATTGTGGAGTATCCCTGGCTCATATACTTCTGCAAAAAAACTGGTTAGTTACTAGAAAATGGAACAGATAATTTAAAAATGGAGCACAAAGAGTTAAAAACTAAACATTATTTATACCTGGACTTGTTTAGTGTGCATTCCTCAGAGTAGTTCCCATAAGCTTTATTTCCTTCCAGATTCCATTGATATTGAGGTCAGGGACCACTTTTGCTCATTTGGGGAAATTAAGTTAGCTTCCTAAGGAGGTAATTTACCATTTCATTTATAACTGGAAGTGATCAAAGGGATACAATTCAATTTGACATTCAATTAGTGATCACATATTAGACTAGGGAGATACAAAGGTGAGTAAGGTGCAGGCCTTATCTTCAAGAAACTCCCAAATAGTAAAGGTGTGATAAAGGCAATGCTAGAAGTTAGTACCCGTGTTTGTCCCTACTGAAGATAAAGAAATATGGTAAGCACAGGGAGGAAGTGCAGGAGGATAAAGTGAGCGTGAGTTTAAGCAGAGACCAACCCCGAGGGTCTGCCTCAGGGTCCTACCCATGTGTTAGAAAAGGGCCCCACATTTTACTGTTGTTACTGGTAGTTGACATGGAGGGGACACAATCAGCTGTATGATCCAGAGATCCTCTGAGGATAATGACTAAACAAGGGACACAGCACTTCATGGTACTGGGAGGAGAGAGGATTTTATCTGTGGTTCTTTACACATTAGATATGTGAGTGTAATGAGCAATTTCTCTAAACACAACCTTTACAATGAATATAACAGTGTTTGTTTGTTTGTTTTTAAAAAACAAAACAGTGTTGCTCAATGTAGGTCAAGGGCATAATTCCAAAGCTTATCTTGGAAAAACAATTCCATAGGAGCCAAAGCAAGACAGTTCAGACAAGTAGCTCGTTGCTGGTATGGCTATGTCCAAAGACAGAGACATTCCACATTCCTTGTGCAATGGTGGGCTAGGTACCTTTCAGGATCTTGCCTATGAATGTTATTTCTCACAAAAGAATATTTTTGGTAGGTACTGAGTAGTACAAGGCTTATCCAACTCAACACTGTCCTTTGCTTATCGCCAGTTAAGTGGCGATCTGTGTAAATGTCAGCACCAGTGACGTGAGGGAGTAGTAAGAACAAGGATCAGCCTGTGACCACAGGTATGTGGGCTGTGGGAATGCCCACAGGCATGTTCTGTAGTCTTTTTGCTTCAAGGAGTTGAAGGAAGAGAAGCGAAAGCTCTGACCTTTTATGCCTTTGGCTAGAGTTTGCAAAACTGGCAGTCTGTGTGCCAAATGAGTTTGGCCCCCTGTTCTTTTTATTTGCTCAATACAAGGTTTTAAAAGATGACATAGCAAGGTAGGCATTACGATTGGTTCTAGTGCAAGCATAGTTTCTATAGCATGCAAAATTAAGATCTGATTTCACCAGGCACTTTATTTATTTACGATACCTGGTTGGTCCCTATGGGAATTTGTGTTTGTGACACCTGCCAAATTATGGTCACAGTATAATGTGAAGTATGTGTACGTTTCAGAGGCAGCATAGGCTAGGTAGTGATTAATCTGGATGGGGAGGAGGGTCATAAAAGGCTTCACTGAGAGGTGATTCTGAGTCTGGGAGTGAAAGGATGAAGTAGGTGTTTACCCAGCATAGAGTTTGGACAAGGGAGATTATTCCAGGAAGAGCCAAACACATGTGCAAATGCATGGATCAGCATTATGTGTTAGGGGAGTTCTGAATAGATTCAAAGTGCTAGAGCTTAATTAGCAAGGTAGGTTACAGCGGAAGTAGGAAGTAGCTGAAGGACTCAGTATGCTGTGCCCAAGGAGGTTGGACTTAAGTCAGTGGGGAATCATGGAAGGGTTTAAAACAGAGCATTTGGCATGCTAGATTTCTGTTTCAGGAAGAGTATTCTTCACAGAGCCAAGCGAAATGGTGGTAGGTGGAAGGGACTGGAACATCCTAGCAGAGTTAATTAGGACCTGAATTAAGGCAGTGATAGTGGGTTTGGAGAGGAGGCGGCAGATGAGAAGATACTTAAGAGGAAGAATTGACACAACTTAGTAGTGGAGTAGATATGGTAGGTGAGGGAGGGGGAGAAGTAATGGTGAACGAATGGTGATTCCATTGCCTAAGATGGAGAAGTAAGAGAGAGTAAGGAGGGCCTTGGGAGGGTATGAGTTTGTTATGTCTGCCATAACAAAGGACTGCAGATGAGGTAGCTTAAACAATGGAAATTTTTATCACAGTTGTGGAGGTTAGAAGTCCAAGATCAAGGTGTCAGCATGGTTGGTTTCTTCTGAGGCCTCTCTTCTTGGCTGGTTAGATGGTCATGCCCCTGGGTCTTCACATGGTTTTTCCTCCGTCTGTGCATTTCTGTGTCCAAATTTCCTCTTCTCGCAAGAACAGTAGTCATTTTGAATTAGGGCCTACCCTAATGACCTCATTTTAGTTTAATTACCTCTTTAAAGACCCTATGTCCTAAAAAGGTCAGATTTTGAGTTACTAGGGATTAGAACTTTAACATAATCTTTGTCGGGGGTGGTGGGGGGTGGTGGTGGGTGGGCGGGAGGGGAGTTTGTGGGGGAGGAGACACAGTTCAGCCCATAACAGGAAGAATGAAGAGGATAGTATGGTATCTGTTGAGAATATACAGAGGACAGTGGTGGTTCTATAACGCATTAGGTATGTGAGAATGCAGCTCAGAAAGGAGTTTCAGATTTGGTAGTTAAAACCATGGGAGTGGATAAAGTTTGGCCAGTGGTACCCAAACTTGGCTTATTCTAAGAATCACTTGGGGGAGCTTTAAAAATAAACCACATCCAGGAGCCCCACTTCCAACCAATTGACCCTGTCTTTGGAAGAGACACCAGGGCAGCCACATGGAGATTCTAATATGCCTCCAAGTTTGAGAGTGTGGTAGGTGAGTCAGAGATGATATGCGTAAAAATGGCCCACATCATTCAAGTGATGGTCGGTAGGGAAGAGAAGGACGGGAAGGGCAGAACTTAAGGAGGCTTTTTAAGTTCTGATTTCTCCATGATGGCTATGAGTTATGAAGCTTACCTGAGAGGACCAAAGGCTTAGAAGAGATACCACAGGAAATGGAAGAGAGCAGAGAGAAATGACAGCATTAAAACGGCTCCTCCTGTGGGCTCTGCTGAGATTAGAATACATGGATTAGCAGTGACATCTTCATCTTGTCCTGACGTGTTCTCCACGGGGACCTCTGGAGGCTGTGAAGGAAAGCAGAACCGGAAGTTTGGAGTTTAATCAGAATTGGGGTGTTAGAGCACAGGAAGGGGTGTGGGGAGTAGCAGGCTGGTGACAGGGGAGCTCATGCGGTGGACCATGGCATGAAGGCTGGACATGAGGAGAACAGAGGCTGGACAGGGCTGAGGAGCAGGGGGAAATGGAGGGGGCAGGAAGCTGGGTAATCTGACGTCCAAGAGCAGATGTAGTGTGAGTGTAGACATCTGTACGGATGTTCAGTTCCAGTTAGAAAGGGGATTTTGAAGTGTCATGGGGGTAATGAAGGGCTAAGCAGAGAGGTCAGACTCTCAGATATGTTGACATTGCCCTAGAATCAGTAGTCGGCAAACTCGTTAGTCAACGGAGCCAAATATCAACAGGACAACGATTGAAATTTCTTTTGAGAGCCACATTTTTTAAACTTAAACTATATAGGTAGGTACATTGTTATTAACTTAATTAGGTTACTCCTAAGGCTTAGGAAGAGCCACACTCAAGGGGCGAAAGAGCCGCATGTGGCTCGCGAGCTGCAGTTTGTCGACCACAGCCCTAGATAATGACTTGCTTGATGACAGAGTTGTTTGGAGGAGGGAATGGAGGGTAGGGGGCACTTACTAGATAACCTTTCATGTCCCAGCCTCATGATTTAGCAAAAATGTCTTTTTCTGAGTCACTGCTAACTTTTTGTTGTTTTGGAATTAGAATACAGCGAGCTGGAAAGCTGCCATTTAACAATCCCATTTTTATTGATCCCCTTGTAATTGTAAATGTTTAACAGATTATGGCCTCTTTAAATGCCTTTGGAATGCATTAATGCATGTTTCAGAGAGTTTACACAGAGGGAAGTCCCACATTGGTAAAAAAAAAAAAAAAAAAAGCTTCTCTCTATATCACTGATCTGCCTCCACCAAACAGCTGGCTTCTGAGGCCTGTACTGGGCAATTATGACAGGAAGGACAAGAGTTACCAAAGTTCTTTTTAAGGTAACATTAATTGGATTCATCTTTTACCGCATGCCAAAGGTCATGGTTATTACATTTACCATTTCGGTTTGGAGTTTAGCCTCTTTATTGTGGATTTGTCGGTCCTGGGCATTTTTGGATTTAGTTTTGTGGTAGGATGTTTTGTCTGCAGTTTGCATCTGTATTTGGAAATAGAATGAAGTGCAGTTTTAAAAACTAGGACCCAAAACAATGGAAAGAATTTATGGGCACACTTTGTGTTCAGTGTTAGGATTTTGTCTTTGATATTTGAGGAAATAAGTTTGACCCTCTTCCTGGAATATGCAAACGACTCCTGAATTTTTGTTGTTGCAGCAAATGCAGACATCAACTACTCCCCCTTTAACTGCTTATCCGCGGAAGAACATTTTCTAAATTGCATAAAGCTTCATATTAATGTGATAAAACTGAAAAATTAAAATTGTAAGAGTGAAACTCCAGAGCTTTCACAAAATTACAGGCTGAATCCAACTAGCGTATCCTGTACAGTCACAGGAATTCCCCGTCTCTGCTGCTTGGGGTTTTCCGTCCTTCCTTTTCCCCTCTCATTCCTTGCCTTCCCTGTCCTCTCCTCTTTTTTGGCAGGTTCCTCAAAATTGAACAGTTTCCCAGCTTTTTACCACGTATTTCCAAGGAACGAATGTGAATGAAGAATTGTTTTAGGCTGTTTATTTCCCCCAACTCAACCCCTTGAATAGTATGCCCCTCTCTTCATTCTCCTACTACGTCACCTGTTCGTTCTGTTCTTTTCTTTAGGGATAAGCTCGAACTGGAACTAGTAAAAGAAGGGATTAGCAGTCCCTGGTTTTTAATCCCAGTTTACCCATCAATTGAAACAAACCCAGTTGTACTAGTCATTTCATTTCTGCCTTCGTGAGCTGCCAGGAGATAGTGATAGAGAAATAGAGAATGAATGAATGCGTTTGTGCGTGGTCAAGCAATAACAGTTTGGCATCATGGGTTAGGACATTGGTTCTCACTTTTTACTTTGCATTAGAATCACCAGAGAGTATATTTAAAATACAAAGTCCATTTCGACAATCTGGGAAAGATCCGGGACTTGTTAACAAATTCTACCCGGTGGACCATTTTCTTTGTGCAACAGTGGGTTTGGGGAACTCTAATTTTTATAATTCTTAGTTTCATAGTAGGAGCATTTTTCAAAGCTGGACCCATTTGAAATGGCTGTGATATCAAACCATAGACTTCATTTCATGAGAGTGAGTTCTCTGACCACCTGGCAGTTAGAGTGAAAGCAAGTGAGATGTTGGTTTCACTGGTTTCTGGGTTGGTCTGAACCACCCAGCCAGGGTACTGTACTGTGTTGGAGGTGCCACCCTTTAAGAATTTCAGTGTTCTCATGGAGAGTGGGAAGGAGCCGTAAGGATCGGTGACAGAGGACTTATCGGGAAGAGGAAAGAAACGGGTGACCCGATCTTTATCTTCATCTGCCTGATAAACCTTCAGGTGTCTGAAGGATGAGATTCATTCAGCTTGGTTACGGAAGAGCAGCTGGGTCCCATGCCTGGTTTCCTTATCCTTAGCTACTGATGTATCTTTAAAGTCACATGCAAGTATATTGCCTATGGTCTGAATTTTTATTCCTGAGTAAATTAGAGATTTAAATCTGTGGTTTCTAGTTCAAGGGTATTGTACACAAACACGCAAATCATTGACCTGATGTGGATTTTGATGCCATTAAAGGGAAGTGCAGCCTCCAGGCATTAGTAGCGTTGCCCCGTTTTTCTTGGTTGCCTTGGTCTTTTTCTCTTATGTTGAAAGGCCATAGCGAGTGTTGACTTTCTCCCTCTAAATGGCAATAATTGTAAATTTTAATGTGTTTTCAGATAGGTGGTTTTAGCCCCTGTCTTATGTTCTCTTGCTTCCACTGCTCCGGTTCCCAAGACTCGAAATTGAGTCCAGATGTGGGTCAACATTGAGAAGCCCTGACTGGCTCTCTTGTTCTCTCCTTCCCCAGATGTTAATGCAAGAAGGAAACGGCAACACCGGGGACAGCCACTATTAACGTTCTTGTGTTATTTCTGCCCGTCATTCCCCTGCAGGCTCTTTATGAGAGCTGCACATATTTTTGTTCTGTGCTTTCAGGTTTTAACATGTAAGGGCAACACTGTCCCATAAAGTTATGTCTCTGAAAACATTGTATACAAATCTATGGATATGCTGCATATTTGATTTCAGTTTTGATTATTTTATTTTTTTAAAATATCCTTTCATTGATTTTTTAAGAGAGAGAGAGAGGAAAGGAGAGGGAGAGAGAGAGAGAGAGAGAGAGAGAGAGAGAGAGAGAGAGAGATCGGTTGTATTCCCACATGGATCAAACCGCAACCTGGGTATGTGCCCTGACCGGGACTTGAACCAATGACCTTTCAGTACACAGGACAGTGCTCAACCTACTAAGCAACACCGTCCAGGGCCAATTTTGATTAGGGGGTTTTCTTGCACAGAGTTCAACACAACTGACCCCCTATGTACCCACATGCAAATGTTAATTTTTTTTATAATCCTCACAGAAGGATATGTTTTTATTGATTTTTAGAGAGAGAAGAAGGGAAAGAGCTAAATATCTCTGTGAGAGAGAAACATTGATTGGTTGACTCTCATACATGCTCCTACCAGGGATCAAACGCACAACCTTTTTGGTGGACAGATGATGCTCCAACTAACTGAGCCACCTGGCCAGGGCTAACCAGTTTTTCTTAATTGTGAAATAACAAATAAAGTGTATAAAATGTAAACTTTAAGAAAGCAATGAAAATGTAAAAAGTATGAAAATTATAAATCATGTAGTAACTTAGCATCCATAATAAAACCAATGTTAATGCTTTTTTATTTTTTTATTTATTGTCTAAAGTTTTACATATGTCTCCTTTTTCCCCACTTGCCCCCCCCCCCCCATTCCCACCCCGGGCAAGCCCCCACCGCCCCAGTGTCTGTGTCCATTGGTTATGCTAATATGCATGCATACACGTCCTTTGGTTGCTCACTAACCCCCCTCCTTCCCCTGCCATTTGTCTCTGGATCTATTCTTGTTCATCAAATTATGTTGATAATTATATCACACAGATGAGTGAGAGCCTGTGATATTTATCTTTCTCTGATTGGCTTATTTCGCTTAGCATAATGCTCTCCTGTTCCATCCATGCTGTTGCAAATGATAAAAGTTCCTTCTTTTTTATAGCAGCATAGTATTCCATTGTGTAGATGTACCACAGTTTTTTAATCCACTCATCTGCTGATGGGCACTTAGGTTGTTTCTAAATCTTAGCTATTGTAAATTGTGCTTATGAACATAGGGGTGCATACATCCTTTCTGATTGGTGTTTCTGGTTTCTTGGGACAAAAGAGACAAGAGCATACAATGGAGTCAAGACTGTCTCTTCAATAAATGGTGCTGGGAAATTTGGTCAGATACATGCAAAAAAATGAAACTAGATCACCAACTTACACCATACAAAAAACTCAAAATGGCTAAAGGACTTAAATGTAAGACGGGAAACCATAAAAATCCTACAAGACTCCATAGGCAGCAAAATAGCAGACATATGTCGTAGCAATATCTTTACTGACACAGCTCCTAGGACAATGGAGACTAAGGAGAAAATAAACAAATGGGACTACATCAAAATAAAAAGCTTCTGCACAGCAAAAGAAACAATCAACAAAACAAGAAAGCCCACTGCATGGGAGAACATGTTTGCCAATGATATTTCAGATAAGGGTTTAATCTCCAAAATTTAAAGAGAACTCATACAACTTAACAAAAGGAAGATAAATGGTCCAATAAAAAAATGGGCAAAAGACCTAAATAGACACTTTTTGAAAGGACATACAGAAGGCCGAGAGACATATGAAAACATGCTCAAAGTCACTAATCATCAGAGAGATGCAAATGAAAACAACAATGAGATCCCATCTCACACCTGACAGAATGGCTATCATCAACAAATCAACAAACGAGAAGTGCTGGAGAGGATGCGGAGAAAAAGGAACACTTGTGCACTGCTGGTGGGAATGCAGACTGGTGCAGCCACTGTGGAAGACAGTATGGAGTTTCCTCAAAAAACTGAAAATGGAACTCCCATTTGACCCAGTAATCCCAATGTTAATGCTTTTAAATATCAACTCTTTATTCCTCTGTATTTATACATATAATTTGTGTGGTCATTGATTAGATACTATAGGCAAAAATCATCCAAATTTTTCTGAACTAGAAATATTAGCTGTTAACACTTTTTGTATATGTCTTTTAATATATTCAAAGACATAGATATGTTCAGTATTATTTTCTTTTAATTTTTAGTAACTTTTCTTATAAAAGTGATATATATACAATTTAGAATCCCTAAAAAAGATAAAAAACATAAATAAAAAACCTGACAGAAATCTTTCCCCTTAAAAATAAAGTAATAATTTTTAAACTAGTTCTCCCAAGTATGTACATGTCTGTAAACTCATACTTTTTATCAAATAAAAATGACACGAATATATACTGCTTTGTGTGTTCTTCCTTTCTTCCTTTCTTTTCTTTTCTTTCTTTTTTACCTTAGGAATGTATCAAGCATTTTTGTGTCAATATATGTTCCCAGTGTGGATTTCTTTTTATTGATCTTGCGTTTCCTGAGTCTGAGGGTTTCTACCACCAATTCGGGGGCATTTTTTGTCCATTGTTTCTTTGAATAACGCTTTCCTCCTGCTTTGTCAGTTCTCTGGTTCCAGATCACCATGTAGGCGTCTTTGAGACTTTCCTGATCATTCCTGATCATTCCTGCCTATGAATCTCACTTCTAAGTTTACCCCTGTGCATCTGTCCTCCATTCTTATCAGTTGCACTTGGATTTAACTCACTCATCATGTTTCTAATTTGAAATACCATATTTTTCTTTCCTAGAAACTCAGTTTGGCTCTTTTTCTAAGTTATGTGATCACTTTAATATAGTCTGTATCTGATAATTCCTTTATCTGTAGACTTTGTCTGATTCTGCTATTTGTTGTTTCTGATGACACTTGTATGTTTTGGCTTGCTTCCTCGTGGTGTTTTTTTTTTTTTTTTTTTTTTTATATGTGCTCACATTTCTAGAAACTTTTTCTCTGGGAATTCTTTGACAACTTAAGGTGAATCAGTTCAGGAAGAACTTGTGCTTGCTTCTGCTGGATGCCTCAAGGCAGTGGTTCTCAACCTTCCTAATGCTGCGACCCTTTAATACAGTTCCTCTTGTTGTGGTGACCCCCAACCATAAAATTATTTTCATTGCTACTTCATAACTGTAATTTTGCTACTGTTATGAATCGTAATGTAAATATCTGATATGCAGGTTGTATTTAGGTGACCCTTGTGAAAGGGTTGTTCGACCCGCAAAGGGGTCGCGACCCACAGGTTGAGAACCGCTGCCTTAAAGGCACTATCAAATCACATCTACATCCGTTTCAATATTTGGCTTCAGATTTAGGGGTGGCCACACCTATGTATTAATTCAGGTCCCACATGTATTAAGGGTAAGTGTCTGGATATAAGTTCTCAGGGGAGACTCTTTCCTACCTACATCCAAGACGGAGAGAGTCAAGTCTCCTTACCTTCTCCCTATGTGACATGGGTCAGTATTTTTTCCTCTAGTTCACCTGTTGAGGGTGGATGTCCCAGCTTTAGAGGGTTTTTATCTGCCTTTCACTTTCCACTTGATTCTGCCTATCAAAGTCAAAACTACAAGTCACCTGGGGTTGGAGTATAACTGATTGCTAACTTCAGTGTTCTTTTACCTTGATTGATTTCTTGACATATTTTAGCTTCTTAAGAGGTTCATTACTTTTTTGGCCAACTTGTGTGTGTGTGTGTGTGTGTGTGTGTGTGTGTGTGTGTGTGTGTGTGTATTGGGAGGGTTTTCAGGGTAATTTGTCCTCAGTATTTCCAGAATGGAAGTCCACAATATAACTTTTTAATAGCAGGACATATTTCATCCTTCAAATAAATGTTGTTTACTTAAATAATTTCCTTCCTTAGAACCTTAAGGTTGCTTTCAATTTCTCTGTTACAAAGGATGGCCTTATATAGCTATCTTAGCGTAGGTTGTTGATTATTTCCTCAGGATAAATATCTTGAAGCAGGATTGCTAGGTCAAAGGCTATGCTTCTTGTATTTTTTTTTTTTTCAGAGAGAGGAAGGAAGAGGGAGAAGAGATAGAAACATGAATGATGAGAGAGAATCATTGATCGGTTGCCTCCTGCATGCCCCTTACTGGGGATCAAGCTCGAAACCCGGGCACATGCCCTGACCGAGAATTGAACCAGGGACCTCCTGATTCATGGGTTGATTCTCAGCCACTGAGCCACACCGGCCAGGCTGCTTGTTTGAGTTTTGATAGAGATTGCTAGAGACATCCTGCAGGATCAGGACAATTGCTCTATATTGAAACTCGCAGTCCTTGGAAGTGCCAGCCTTCATTAACACTGAGTGTTGTTAATTTAAACACATCATCAATGTTTTTGGGGAAAATACATTTAATTTTTAAAATTTAGATTTCTTTGATCATTCAAGAGGTTAAGCACAACTTTTTTAAAAGACTCATTTGTATCTGTTTCTGTCAATCATTTTTTTCCTATTAGGCTTATTTGTAGGTTTATTTTTATTTGTTTCAACTGCATACTTAACATATAATTTTCTGTTGAAAACTTAAGATATTAATGGCCTTTCTTATGTTGTAAAACATTTTTTTCAGTGTGTATTTCCATACCGGTGGGCAAAAATAAGTTTACAGTTATGAGTATGTGAAACAAAGTTTATTCTTGTATTATTTATTAATAATTGTATTATTTTCCATCCAAAAAAATCTTGCCCACCTCTTATATCTATATATAAGCTTTAAATTTTTAGTTACCTTTATCAGTATTTTATGTTTTTTGCTTTGTCATTTTGCTAAAATAGCCACTCCTCATTTTAGGACGATGTAAATCTTCTATTATGTTATTTTTTACGTTTTTTTTTAAGGCTTTATTTTTCATAGAATTTATGTGAAGTAAAGATCTGTCTCTCACCTTCTACCACTGTGAATTTATTATTCAAGTGGTTTGCCTGTGTACCTATTTGGAAGTATGATTTGGATAAAGCCAAATAATTTTGGACTTTTTTCACGTTGAGGCTGTAACTTTTGAAAATGAATCGGCGTGGTGTGGGATGGGTAACGTAGATATTTGTACAGGGAGTGGTGCACCTGGAGAAGAAGCAGGTGAGTGTGTGAAGAAAGGCTAGATGAGTTAGGGGATGTGTTAAAGAAGAAGGTTAGCTCTCACGCTTAACCATCACAGGGCCATCCTCCCACCAATTTGTGTGTGTATATTTGTTTTCCTAATGGCCATTGGGAATAGAATGGGTGGGATTTACTAGGGAGGCTCTTGCGGTGTCAGGTTTGTAGTGAGTTGAGAAAGCTGGGAAGACTTTATATTGCCAGCACTTCGTTTCTTGTGTGGTATAGCCTTTTGTGTGCAGTGGGGGCTCAATAAATATTTGTTGCATGAATGGGGGAATAAAGGAGATTCACTGGTTAGGAAATAAAGTTAAGTTGTGTTTAAATACTTTGGATTTTGGGGTAAACAAATTCTCTAAGTCATTTTTCATTTTTAGTGGCCATGCATCTCCATTTATTTCTCCCCTTATTACTCAACAAGCCTTACTGAGGACTGTTTATATGCCAGGCACACTGAGCATTAGAATAAAAAGATAATTATGGTGCTGTTCAAAGTCCAGCAGTTGCCTCATAAAAGAGTGGAGTTTAGTGTGATGAATATTATATCTTATGTGCAAGGTACAAAGATGAGGGCATATAGGAGGGCACAACCAACGTACTGCTGATGGTGATGTGTGTGTGGGTGACTAAGAAGGGGAGTTCTGAGACTTGGTAATAAGACTGGAAGATACAGAGTTCTATAGCGCTGTGGATGGGCAATGGAAGAGAGTGTTTCTTTCAGTGACAAGAGAGTATGGAAAGGCATGAAACAGCACAGTGTTTTCTAGGATCTCCAAGTAATTTGGTTTGGGAAACAATGGAAGATCTGCTCATGCATGAGGCAGAAGCCAGATCACGGGAGGTCTCCCGGAGTGTGCACAGACATCTAAAGTTTGCCTCCTCCCTCCCAATTCTCCATAATTGAAAGGACTTCTCTAGTTTTGTCAGTTACATCATTATGGGAGGTTAAATTGGAGAGGGACAGAGAAGTGAAATAAGATTAGCGATAGAAACCCTTGCAATTGTCCCCGGGAAATGACCTGAACTAAGTGACAGTGGGGC
Source organism: Myotis daubentonii (assembly GCF_963259705.1). NCBI lineage: Eukaryota > Metazoa > Chordata > Mammalia > Chiroptera > Vespertilionidae > Myotis > Myotis daubentonii. Next base: position 63,917,552 of record NC_081850.1, on the reverse strand, counting down.
CTGGAGGGGAGAGAATGGATTTGAATCTGTTGGAAAGTGTGTAGTCAATAGAATTTAGTGACATGCTCAGTGTAGGAAAGTAATAAGTTGAATTTGGCACAGTTTTGAATTTGAGGTTGTTAAATGAAATGCATCAGAGTGAGAGAATGTTCTGGAATGGGAATACATATTTAAGAATGTTCAGTCTGCAAGTGTCTGTGGGATCCATTGTTATGGGTAAGATGGCCTACGGAGAGTGAGCAGAAGTAGAATAGAAAAGGGCCAAGCAAAGAACTCGGGGGAACCCAGATCCTCAGAGGAAGAGGATCTTGCAAAGATGCCTGAGGAAGAGCAGTTAGAAAGTTGGATAAGAATCAAGGGGGCATGGTGTCATGTGTAGGGCAAGTTTAAAAAGACAGTGATTAACAATGTAAAATGCCGCTCAAGGGTCAAGTAAGATAAGGGCTGAGAAATGTCCTTATTTAGAGGTAAGTGATCTTTTCTCAAAATTTTGAATGGTGAGGCAGACGCCTTGTGCATCGTATAAGGATGCTAAAGAAATGAGCACAGACTGTTCTTCCATATTCTTGGCCTTGAAAGAGAGAGAGGGGTGTGGAAGGAGAGGGGGAGAGGAGGAAGTAGTAGTTGGGGTCAAGGGAGGTTTTTTTTTTCCTGTTTTCTTTTAAAATAGGATTTATAGCATGTTTTTATTCTGAGGGCTGAGAACTGAGGAGAGAACAAAGCTGAAGGTGCAGAAGAGAAAACTGGGTGAAGCAAACTTGAGTTCAAAGCTGGATATGGCTGCCGAAACCCGTTCGGCTCAGTGGATAGAGCGTCGGCTTGTGGACTGAAAGGTCCCGGGTTCGATTCTGGTCGGGGGCATGTACCTGGGTTGCGGGCACATCCCTGGTAGGGGATGTGCAGGAGGCAGCTGATCGATGTTTCTCTCTCATTGATGTTTCTAGCTCTCTATCTCTCTCCCTTCCTCTCTGTAAAAAAATCAATAACATATATTTTTTTTAAAAAAAGCTGGATATGGCCAATTGAGGACTAGGATGAGGGAATGTATTCCAAATCCAGCGTCGGCCTAAACTGGTGACTGTTACTATCATTGGAAGATATAGTTTTTTGAAGCAAGCATGTCCCAACTGTTTATGGCATAAAGAACTGTGGCAGCTATAGGCTGGGTGTATGATAAAGCCTTCCTGGAACAGTTATTTGGGTATTTCCCCCTAAGCCTGAATTGTGGGGATAAACTGTATTGAAATAATGAATATGACGTGGATACTACTAACAGTGGAAGAATATTACATGTTGGTTGGAACAGTGGTCAAGTAATATGTAAATGAATTCCATACTTTTGGATTATTGCTGCTTAGCGTAATTCTAGTTTCCATTACATTCTTGTTTCTGTGAGCCACAAGAACCCGGAGTGCAGGAGGAAGTTCTGGGGGACAGTTACTAGGCTATGTGGTTCCAGCATCCTGCCTCACTCCCACAGGTGCTTGTGTCGTGTTCAGGCTCTCGCTGTGTGGGATGGTGCTCTGGGGAGGAAGGGAGCCCTGACCCTACCGTGTTGCCTAGGCATCTGGGTGACTGCCCACTCTGTGATTGCTGCCACCACTTTTTAGTCCCGGCACCCCAAATCATAGTTCACCTTACGCCATTCCCCTACCCTCCCAAACAGAAGGAAGGTTTCCTTTCACATAGGAAAACTCTGTAAGGCCTCCTCAGAGGTGACTGCATGTTTGTAAAAATAGCCTTTCTCTTTCAGTGTGTGGTCCCTTCTGTGAAGCAAATTGCATTAGGTTTCCCCACAGAACAGGCTCTAGGATGAGTTGTCTGTCACCCCGCTGGTCTCACTCTTGCCAGCCTTCATCTGCACAGGCACTGGAGGTGCCAGCGTGCACGCATCCGCTCTGTCCTGCCTTGGAGTGTTCCGGCTTGCCTACCGAACTCCAGGGATCGGGGCCGCCATCGTCTGCCTTCCTCTGTTTGAGAACGGATCTCTGTAGTTTAAATACTTTCTAATTGATTCCATAGAATTTAAGGATTCCCATTCTAAATGGACTTCTGATGACCATGCCTGGATTCCCAGAGTTCTTGACCTGGGCATTCCCATAACTAACACTTCCATATTTTAAATTTTTATATTGTTTTTATTTTTATTTTTTATAATTGATTTCAGAGAGAGGAAGGGAGAGGGAGAGAGAGATAGAAACATCCATGATGAGAGAGAATCATTGGTCGGCTGCCTCCTGCACGTCCTTCACTGGGGATTGAGCCTGCAACCCAGGCATGTGCCTTGACTGGGAATCGAACCCTGACCTCCTGGTTCATGGGTTGTTGCTCAACCACTGAGCCACACTGGCCCGGCAACACTTCCATATTTTAAAGAGAAGTCACACTCCCCTAGTACGTTAGACTTTGGGTGGACACATGATTCCAGAGCTGCTTCTTATATTCCTCTTTTCCTGGCAGTTTTAGTGGCTTTGTTCTATTAGCCTTGGCAGGGTAAATCCCATCTGTAGTTATGGCTTTCGATCCTCTGCTTTATCCTGTTTTGACTCAGGGTAAGAGAGTGCCCACCTGTCCAGCTCTCAAAAGGTGAGGGATATTGCTTTACACTCATCCTCACGGTACCCCCCTTGTTATTTTACATCGTGTGATACTGTCCCCCATTTTAAAAGATACATTGTTTCTGAAATATATTCCCACTTGCTTCTGGTTTTATCAATGAATATTGTCTGGCAAAATGAAATTTATTTATTTTGCCTTAAGTTAACTGCAATACATATACAGGGTGGATAAAAAGTAGGTTTACAGTTGTGAGTATGCGAAACATAGAGTTTATTCTTGTATTAATTGTTATTTATCAATTATCGTACTATTTTCCATACGAGCAACGGTCAACCTACTTTCGCCCCACCCTGTATGTATTCAGGTGATTTACTGTGTAGTGTTCAGATTGAGGTGGCTTAGAAGTAAGTTTGAAAATTGATTTCTCCAGGGAACTTTACAAGGAAAGTATAATACATGAATATGTCATTAGAACCCTATTTCTTTTTGAGGAATATTAGTTAGGACAGCCCAGCATTTCCATGTGTTTGATTCTAACATTAAAGTTAGAAACACACAGTGAGCAAAAAGACTATTAGCTTATTGTAGCTGTCATAATGTATACATAGTTCTAGATGCGTTTAGTTACATTTCATTCTGACTCCAAAATGACAGAATTCTCTGGAGACTGCGTTTTGCAGAAGAGAATAATATCGCTTCCATTTTAATTGCAAAGTAACAAAGCTTTTTCCACTTCAAAACTTTTGTGGACCGTGTGCCAGCATTATCCAATGGAAATTTTTGCAATGATGGAAATGCTTTATTTTTGCACTGTCTACATATGGTATGCGGCTTTCTTATTGGACAGAATAGGTCTAGATTTTGGCGTTAAAACCATCCCCCTCCTCCCCCCCCCCCCCCAGCATTTCCTAGCTGCGTAGCTCTGACTGATTTCAGAAGGCTTATTCTTTTGGGCAGGCACAGCCCCCCCACTCGGCCACACAGCTGGAAACGTCCTGCAGCGTTTCTAGATCCACGTCGCCAGACCCCTGAGGCTGTGTACCTTGACTGCTGAAACAGGAGAAAACCCTGGTTCCACTCCCCAAAGAAGTCTCCCCAATCAATACTAAGAGACTAGGCTAGTGACAAAGAAATTCTTCGTGTTAGAATTCTCCCTGTACCCAGATCTTTTAAAATTGGACTTCTGTCCTTCCCTACTCAGGAGTGAACCAGCCAGTGGATTATTTATTGTGCTTACTGATTTGTTATTATTACTTTTTAATACACACACACACACACACACACACACACACACACACACTATTTTAGAGAGAGAGGAAGGGAGTGGAAACATGGATGAGAGAGAAACATTGATTGGCTTCCTCCTGTATACCCCCTACTGGGGATCCAGCCTGCAATCTGGGCATGTGCCCTGGCCCGGAATCGAACCTGTGATCTCTTTGTTTATGGGTTGACGCTCAACCATTGAGCCACACTGACTGGGCATGCTTACTGATTTATGAAAAAATTTCTTTGCACAAAATTTCTGAAAGTGCAGGGAGGAAGGGGGAATAGTGGATCACTGGTTGATTCAGAAAACAGAATTGCACAATACAGGGCCGCTCCCCACTGCTCTCATTGGTCCCCACTCTTTATTCTGGAAAACGAGGCGGAGTGGGAGAGGTTTGAACCTTCTTACTTCTAGCTTTTCCTTTTCAGCAAGCAAAGCATTCACTGAACTCTGCTTTTAATTGAGCTTCATCTTCACTGTTCTTAATAGATACTGCTCCCAGGTTCTTATAAAAGCCTGGCTGTTATTCTTGGTTTCAGAGCCATTTTGAGGTTAGTCTTTTTGTTTGTCTTCATGTGTATTTTAACTGGAAATTGGGTGGAGAAGTAGCAAGGGCTGATGTCATCTTTATTCAGAAGTCGGTTTATGACCAGTTGCAAGATTTATTGATTTAATCATAGCCTTGAGTTAGTGAAATGTCTCTGGGTTGCACTGAATGATTTTAGACTTTCACATTTTTTTTTTTAGACTTTCATGTTTTTTTGAGAAGATGGATACGGCCACACAGAGAATCATTTAGTATAAAGGAATTATCTTTTGACAGAACAAATTCTATTTCCAAATGATGTCAACTCTGTGTCCACATCTCTCCTCCTTCTTTTAACTTCAAAATTTAATAACATAGAAAAACATTTGTATGAATGAGATATTGCCTTTCCAGTAGAGCTATCCTATGACCTTATGCTCATGAGCAGGGAGTGAGCTTAAGAAGCCTCAGACCTATTGGCCAGTCCTTTTCTTAAAGGAGACCTTGCTATTGACTTTGTCAAAACTGAAGCTGTTGCTTTTGGCAAACGCCTTCACCGTGCAGATGGGCAGCATTAACTAGCTTCATTCCACGGGTTAATTCCTATAATGATGTGGTGGGGACATTTCACAGCTCTCTTATTCTTGTGGACACACAGTGAGATGGAATCCTGTTCAAAAATAACATGTCCTTAGTAGCTTCAAAAAATGGACATATAACATATTAGTTTCAGGTGTACAACATGATTTGATTATTTGTATATATTGTTAAATGATCACCACCATAAGTCTAGTTAACATCCATCACCACAAATAGTTACAATTTTTTTTTTCTTGTAGTAATGAGAACTTTTAAGATCTATTCTCTTAGTGCAGCGGTTCTCAACCTGTGGGTCACGACCCCTTTGACGGTCGAATGACCCTTTCACAGGGGTCGCCTAAGACCATCCTGCATATCAGACATTTACATTACGATTCATAACAGTAGCAACATTACAGTGATGAAGTAGCAACGAAAATAATTTTATGGTTGGGTCACATGAGGAACTGTATTTAAAGGGCCAGAAAGTTGAGAACCACTGTTAGTGGCTTTCCAATATACAATGCAGTATTCACTATAGTCACCATGCTGTACATTATAGTTGCAGTTAAAGTTTTTATTGCATAATTCGAAAGCTCCTTCCTGAGAAAGTTTTTGGCAACTCTCATAATTGGATAAGTGAAGCGGCCCTCCAATTTGGATTACAGTCTAATGTATTTTGATTTTTTAAAGAAAATGCCAAATTTTCTTTTTGTGTCTCATATCAAAAGCACATGAAACTACTTTTTAATCAACAGCACTGAACAGTTAAGACCCTTGTCAGAGCCTTCAGCCGAATTACCTACCTTCCTGTTGTATCAAAGGCCATTTGAGACAACTGGCTATTACACAAACAGTCCAGTGAGTGGTTCTCAAAGTATTGTGCTCAGACCAGCAGCACCAGCGTCCTTGAGAACTTGTGAGTAAATAAAGATTCCCAGGTCCATGCCAGAGCTCCTGAACAGAAACTCAGCGGGGTGGGGCCCTGCCATCTGTATTGGAACAAGCCCTCCAGTGAATTCTGCATGCCGCATGCTGCAGACGGAGAACCACCGATCTGACGCAGTAGTTACCACATTTGCCTTTGAACCTAAGCTCACTTTGGACCCATTAAAATACAGGTTCTCGGTTTCCATTCACATCGTCCAATTCAATAGTCTGATTCCGTTGGGCCCAGGAATCAGTGGCCCTGCTGTTATATGTATGACGATCTGTGGGTTTGTCACATGTGGCCTTTATTATGTTGAGGTTATATTCATTCATAATTTTTATCAGGAAAGGATGTTGAATTTTGTCAAATGCTCTTCCTGCAGCTCTTGAGAGAGAGGGTCATATGATTTTTATCTCTTATTAATATGGTGTATCATGCTTATTGATTTGTATTTGTTGAACCTTCCTTGCACTCCAGAGATAAATCCTACTTGATCGTGGTGTATGATCCGTTCAGTGCTGTGGTCTTACTCTCTCTTTGTTTTGCTAGAATTGTGTTGAGGATTTTTACATCCGTATTCATCAGGGTTACTGGCCTACAGTTTTCTCATTGTGCCCTTATCTGGCTTTGGTATCAGGGTAGCACTAGACTAGTACAATGAGTTTGGGCATGTTCCCTCCTCTTCAATATTTTTGAATAGTTGGGAAGGATTGGCATTAATTCTTCTTTATATGTTTGATAGAATTCACTGGCGAAACTCTCTGGTTCTAGCCTTTTTTATCCTGGGTAGTTTTGGTTACTGTTTCAATCTACTTACTTGTTATCTTTGAATTTTCTATTTCTCTCTGATTCGGTCTTTGCATGTTGTACATTTCTAGAAATTTATTTTTTCTAGATTATCCACCTTGTTGACAAATAATTGTTCATAGTCATGACTCTTGTTCTTTGATTACTTTCTGTAACTTGTTTGGAAATGAATGGGGTCCAGAAACTAAGTTGGACTCTCTGCCCTCTGCCTTGAAACGAGTTTTGTGTTTGAAGAAGCTTTCCCAGCTCTGGGTTAGGGTCTCTATGTCTTCCTCCATAGCAGTTCTCAACTTTCTGGCCCTTTAAATACAGCTCCTCATGTTGTGACCCAACCATAACATTATTTTCGTTGCTACTTCATCACTGTAATATTGCTACTGTTATGAATCGTAATGTAAATATCTGATATGCAGGATGGTCTTAGGTGATCCCTGTGAAAGGGTCGTTTGACCGCCAAAGGGGTCGCGACCCACAGGTGGAGAACCGCTGCTCCCTAGGATGGATACATCACAATCGTCAGTAGCCTGGCTGTGAAAGAGTTAACATTCCCCATTACCAGGCACTGACATAGGCAGTCAGGGAAATCTGGTTCATTTTGTTTCAAAATACACCATACCTCAAGTAAGTACAAACAGCTGCGATGCGGGACTGGCGCCAAAAGAAATCAGAGTGGTGCTATGAACTCCAACTGAGGAGAGTTCATGTAACATGGATCCGAGATGGGGCTCCAAAGTGAAACCATCAGGGCCCAGCAGGAGAAGGGTCCTTGCTTGTCACCCCAACCTCCGCAGCCGCCACCCAAAGAAACTGGGGTGGTTCTTCAGAGAGGTGGCCTTCTCCTTTTCCCCTTCGAGGCCACTTCTCTGCAATGGACTGAGCTCACCACGTTCAGTTTCTTGGAGCCCAGAACTCCAGTCGTGTGACATAGAGAATTCTTGGAGTAGAAAGGAAGCATAGATATGCTGCCTGCTTATTTGCCTTAACACAACAATCACTTGAAGCCCAGCCCTACAACACAGGCTCCTTCCTTTTTAAGACTCAGGAAATTCTTGGTAGAAACTGCATCTACTGAGTCTGTTTGGCTGTTCCTTCTTCTCCCAGATTTTTTTTTTTTTTAGGTAATATCAGTTTAGCGAAATATTTTGTTTTCCTTCTGATTCCTTTTATACCAGAACTGCCTTTCTACTAGTGATCTTGTAATGCCTTATCATCTCTTTGGGGGACTCATATAATCCCGTTCCACACTCGTCAGACGTTTTGTGTATGACAGTCTCCAATCTCAACCTGTTTGGACCGCCCCCCCCCCCCCGACCCCCCGGGATTTTCTGGACATCTAACCATTACTTGTCTGAAAGGACAGCATCTTTCAGGCTATTGGTTAGATGGTCACAGGTCTTTCATGGGGTGCCTCCCAGCTGCCTTTAGGTCTCTGGTTGGTTTTTGGGGGGACGTCTCAGGCATGGAGCTTTGTGGCCCCTTGGTGGTTTTACTCGCTCTTCTCAGTGTATAAGAAGGCTTCTTTCCTTTCCATTCTTTTGCTGTTTTTGTGATAAATAGCTTCAGCAATCATTTTTAAAAGCTATCCTCTGTTAGGTTTAAAACCCTTTTATAAAAGAAAAAAAGGGAGTTAGACCACCATTCACAAAAGTTAGGGAAAGGCCCCTTTTCTGTGTGTTTTCATAGTTACTAAATCATTGCAAATGGAGAAGAGTCATTGAATTCCCTTTGCTTCACATTCCTAATTTCTCCAACAGGGGTGATAATGTTTGAAATGTTACTCCTGGACCTGTTATATGAATGAATGAGGCCAGCCTTTGCTTACTGACCTCTCAAGCTGGCAAAAGCATGTATGTGAATCGCAGGAAGCTATGTTATTTACATATCCACAACCCAGCTGGGAATAATTCATCCTCTAGCACAATACTAGTTTTCTTTAGATTTCCCTCTGAACTTACTGTTTTAAAGAGACATTGCCATGAGGGACTTCATGGAGGAAAAGTGCTGTATATTGGGAGCAGGAAAGGAAATGAAATTAAGTGCCTCATTATTTTTCCCATGGCAAAGCAGATACTAGGATTGAATTTAACAGGTATAATCCCTTCCTCCCTCCCCCTCAAAACTTTGGGCAGATGTACAAGTGTCTGGACTTAGGACGTACACTGATTTTTTTTTTTAAGCTAACTTATCTCCAGTTTTATTAGAGATTAGTGAAAGAAACTAGGTTTCTTATTTGGCTCTTGTATTTTGAAAATAAACAAAATGTTCATATTTTGAATAGCACATTGTGGGCCAAACAACATCTGGAAGCGATTATTCTCACTGCGGGCAGAAGGACGTTCATAACCAGAGAACACAGTACCTTTTCACAGTTCCTTACCGTATGCCCTGCAAACAGAAGAAGCCCATTGCTGGGGCTTCTGCCTTTGTCTCTGTTTTATTCGATGGAAATGTATCTCTCTGTGAGCGTTTGGAAATGCAGCACAACTTGGTGGTGCGATGCTGCCTGCTCTGTTTACTGTGGCCCAGACTTCTCCTTTCTCAAAAGACCTATTTGACTTTTGGCAACGTGCCTCTTACACTCTCCCATTTGTCTGAGACGTCTTTTCCTGTCTTCTCTGAAATCAGGCGCATGTGTGTCTGGGATGGTCATGTCTTTTGTAACAGTAACTTCTAGCTAGATTAAAACACTTCTTTTCAATTAAATTTATTCTTGGGCATGTCTGTCCTTACAGTTAGTAGTGACACGTGAACACAGTCTTCTACTGAAACACATTTATTGTCGATGACGGGGCCTCTTCTCTTGCCCCTGCGCCTCCCCGGCCCCTCCCCCACGCCTTCTCCTTTCTCAAATTCACAGAGAAGTTGCAAGCCCAGTGCAGAAGTACCAAGAACCTTTTATCTCACCAAGCCATTAGGAATGAATTGTTGACACGGCCCTCACACCCTCAAATACTTAATGATGTATTTCCTATGAACAAGGATGTTCTTCCACATAGTCACAAAACCACCATCAGAATTAGGAAGTTAACGTCGCTATCTTACTACCAGCTAGTTTTCAGATCCCATTCACCTTTTCCCCAGTCGTCTCAATGATATCCTTTACGGCTAAGGGTCCAGTCCAGGATCTTGCATTGTATTTGCCATGTCTCTTGTTAGTCTCCTTTAAATAAGAAACAATTTCTCAGTTTATTTTCTTTATGATCTTGATGTTTTGAAGACTACAGTACAGTTATTTTGTAGACTGTCTCTCACTTTGGGTTTGACCCATGTTTCCTTTTGATTGAATTCAGATTTTGAAACTTTAGCCAGAGTATCGCGGAAGTGATGCTGCATTCTTCTCATTGGGTATCAGGTGGTACCCAATGTCAATTTGTCCCAATTTCCCGTGATGTTTTACGTTGATCACTTGGTTATGGTGGTGTCTTCCAGACTTCTCCACTGTAAAGATACAATTTTTCCTTTGCAATTAATAGGAATCATGTTGGGATGTATTTGAGTCTATATGAATGTTCCTTTTTTCTTGGTCAGACTTTTATTAGTTTATTTATGTTATAATGAACTCATGAATTTCTTTTATTCAAAGGGTTAGAAATTTGTTCTTTCATTTATTTTGAAGATCAAAAATTTCCATTTAGGCCAGGCAACACCCTTCAAGCTAGTTTCCTTGTCCTTTTAACATGTCTCCTTACTTTCTATCAAAAGATGTACCTCTCTTGTCCCAGCTCTGGAAAAAACATTTCTCCAAAGAGCCTGGTTCCTTACAGTAGAGAATGGTATTTAGAGACCAGGACCTAAGTGCTAGGATACTTGTTGCTATTGGGATGTCACCACTCCCTGGCCTCCTACTGTGTACATGCACACACATACTCTGACACCTACTTTGATTTCTGTAGCTATTGAAAACCACAACTCCATAGCTCTTTCTCTCCCCTCTTTCTCTTTCTCTCTCTCTTTAAGCCTCACCAGAGGATATTTTTCCATTGATTTTTAGAGAGAGTGGAAGAGAGAGGGAAAGATAGAGAGAAACATCAATGTGAGAGAACCACATAGATTGTTGATCTGCAGGCTGATGCTCTACCCACTGAGCCAAACCATCCAAGAGAGGTCTCTTCCCTCTCTTGGATGCACCTACCCCTTCAGGTGCTGACAAGTGCTTTGGGTTACCTGCCCGTAGGGACATTCTCCATTCCCTCATTTAATCTCTAGCACTCACATTGGGCTGTCCTTGTATTGTTACAAACACACGATTTCATATATATTTTAGAGTTAGTGGTCAAATTTCCTTACAGGTCAGTGTTTTCCATTCAAGGAGAATGTTCTTTAAATATTGTACTTAAAGAATCTATAATACAGCATTTTTCTTTATTATAAGACTTATGCTTTCTTTTAATATTTTTGAGGACATACCTAAACTACACATATTTAAAGTGTACAACTTGATTTGTTTTGACCTGTGTATGTACCTTTTAAGTGATCACCATAATCAAGGTAGTGAACACATCAATCCCCCTTCACATTTTCTCCTGTCCCTCTGAAGTTGTTCCCTTTTGCTGCCCTGGCCTCCCCTTCCATCCTTGTCACTATAGACTACTTTGCATTTTCAATAGCTTCATATGAATGGAATCATACAGTAAGTGCTTTGCTTCATTTGGCTTCTTTCAAAATGTGTATTTATTTTGACACTGATACATGCCATCGTGTATATGAATAGTTCATTTCTTTTTGTTGTCGAGTAGTATTCCATTGTCTTTATATAAAAAAAATTTGTCCGTTCTTTTCTGAACTGATTTTGAGATGTTTCTAGTTTTGGGCTTTTTGAGATAAAGTTTCTTGAACACATTCAAGCCTTTGTGTTGACATATGTTTCTTTTCTCTTGGGTAAATATCCAGGAGTGAAATGGCTGGACTGGATGGTAAGTGTGTGCTTAACTTTTAAAGAAACTGACAAACAGTTTTCCAACCCAACTCCATCCTGTGTCCTCACAAGTGTGTGAGAGCTGCAGTTCATTCACATCCTCACCAATGTTTGGTATGGTCTGGGTCATATGGAAACACTGTTTAATATTTTGAGGGACTACCAGGATGCTTTTCACAGTGGCTGCATTATTTTACATCAAGCAATGCATGAGGGTTCCTTTGCTCCATATACTCACCAACACTTGTTATTATCTGTCTTTTTTATTATAGCCATCCTAGTGGGTGTGAAGTGAACTTGATTTTTGTTTCCCTAATGGCTAATGATGTGGAGTATCTTTTAAAATACTTATTGGTCAAGATCAAAAGTCCAAACCTCTTGAGAGAAAGAGAAAGAGGGGAGAGAAAGAGCTATGGAGTTGTGGTTTTCAATAGCTATAGAAATCAAAGGTTTGGACTCAAGGTGGGCCTTGTAAATTTTCTTTGCAGAATGTCTGTTCAGATCTTTTCTCACTTTAAAATTGGCTTTTTTTGTGTGTCTTTATTATTGAGTTGTAAGAATTTTTTTATATTCTGTATACAAATCGCTTTTCAGATATACGACTTACATAAATTTCTCCCATTCTGTGAGTTGTAAGTTAAAAAGACTTATAGAATAAAACTGTTTTTTAAAACATGTGTATTTTTATTGATTTCAGAGAGGAAGGAAGTGGGAAAGAGAGATAGAAACATCAATGATGAGAAAGAATCATTGATTGGTTGCCTCCTGCATGCTCCCCACACTGGGGATCGACCCCACAACCTGGGCATGTGCCCTGACTGAGAATTGGACTGTGACCTCCTGGTCGATGCTCAACCACTGAGCCACGCTGGCAGGTGAAAACTGTTTTTATATATACTAATTTAGTTCCTACTTTTGGTGTTCTCCATTTCTTTGTGAAGTTTTATATTTCCATCAGATTCAATTTTAGTTGTGTCTGATGGACTTCCTTTTAAACATTTCTTGTAGTCCAAGGTCTGTTTATGATCAATTATTACAGCATTTTTATGTTTGAAAATATTTTTAATTTATTTTTGTTCTTGAAAAAAAATTTCCATGGGTATAGTATTTTAGATTGATAGGGTTATTTTCCCCATCACTTTAAAAATGTTGATCTCTGACTTTTTGCTTGCATTATTTTTGGTGAGAGATCTCCTGTCATCCTCATCCTTGTTTCTCTCTACACCACAATTCTTTTTTTTTTTTTTTAATCTGGCAACTTTAAATATTTTGTTATTATTATATTTTGATAAATTTGATTATAATGTGCCCTTGTGCACTTTTGTTTCTTGTACTTGTCGTTCATTAAGGTTGTTGAATCTCTCTGTTTATAATTTTTGTTAAATTTTGGACTTTTGATCTTTATTTTTCAAATATTTTTTCTGGCCTCCTTTTTCCTTTGGGGTCCAATTACGTGCATATTAATCCACTTGAAAATTCCCCACATTTCACTGCTGTTCTTTTATTTTTTTTCATATTAATTTTTTTCTCTCAGTGTTCCATTTTGTCTAGTTTCTGTTTCTGTCACTTCACTTTTTCTTGCTTCTTTGCTTGACTGGTAATCATCGATTGGATGCCAGACTGTGAACTGTACCTAGTTGGATGTTGGATAGTTCTGTGTTCCTATAAATATTCTCAAGCTTTGTTTTGAGTCACAGTTAATTATTTGGAAACAATTTAATCTTTTTAGGTCTTGCTTTTACAATTTGCTCAGTGGGATAAACTTACTGTTTAGTCTGGGGCTAATTATTCCCTACCACTGAGGCAAGATGCTTCTGAGTGCTCTGCCCAAGATCCCGCGAATTACAAGGTTTTCCAGTCGTGCTGATGGAAATAGAAACTGTTCAGATGGATATTACTTAAGCCTCTAACAGTTTCCTCATGTGCCTTCTCTGACCAGTTCTCTGTTGAATACTCAAGGTGGGCCCTGCAGATCATTTGGGTTTTCTGTCTTTTCAGTCCACTTCTTTGTGATGCTCTGAACTATAGCTGCCTTGAGCTTCTTGGGTTCTCAGATCGGCCTTTCAACTCAGTAAGTTCCCTGGATTTCACCAGAATTTCTCCTGGCCTGGACGCTCTTGTGACAGGAAGCTGGGGCAATTATAGGGCTCACCTTGTTCTTTTCCCATTTTTGGGGGATCATTGTCCTTTGTTACACACACACAGTATTCCAGAAAGATGATAACAGTTGCATCAACACTGGAAATAAATTTGAGTGCCTCTTTTCCTATATCGTGGCAAATGCATCTGAAAACTGTCTTTCAAGCATAACGTTCTTATGTCCAGGTACAGTTTTAAACCACCATTCTTCAGTTCAAGCACTCAGAAGTGATTTTGACCAATACTCTCAAAGGTACTTGAAGTTTTAGCTACTCAGAATTGTAAGGAAGGAAGGAGGGCTCTGTCCACAGTCCCCTTGGTTGTTAAAAATTGGATCACTTTTCTTATCACTGCGATAGACTTCTATATTCTTGACACATTGCCTCAACCCTATTTGCTCCCTTCCCTCTTTCTCTTCCCCTCATCTCCACCAACATGTAATACATTCATATTCCTCCTCTTCTACACATTAGGAAATACTCCTGACTTTAGAAGGAAATAGCTCCCAAGACTCCTCCATTGGCTATGGTTGTCAGAGTCTGGCTTGGCCTGGGCTTCCCTATAGAGTAGGGGTGGGCAAACTTTTTGACTCGAGGGCTACAATGGGTTCTTAAACTGGACCGGAGGGCCGGAACAAAAGCATGGATGGAGTGTTTGTGTGAACTAATATAAATTCAAAGTAAACATCATTACATAGAAGGGTACAGTCTTTTTTTTTTTTTTTTAGTTTTATTCATTTCAAACGGGCCAGATCCGGCCTGCGGGCCGTAGTTTGCCCACAGCTGCATAGAGGCTGTGCTTTCCTTTTTCCTGAAACCTCAGGACTGCAAATGCTCAGCGTGGCTCCGAGGGTCCCTCGTCAAACATCCTCAATAAAAACATATCCACCCTATGCTGCAGGGATTTCCTCCCTGAGGTGGAACTCTTAATTGCCATTAGTCTTTGCACTGCTGTGTGTCCCTATGCAAATGGTGGAGGGTCATGCCTGCGGATACTAATATGATCCAGAGTTTAGACATTGTGAGTCTCTGGCAATAGAAATAAAAGGGCAGTAGTAGGTCTGTCTCTTATTCAAAGTATAATTTTTCTAATCGTCCTACCTTTCAAGAGGATTTTCTCAATCCTTTTATTTGATGCTGTTCCTTAATTTCCATCCCTTCTTTCCTTGTTCTCTCCTTTTGTGATTGAGCACACTCACTGAGTTCATTTTTCTGTCACTCAGAAATCTGTAAATCCAACTCATTCATGATCCACTATTCCTAAACTATGAATTTCCCCCATTTTCTAAGCAATATAACACGAAGTAGCTTAAGATTGAAACCGTTAAGAGTATTGCCAGTATATTCTTTGCCCTTGTAGTGACATATTTCACAATTCCTAGTTATTTTGATAAGTTTCAGGAAAACTTCTCTCCCAAGTTGGAACACTGTTCCAAAGTGAAAACTGGCCCTCGTCAGTTTGGCTCAGTGGATAGAGCGTCGGCCTGCGGACTGAAGGGTCCAGGTTTCAATTCTGGTCAAGGGCACATGCCCAGGTTGCGGGCTCGATCCCCAGTAGGGGTTGTGCAGGAGGAAGCTGATCAATGATGCTTTCTCATCATTGATGTTTCTATCTCTCCCTCCCTCTCACTTCCTCTCTGAAATCAATAAAAAATATTTTTTAAAAAGTGAAAATTGTATGCCTGTCAATTCAGTCTTTGAAATCAGGACAGTGGGCTTATTTAAATAATTTTGGCCAGTTTTGTCAGTCTGTAGGATACTGGACTCTGAACTGATAAAATACGCATAAAACAGTGTGATTGTGGTGCTTGAGTTTCTCTGTCTGCAGGCAGCATGAGCAGGATGGGCTAGCTGTATTCCTTCCCTTAAATGCATCAGCTTAATGCCATAGAGAAAGAACGATAGAGTTTTTAGGCTAAATGTAGAATAAAGGGACTGATTGAAATGCCCTGGCTTGTGTGGCTCAGCTGGGTGGGCGTCATGCACTGAAAGGTTGCCCGTTCAATTCTGGGTCAGGGCACATGCCCAGGTTGTGGGATAGAGATCCCTGTGTGTGTGTGTGGGGCGGGGGGGTGTGTGTGCAGGAGGCAACCCATCAATGTTTCTCTCTCACATTGATGTTTCTCTCTCCTTCTCCCTTCTTCTCTCTAAAAATCAAAAATACCTTTAAAAAACAAAAGAAAAATGAACCATCTTTCACCAGACAGTAAGTAAATTAAAAAAAAAAGAAAAGCTGGAGAAGCAAATGGAAAAACTGATTCTGTATGTGGAAAAGGAAAGATTTAAGAACATGAAATATATTGTCTTCTGTGAGTATACTGAAGCAAGATCTTGGCTGCCACCGGTGGAGATGGTACTTAAAAACAAAACATGAGGAAATTATTTGATTTCTCCAGTGCTTTTCTGATTTCTTTGTCCTAACTCTGCATGTGAAGCAAATGGACTCTGAAAGTGGTCCCAGCTTTCTTCATTCCATCTGGACCCTTTGCCTTTGTAGTTTCCCGGGAAGCAGTGGTGAGGGGAAGGAGCGCAGGTAGAAAATGTAGTGTGGCTGTTCCTTTGTAACCCTTTCCACCCCTTCCTCTTCTTTTTTGATTTTCAAAGCCTGAAATTCTCATTTTATCAGCTTTAGACATAAAACAGTACTGACTGACTCCTTTTTCCAAAGGTGAAGCATTTTCTCCTTTTTCTGACGATTTCCTATAGTTTTTATCTTAGTTCATCACACATATACAGGAGTGGGCAAAAAGTAGGCTTACCGTTGTGAGTACATGAGAGTTTATTCTTGCATTATTATTTATTAGTTATTGTGTTATTTTCCATATGAACAGCTGTAAACCTAGTTTTGCCCACCCCTGTGTATCCAAAGGCACAGACTCTGCCAAAGTTACTTTGCGAGTCTCTTTACCTGTCATCCACGCGTCTCCATTCACAATTAGGCCCGGAATTCCCTTTGTTTTTCTCCAGTATTGATGTCCTGTCCCGGTATCACATGCCTTCCTTTTTCTTAGTTTCTTCCCTGTTTTGCTGAAGACCATCCTCCAATAGAATGACAGGTTGTAAATCACGTTCCTCATTGCTCCATTGTCTCCTGGCTTCCAGGCTGCTCTTGAGAAGTCCAGAGATCGATTCCCAATTCTTTGTTGATGAGCTCCTCCACACACACACTTTCTTAGAGCTTATTGGATTTTTAAAAATATCGAGTGTAAAAAGAAACGAGGAGAAAAATAAACCTCATGATGGTGTGCTTATATGAGTGTATTAAAATAATTGAGGCGGGCACTTCCTAGGCCTTTACACTCAACAAACGTGACTTTCCCACTTTAGAAAATGTTTTGAGTTAGCAATTTGATTTGTCCTTCTTTTTTCCCTTGATTCTTTTGTTCTAGAATTGCTCTTATCTGGCTGTTTGATCTCCTGGACTAGTTAGTCCTCTACCTTTCTCACTTTATTTTTTGCTCTACATTCTGGATTTTTACATTTGGAACTTCACATTCCAGTCCTTCTACTGAACTTCAGATGATCGATTTTTAAGCATTTTGTTTTTGTTTCATGGGTCAATGACTTCTTCCTGATGAGACTATTTTTAAGTCTTTTCATCTGTTGGGATTCCGGAGAGAAGAATCTTCCAGCCTCAGGCCTCCGATGGTAGGATGCTGGCTTCAGATGCTATTTAGTCCAGTAGAGAGAAGAGATATTAAGAAAGCTAAGCTATAGCACTGGCCATCCTATATCTCATTGTTTTATTCTTCCATGTTTGGGGTTCAGAGCCCTTCCTTCCTTCCTTCCTTTCTTTCTTTCTTTCTTTCTTTCTTTCTTTCTTTCTTTCTTTCTTTCTTTCTTTCTTTCTTTCTTTCTTCTTCTTTTTTTTTTGTTCTGCCAGACTACAGAGCTCTCTGCAGCAAATTTCAAGTCTGAAGTGTTTTCTTATTTAATGTAAATGGCTCTATATATGAGCAACACTTTTCCAGAATTTTGAGGATAAATGTATCCTTTTCAGTTTTCAGCATTGATGGTTCTTTCCTCCATTAGGACTTTTTGTTCATCTGTTCCGTTTTGGGGATGGAAGCTTTAAAATCTTTATCCATGTAGCTCCCTCCCATACTACTCTAAGCTCTGGTTTATCTTGTTTCACTAATACCATTTTCTGCTTGATTTTTTTAAATTCTGTTTACTGCTTTATCAACTGCCTTCATTTAAGTTCATGATTCAGATTTTTTTTCTCTTGTAGTTAATGCAGACTCATTTCTGATCTCATCTATTTTTTTTAAAAAAACGTATTTTTATTGATTTCAGAGAGGAAGAGGGAGAGAGAGATAGAAACATCAATGATGAGAGAGAATCACTGATCGGCTGCCTCCTGCATGCCCCCTACTGGAGATCGAGCCCACAACCCAGGCATGTGCCCTGACCGGGAATCAAAGCATGACCTCCTGGCTCATAGGTCAATGCTCAACCACTGAGCCACAATGGACGAGCTCATCTGTTTTTTAAGTTTCCTTTTATGTAGTATACTTATTTCTTAAGTAAATATTTGCTCTGCTTCTAGAGTCTTCCCGTCTCTGGAACCGTAGTATTTTTCATTTGCCTGGTGGATTTTTCTCTGTTGCTTATCCTTAGAGGGAAAAGTCTATGCATATTCAGTGGCGGGTATTGCCCTGTGTTCTTTCAAGAGACTGAAATGAGTCACTGCTTGACTCAGGTCCAGGTGAAAAGAAAAGGTTAGATTTATAGGAGATTAATTTGCAAATTAGAAGCCCATCTTCCTGTGAGACCTAGAGAAGGAGCCAGCGTCAGCTGCAGGAGTAATCAGAATGAAGTCTGCCTCTGAACCAGAGACTCTCTTGGGCGTTTTGGTGTGGCACTCAGTAATTAGCAAGGTTATTGTCACTTGGCATGGCTGCCCGTATCAGAAGCCAGCTGGTGGTGTCCCCCCCGCCCCCACGTGTTTTCTTGTGCAGTCGTCATGACCACATGTAAATTAGAAGTAAGTGCAACTAGATATTTCTTGCTCAGTAGGAGCCAGGAACCCTTTTAAGGAGTGAGTAGATTTTAAATGGACTCCACCTCTCCCTGGCTTTGTTCCCTGCAGCCCGCAGCCCGCAGAACTAGGAGTATCAGTATGAACCTATTGGGGCCTCACTTGCTGATTTTCTGTACTGAGCTTCACATGAAGGTGATGTTGCGCCTAAGTCCTTCTGTCAACCTCCCATGCTGATTTGTTCCTATTATAGGGGGTTTGCAACAGTAGGCGTACAGTTGTGAGTACACGAAACAGAGTTTATTCTTGTGTTACTATTTATTTTTGTATTATAAATTTTTTCATATGAATCACTAGAAACCTACTTTTGCCTTTCCCTGTGTTCCTGGAAGTTGAAGCAATAGTAGGGATTCATCTTTGGCTTCTAAGGCTGATTAAGGATATTCCCTATTCTTATTTCTTTAGTAATCTGGCACAGAGGAATGAGCCTCTGTAGCTTTTCTATTTGTAAGTTGTATTTTATATATTCATTTTGAATGGTAGGGAAGGATATTGAGGTAATTCATATCCAATGACAATAGGGGAATGAAAGAATGGGTAAGTAAGTAAGTAAGGGATAAAGCTCATCTTTTGCAAGTGGAGGGCATTAGAGGTAGTGTTGTGGTTTCGCAAAGAATGGTATAGATGAGAAGAGGTGGAGGCAACTAGAGAAGAGAAGGGGCAACAGGAATGAGCCAAGGGTAGTTGGGGCGAGTAGGGCCCGCCCACACTGCTTTATGGTTCAGTCTTGGAGCTCAAGCTAAGGAAATGGGGAGTTAGGTTGATGACAGATGGGAAGAGCTTCAGGACAAGCATCCAGGTACTTGGAAGAGTTCAAGAGGGGTGTATTTCTTAAAAATTCTGTGCAACTCTGCAGTTGACAGTTTGGGGCTCTGGGAAAGCAGGTCCTAGAATGTCAAAGTTAACCAGCTTCCTTCCTTAGCTAGAGACCAAACGGCAGTCTTACTTAGGGTGTTGTCTTTTTTTGTCATTGTGTCTAGTTTCCCCAGGATTTATTCAGTTTTGTAAATAAGTTGGGAAGTAAATAGGTATCATAAATGTGATTTTAAGACCACTTCCAAGAGAGAGCTTATTATACCCTCTGAGGTAGTATTGCTTAGTTCTTGTATTTTCAGAGTTAAAAACAACACATCATTTTATAAAGGGCTCTTATCACCTTTTTACAAGGTTCAGCGAATGCCTCAAAACCAGATATGTCTTAAATGCTTTAGAGGAAGGCAGTTAATCTCCTTCCTTATTTTCTCTTTGAAGATATGAAACGAATGATCTGTTATCTACTATCTATTTCAAGGACATGAAACATAAATCAAAATCATGAAAACTTTGTGTAGATGAGAGCAGTATGAGTGTCTGTTTCAGGGTTTGGGGAAAACAGAAAAGAGTCTGCAGGACATCTGACTTCCATCCTGCTTTCTTCAGGACTACCTGAAACTGGTGCTTAAAAAGATTCTAAGCACGTCCTTGTCATTTTTGTTCCCTTGAAGGAAAGTGCGTGGGCCCTGGAGTGGGTCCTGGGTCAGGTCTCAGCTCCTCATTTCCTGGCTGTTGTGACTCTGGGCCTGTTGCACAACCTCTCAGAGCCTCCGGTTCCCCATTTGTGACGTGTGTTAGCACGGTCTGCCTCACACTGTCTGTGACCTGACCCTTCCAGTGCTCAGCCTCTAGTCGGGTGTCAGTATCCCCCACTCTCCCACCTCTCCCCATTTGGTTGTCAGCAATGATGCCATGTGGCGTATTTGCCCATCAATTTCTATATCCCTTTCTATACTGCAGGCTAGGTGCTCAGGATTCACCGTTTGGGCAAATCTATATATTCTGAATACAGGGTGGGGCATAAGTAGGTTTACAGTTGTGAGTACGAGAAACTCAGTTTATTCTTGTATTATTATTTATTAATTATTGTGTTATTTTCCATATGAACAACTGTAACCCTATTCTTGCCCTACCCTGTATTGAAAATATATTAAGATTATATAGCCTAGTGACAGCTTGGCAGAAATGATATTGGGTTGAGTGCACAGTGTGAATCCTTAAGAATAGAATCTCCCCTTCCTGCTTGTTTTGTTTTTTGGTTGTCACGCTATTTATATATTCACCTGTGTACCCTACATATGATAGAGCAAGGCAACATGAATTACAAATACACGAGAAGGAAAAAGAAAAAAATAAAGGAGTAGGGGTGGGGACAAAGTGATGCCAGCAATAAGTTCAGTACAAAATAGCGCACCATGGGGTCCTATAAGTTTCTCAGAGCAGCATCATGAAAGAGGAAAGGCACTCCAATATCTATGTACCTTTCTCCCGGGCTGTGCACTTAAACTCACAGTGTGATAAAACACAGGTCTGCCCTCAACCCCCAGACTGTAGCTAAGGAGAAGATCAGTGTTGTCTCAGGGCACCTGTGGACTTTTGTGTTGAATTTTATACCAAACATCTCGACAGCTTTACTGCTACAGTTCTAAACAATAAAAACCTAAACGGCCCGGCCAGCGTGGCTCAGTGGTTGAGCATCAACCTATGAACCAGGAGGTCACGGTTTGATTCCTGGCTGGGGCACATGTCTGGGTTGTGGGCTCGATCCTCAGTGTGGGGCATGCAGGAGGCAGCCGATCAGAGATTCTCTCTCATCATTGATGTTGCTATCTCTCCACCTCTCCCTTTGTCTCTGAAATCAATAAAAGTATATTAAAAAAAAGAAAACCTAAAGCGACTGAAACTATAGTGTGAAGGACAATATACAAAGACAGGATACAAATCAAAATTTAAAGTTAGTAGAGTTTGCTGCCAAACCTAGGTTATTTCTTAGGAAAATGTCTGAGGTTCTGTGACTTGCTCAGTATCCAGCTAATGCAGAGTAGTGCCAGGGGACTTGAGGCCAAACGACTTGGAGTAAGCGTCCAACTTCACTGTTCCTACTGCCCAAGACTTGGGTCTTGTGATCCTGCTTCGTTACTTCAGTATTATTACAAGTATCATTTTCTAATAGTTTACCAGAGTTCAGGTATATGCATGCTGGTGAAACTAGAAAGTGTATTTACAAGCAAAAGATTCCTGAAGTCAGGGGCTGTGTACTTTTATTCATTATACCCTGAGTTCACTGCAAATGCTCAACAAATACATTTTGAATAAAAGAATATTGGTAGGTGTGTCCTAGCTGGTTTAGCTCAGTGGATAGACCATTAGCCGGTAGACCAAAGGGTCCTGGGTTTGATTCCAGTTAAGGGCATGTGCCTCCATTGCAGGCTCAATCCCCAGCCCTGGTTGGGGTGCATGTGAGAGGCAACCAATAGATGTGTCTTCTCACATCTATGTTTCTCTCTCTGTCTCTACCCCTCCCTTCCACTTTCTAAATATCAATGGAAAAATATCCTTAGGTGAGGATTAATAAAAAACCAACAAAACAAAACAAAAAGGATGTTGTTAGGTGGTATGCAAACAACCTAAAAATGAAATATTTTCTTAAAATAGAATTTAAAAAAATTTTTTTAAATGAAAAATTTTCCCTTCTGGGCTAAATTGCAACATGGAAACAATGGCCTTAATCTTTTGACAGAATTTGGGCTATGCTTTCCTGCAGGGAGTTTAACATCTTGTTGATTTTTCTTTATAAACATATCAATAATGAAAGATTTAGTTATACTTGGTGCTTATCTAGCATCCCCTCTTTGAGGATGTCAAAGTATTTTAAAAATGCACTTTTCCTCACACATGGGGAGGTCTGAGTTCCGAAGCCCTCGCCACCCACCTGAGTACCTGACTATGACTGACTCTTGCACCTGCCTTCCCTTTCTTTAATCATTCCCTGGGGGAATGTAAACATGGAACCGTTGGAACCGTTCACCTTCTTCTGTTTCCCACTGGACTGGGAATGGTTGTTGGTCCAGTGCTGGTTCTGCCATCAGTGAAATATATGACTTAGTCCCTTCTCTTCTCTAGCCCCCAATGTTTTCAATCTGCTAATGGGTAGGGGTTGATCTCTAGGACACTTGATGGTGTTATTCTCTTTGCCCTTTGTATGTAAACTCTCAGCTCTAGGTTGTAGGCCACTCAATTTCTTTATTGGTTAAAGACAGGATGGCTTCTCACGCTGGCCCATTCTCCCGTCTTCACAACTTGACACTTACATCCCAAAACATCTAGGGAGCCTGCAGAGTTGGATTCAAACCTATGAAAATTCTAGTACATCAACTTAACAGGATTTGAACTAGTGGAATAAAAGTCTTGGAGTTGAGACGTTAGATGCTCTCGCCTGCATTCCTCTTTCCATTAAGCTGGTAGTTGGCATTTAGTCTGAGGGATTTTTGCTTCCTCCGGCAAATGGTACTTCACTCCCATGTGATGTTCCTCGTAGGCTAACTGGGCTTTCCTGTTCTTTTCCAGGTCCACAGCTTCTCCTAGCATGACTGCGATCTGATCAGCAACCACGAGAATTTGACTTCTGTGTCTAGTGACGTGGTGCTGGGGCCTGGTCACTGCCCACAACTACAGAGCCGCCATGGCTACTGCCTCCACTGCCACCCCTCTCCTTTCACAGCCCCAGGTACGTGATTCAGACCAGCACAGGTTTGATTGAATCATCCTTTCGTTGAATATTTAAGTTGGGTTTCAGAAAGTGTGTTTGACTGTGGGGATCATGTGTGTCCTAATGATCATTTGGTGGGTATTTGGATAATAGTGCTTTTGTGGCCAGGTGCTGTTTAGTTCAAGTGAGCAAGTGATTTTAGTGAGCTGGTCTCTGTTTGCAGGGGCCTTGGTTTTCAGTGCTTCGGATTTTTGGCTATTATTATAGACATCCAATTCCAAATCAAGACAGTCAGAAGTGAATCCTGACCCCTGCTTCTTTGCCTCTCTGGGGTTGTTTAGGGTTTAATGAAATATCTTAGAACAGATGTAATCTTATAACCAGTTTTCTGAATGCTGTCTCATTGTCCTACTCCTGTAATTATTACTATCATTTTGCCTTGACCAATTTTAGTTACTTCGAAAAGAAAATGCAATCCTAGAAACTTCTGAACAACAATAATATAAATTATTTTTTTCTGTCCAATGAAGGACAGTAAGCCCTGCCAGCGTGGCTCCGTGGTTGAGCATCCACCTATGAACTAGGAGGTCACAGTTCGATTCCCGGTCAGGGCATATGCCAAGGTTGCAGGCTTGATCCCCAGTGTGGGGCATGCAGGAGGCAGCCAATCAGTGATTCTCTTTCATCATTGATGTTTCTATTTCTCTCGCTCCCTTTCCCTTCTTCTCTGCAATCAATTATATATATATATCAGTAATATATGTATTAAGAACAGCATTAAGGCAGGAACATTGTTTTTGTTCAGATTACCTCACAATCTGATCTATTCAGGTTTTAACTGGACTCTTTCAGTTTCAGCAGGAAGAGTGGCTCAATGGGAAAAGAGACTTTGGAGTCATTAGGCCTGAATTCACATACCAATTGCTGGATAAGGAGCCTGAGTCATGCTAACCTCGCTCAGCTTAATTTCTTCTCCTGTAATCACAGTTCACAGGATGGTTATATGGATTCAATGACAGACTGTGTTCAAAGCACATAGTTGGTGCTCAACATATGTAGTTTCTTGTCTGTTCTTCCTTCTTCTCCTCCTCCTTCTAAAGTACGACTTCCCATCTCATTCATGACAAGGTTAAAGAAAAAGGTACACCTTGAGAAAGAGCCGTCTCGGTTGAAATTTGACTCTTGATGATACAGAAAGGTATTCCCCACTTTTTTTTCTGTATTATTTCACAAGCTATTACATTTTGTAAGTATTTCAAGGAGGGGTGTTTGTATGTGACATGGAGGAAAAGGAAGAAGGAGCGGGAGCAAGGGGCATTTGTATTTATTATGCGTTCTTTTTTAAAATCCTTTAAAGCACCTTGGAATTTTATGGATAAAGTCCTTGCCGTTCTTTAACGTTTTAAAATGTTAGTATTACTTCCCAGGATGCATAGTGTTATCCCTGTTAGATGTATTTCTCTTTCTGGTAAATGAATCATTGTCTTTGCAACACTTCATTTCACTTTGGGTGTTTGGTTACCATTCCCCTCAGCAGTGTTTTCGGTACCTGAGAGACTGGGTCAATAGGTAAAACGATTTAGTTCCTGTTACCTGAGTGCACCATTTCAAAGTGCACTGCAGCTGTTCCCACGCAGTGGCTATTCTTAGCCTTTTGTGATGTTAGGCCCCGGCACAGGTTCCCCGACACGGCATTTCAGCATCCCAGTCTTGCTTATGTCACGTGTCAGCATTTCTGACAGCATCATCTTATCTGCACACCTTCCCTCTTACACAAGCTACTATCAGTTGGTGAGTAATATGAGTATTTTTAAATGACTCATTTAATTAAAATGTTTAATACCACCCAAGGTAGAAAGAGGCCATATTTAATATAAACACTTGGGGAAACATGTACTCTTATAAATTCTCTGTGGGAAGTAATTTGGTATAGTCACTCTAGTGGTAATTTGATGATACCTATTAAAATTATATGCCTTTGCACATACCCTATTCTCAGCATTGTTTCTACATTAGAAAACACATGTGAGCCCCAGGAGATGTGCATAAAGAGATTCATTGAAGACTTAGTTGAAGGCCAAGAAATAAAAAATTTTCTGACTATGATAGTGGAAGGGCTTAATAAATTTAGGCATGCTGATAATGATTTAAATACCAAGCAGCAGTTAAAAATGACAAATATACAGGGTGGGAAAAGTAGTTTTACAGTTGTGAGGACACGAAACACAGAGCTTATTCTTTATTACTATTTATTAATTATTGTGTTATTTTTCATACAAACAACTGTAAACCTACTTTTGCCTATCCCTATATATCTTAATACAGTGGTATCTCCTCAAGATATCTGATGGAAGGAAAAGAAAGGAAGATGCAGAATAATGCTTACAGGAAAATATAATTAAAACTGTAAACACACACACACACACACACACACACACACAAAGCTGTAAAATAAGACCATATGTTTTTAAGGATAAACATATGGTACATTAATGTAAATGCATAACAGAATGTCTAGGACATACATTGTCAAAGGAAATGATATTGCCCCAACAAGGCAAAGATTGGATCTTGGGTGATGGAAAATCCCCCCAAAGCTTAGCCCTACCTGAGGAAATCATATTCTTTTTTATTTAATTTCTCTCACCAGGGAGAATTTAAATTTAATTAAAACATTCTCGTTGAGAGTCACCAACGGGGGAAAAAGGGAAGAAATGCTGGTCTAGAAGGATGCACAAGGCTCTCCAGCCATACTAGTTGGGCTCAGACCCTGGCTGTAGGAGTTACTTGCTCTCAGTGCCTCCATTTCCTCATCTGAAAAACGAGCATAATATTAATAAAGCCAACTTTATACAGTTGTTTAAAAGATGTGTAAAACTTAGAACAGTATCTGGTACATATTGCTCCATGCATGTCAGGATTATTATTTAACAAGCACTGTGGCGGGCCTGGGGAAGCAAGAACAAATAAGGTAAACAATGCTTTTGCCCAGCTGGAGTTCAGACATGTAGTGGGAAATAGGTAAGGAAACAGTCAGTTACAATGCTGCGTCACAGATGCTCTGACACAGGAAATCTGGGTGCCCCAGGAATAAAGTGGAGAACCCAGGAAAGACTTTGGAGGATCAGGGAAGGCTTCTTGAAGGAAGATCCCCCAGGCAGGGAGCTTATGAACATGACTTATTCTGCTAAGGAAGAGGAAATGGCATGGCTGAATGTCAAGTGCCCCAGGGTGAGAGAGCACAGCACTTGCACGCCAGTTCAGGATAGTGGCAGTATGTTGGAGCATGAGGTCGTAAGGGACACGGTGGAGCCAGCTCTGCCAGCTCACAAGACCTGGTTACGTTTTCAGGAATTTAGTGAGCCCTTTGAGTTCACGCTTGGAATCAGCCAGGGCGGAGTATTTACATCATGGAAATTGGCAAACACGGTCCCTCCCTGCCAAGCGCCCGTTGTTATGTATTTATCAGCATATTTCTGGTTGTAGAGGAGGAAGGTGGGTTAAGTTACAAGGTTGGAGAAGATTTTGCAGGAATTTGACAGGAAGGAATTTAACATTCATCTTGAAGAAGCCTGTGTAGCTTTTAAGTCTTAGACCTGGGTTCAAATCCTGACTTTTGACAATTTGGTTGAACAAGTTCATTAATTAGTCTCAACCAGGATGGTGAGCCCTAGTCTTACCGTATGTTGGGAACAGTCGTAGCCTCTGACGTTTGGGGGAACTCAAGCCCCCTTGGAAGGAGTCAGCTATAAACTGGGGTATTAGGTCCAGGCAGAGGCAGCTTACTCTTCGGGAGAGATGCTGACCACTGGGTCACCTCTTTCCCAGGATCCTCTGGTCGATGATGGGCCTCCTGATTACATGGCAACTCTTCACGTGTAATTCGTGCAGTCAACTTTTAGTCCCAGGCTGATTTGTCTTTGTCCCCAAGCTTGTATTGATGCCTTCTCTCCTATGATCAAGTTTCTCCCGAAGTTCAAAGAAGGTAAAAGTAATTTAAATACAGCATCTCCTTAGGCAAGGCGCAACAAGCAGTTCACTCAATCAGCTTAGCCTGGTATTGTCTGGCACATCAACTTGCATTCTTTTAGAGTGAATTCAAGGACCTGTGTAAAGATAAGCCCACATTGAAGTGTGAAAGGCCTGACGATTCTTTTCAAAAATTCTTTGCTAAGGCAAACACAACAATGCAAGAAGAAAAAAAAAAAGCTTTCGGTTTTGTTTGCTATTCTATTCATTTGGTAACAAAGAGCATTTTTCTAATCAAGGCTGCCTAATACTAGATATAAACTAATTAATATGAACAAATAGCCTGTGATTGTTTCAAACAATAACAGGGAAGAAAGCGTTCATTGTCACTCCTGCTGGGATGGCTATTTAGTTAGTGAAAGATATGCCTTGTGCTTTGAAGTGGGACAAGTTTGCCTTCCCTGCTTTGCTGCTGCCTAGACTGAGATGGATTTTTGTTTTCTCTTGCTCAGAGAGCACCTTGGTCTTCCGAAGCAGGATGAATAGTGAGGCGAAACCGGACTAGCAGCAGCAGGGAAGCTGTGTTTGTAGCTGATTTATAGTTCTCCTAGTCCAGACGCTGATAAAGAGCTTCCTTACCCAGAGGAAGCTCCAGGGATATGTTCGCAGACAGGAACCTGCTCATTTGGTTAAATGAATGTGTTCCTACCCTGTGGGTATGGTGGGGGACGGAGAGGGGACAGGACACCAAAAACTTGCCGCTCTTAATGACCATTCTGTTTCTAGAACTCTGTTTAGAACGACCTTAATTGTGGTTCATCTGGTGACTGGGGGTAGAATATGGATTAAAAGTTTCATTTTCCTTTTGAACGGAAGGGTCAATAGTTCACTATATGAATGAGTGGGTTGGCCTCTCCCAAATCCAGGACTGGTATTAGAGACCAGAAGAGTTGTTTGAAAACTTCAAAGGTATTCAGATCTGAAACCTGGGATTCCAGTAAGGAAGGATTCTCTTCTATCAGTAATTTTTTTCTTCTTCAAGGTATTTCATTCTGTCTGTCATTGATTAAGTGGCTATCTTGGTTTTAATCCAAGGAAACAAAGGCATGTTGATTTCTCCAAGTTCCTGCCAGATTTCCTGTCGCTTTCATTAAAGACATGAATTTGAATAGATTTTCAATGTCTTAAACAGCAGATTTGCTCCTCTAGCATTTACCCAGCGCTCTGATATAATACAAGTAGGCCTCTCCTTGTTATCTGTTGAAAAATAGATGTTTTTGAACATCATTATTAATAAATAGGTTATCCTAACAAAATTTATCATATTTACAAAATCTATGTTTTAGGGATTTTAATTCTGATATGAGAGAGTGGGTACTTGTGGATTAAAGCAGTTGAATTCCATATTAAATGGATTGTGTTTTTTGAGATTGAAAGACCTTTTATTTTTTTTTTTAAGGAACTTTGTATTATGGCAATTTTCAAACATTCACAAAGATAAAAATAATAATATAATGAAGTTCAATATAGCTATCACCTAGATTCAATACTAACATTTGCCATGTTTAATTTGCTTTTTCCATTTGGTGGAGATGAAATATTTTAAAGCAAATCCTTAATATTGTGTCATTTTATCTCAACCTTTATAATCACTGTGGATCTCTAAAAAAAAATCATTTACTTACATAACCATTACAATACCATTATTAAACACTCTCTAATATCATTTTGTACTCACTCATATTCAGATTTCCCCAATGTTTTTCTAAGAAGTGTTTTGGTAGTTGGTGTGTTCTATCATTCTTTAAAAATGTTGATTATATTAGTTTACTCTTCTGCTTAACACTGTTCAGTGATTTTTGTTAAGGTTTAAATAGTGTTTCCCCCTTTATTCTCTAAGTGTGGACATAGATTGAAATATTAACCAGAATATTTCACCACTGAAGAATAAAAAAAAGAGAGAGAGAGAGAGATACTGAAGGCCCCAAAGTAAGGGAATGGTTGCAATTGCCAAATTAAGACTCTCTAAAGCAGTGGTTCTCAACCTTCCTAATGCCTCAACCCTTTAATACGGTTCCTCATGTTGTGGTGACCCCCAATTTCATTGTTACAAATTGAACATAATTAAAGCATAGTGATTAATCACAAAGACAATATGTAATAATATATGTGTTTTCTGATGGTCTTAGGCGACCCCTTGTGAAAGGGTCGTTCGACCCCAAAGGGGTCGCGACCCACAGGTTGAGAACTGCTGCTCTAAAGTAAGGGATCACGAATATCTGATTTTTAAAAAATACATATTTTTATTGATTTAAGAGTGGAAGGGAGAGGAAGAGAGAGAAACATCAACGATGAGAGAAAATCATTGATTGGCTGCCTCCTTGCACATCCCCTACTGGGGATTGAGCCCACAACCTGGGCATGTGCCCCTGACCGGAATCGAACCCAGGACCCGTCAGTCTTCAGGCTGTCGCTCTATCCACTGAGCCAAACCAGCTAGGGCTCATGAATACCTTGATAGTGCCCTCTTTTAGACTAAGGTGTAAACAATTGATTGCAGTAGGAAGTCTGTTTCCAGTGCCACACAATAAAGATATAGTATGGTCTGGCCTCATTTAACATGAAATTGAGAAAAGAGAATGCCTGGACTTAGATCCAAGTGGTTTTGGGTCCAAGTGTAGGTTTAAATCTCATAGCTAGATCTTTAAAAGTATCTCTTTTAACTTTCTTTTTTTAAATCTCTAGGATTCAAATAATACACACTGTGTTTACGAGTTTAAATGGCAAAATATGTTAAGTGCTCTGTATGGTATCCGCCCCTTAATAGATACCTGACATATGTTAGTTTGTTCCTTTCCCCCCATAATTATTCTGGGAGTTCTTTACAGGAAGAAAGTAGTTACCGCTTCACGTGGTCTGTGTGCATACTGTGCTTATGTACTACGCCAAAAGATCCATCAAAGGAAAGCCAAGTTAGATAAACACTCTACAGAAAACTCCAATGTATTGCCAGGAATAAATGCAAGTGGAGATAAACACTGACATTTCTGACTTACTCCATCTTGAACCATGTTTCCATTAGAAGTTAAATTTATTCTCATATTGCAATCTAAATTCATCTATGCCCTCTTCTGTGTTTATAAATTCAGATAGAGTTTGAGAGGCGATCATATTTCAGAATCCGAGGGCACATTTTGAGTTCTCTATTCTTAGGACAAAATTGTACCAGGATACCTAGGGTCAGCCACAAATGAGACCTTTCACGTTTGTTTCTCTTTCTTTCCAATGCATCCTTTCTAAATGGCTAGTCTTTAATGATTAATGGAGCTACCTGTTTATCCTTCAAAGAGATGTGGCCTTCTCCCTCCTCCTGCCCATTATGGTGCTGTTTGCCTGTTTTCCTTTCCCCGCGACGAACTTCTCCAGCTCGTTTTCTTTGAACTTCTGTCGTAGCTTCTCCGTGAATAAACACTAAGGTGGAACAACGCCCTGCTGTTTTTTGAACCAGCTGAGGAGATCATAATAATAGGGCCCAGGGGATTTATGTCTTTTGAGAACTGTACCTTGCTGTAATAAGACTGTCATTTACAGAAATCAACCTTCATCTGCTCTGTGATGATGCTGCCATTCGGTAATTGCCTAGCATCACAGAAAGAACTGCCCTTAAGTTCCACTTACCCCATTTCATAAATGATTATCCTGGGCAGGCTCAGGCTGGGAGAGAAGGGAGAGAGGTTGATACCTGCTCTGCAGCACCAAACAAGATGTTTAAGCAAGGACCACGGAGCACATTAGTTCTTGAAAGACAAGGCTGGCAATAAAGCAACTTTCAAAGACTCAGACGATGTTTGAGAGCAAGAACGTCAGTCCTGCAGGAAGAGGGGTAGGTATGGTTGTTGGTGAACTAGGTAGCGGCCTGATTTCAAAATCTCTGCACGTAGAGGACTCGCCACCAGCCAGCTTAGGGAGGTTTTAGAGCCTTAGTTCAGGCCTGGAAGGAAGAGACGTTCATCCGGTTTTTGGCCTGGGTCAACTCTCACGGCTTTGCCTATCTAGAACTCTGTTTAGCATTAACTTGGTTGGGGTTGATGAGGTCGCTGAAGTAACCTGGCAGAAACAATGGAGGGGAGGACTCCAGAAGAATCCCAGCGCCTGGCCTGTGTCCAGGGCTTCCCTCTGGCATGCTGTATTGTATGGGGATGACCCGCGGGAATTTAGACTCAGCAGTCATGGTTGGGTAGAGGGCCTCCCTCTGTGAGACGTGTCAGTGTGGAGCGGCTCAGCTGCCCATCAGCCTGCTGTCTTACTCAAGATTAGATCTGAAAAGCGGGCAACTCCGAACCTGCAGATGGGACTTCGGCTCCGTGACAGTGGAGAAAAAAGAGAGACAAGAACAGGGAATCTGTGTGGATTATAGTCTTAGTTACACCAGGATGTCAAACTGAAATTGTGTATCAGGAATACACATTTGGTCTTATGAGAATGTTTTTCATGATTTCCCCCATTAAATTATTAAACATAATTTGCTTTAAATACTTAAAATATTAAATGATGTCTATTTTTTGTTGTATATTCTATTGCTTTCTTCTAGGCTAGTTATAGAAAAAAAAGTATAGACAAGCTGTTTATAAGAAAAAAAGAGTACAATATATATAGCTGGTAGGATACAACATATTTCTTTACAAGTGTAAAGAAATGGGTGTACAATCCTAGTTTTAAGAAAATTGAACACTTAAAACTAATAATGTTATTTGTCAATTATATTTCAATAATAAACAACTTAGATGAGAAAATTATCCCCCAAATCTATATGTAAGTGCATTAAGAGTATCAATTACTTTGGAATAACTCTAATAATAAAATAGGTGTAAGAACTCTTTGAGATTATTTATAAAACTTTACTAATAGATATTAAAACAGACTTAAATAGATACCATGTCTATGAATCTTAAGAGCATTGATTTGATGTAAGTTCTCTGCAAATGCATCTATAGCTTTAATGCAATCACAATAAAAATTCTATGAGTAGAATTTGAACCCAGGTCTCATGGATTCTAAGGCCTAAGCTTTCAGCCACTATAAATCTACAATGTTATCTCCCATACCCTTTATTTGTTTCCTAAGAAATAGAAAATTTAAGTGAAGCATCATCCCATCTTTTAGTTTTGATCCACTAATCATTCTTTGGGCCTGATGAGATCTAGTAATAGTGCTTGCCACTTCTCTTCCCCCTCCTTGCTCCCCTCCATCTTTTATTGGCAACAGAACCATTTGCTGCAACTCGGATTAAATTAGATTTTTGTAAAAAAAAAAAATATATATATATAATATATAAGTATGTATATAATATATATGTCAAGCATACAGAAAAGTGGAGAGAGTACTATAATACAATAGTATAGCTATTACCTAGCTTTGTAAAAATTTAGCGTTTTGATGTAATTGCTTCAAAATTTTGGGTTTTAATAAGTAAAACAAATGAATAATGTTGGAGCCCCTTGTATGTCCTGATTTTATTAACCTCCCTCTTAGCTCAGACCATAAATTGATATTTATCATCTTTCCACATGTGTTTGTGGATATACATATGTGGGAAAATATAAGTAATCTATGGATTGCCAAATTATCATGAAAGGGTATTAAAATTTACCAAATACATTTCTGTGTCTGTTGAGATGAACTGCCTTTTTTCTTTCCTGAATTTGTTCATGTGGTCAATACTATTACCAGATTTTTAAATGTTTGCATTCACCTTTACATTCTGGAATAAACCCTATTTAGTCATCATAACATATATGATATTTATATATAACGAGAGGCCCAATGCACGAAATTCGTGCAAAGTTCTTGGCCCCGGCCCCCGCCCATCGCCGCCATGGCTGTGGGCCTTGCCACCTCTGCCACGCCCCCTGCCCACGGTGACTTTGTCTAGAAAGATGTCCAGTCTAATTAGCATATTACACTTTTATTATTATAGATATTTATATGAGATCATAACATAATATGACATATAATTATATAATGTAACTTATATATAATGTAAGTATAAAGTATAAGTATGAAATATATTTATTTAGGAACTTTTCATTTATGCTCTTAAATCATATTTACTGATAATTTATTTAACTTTTACTTTCCTTGTTTGTTCTTGTATCATGGCTGTTCTGGCATCATATAAAGATAATCAAATAAATAAACTCTGAAAATATAAAATCAAAACAGTAATATTAAGTAATTTTAGGTCATTGTCAAAATAAATGGAAGTAAATGCTGAACCACAGTAAGGTTGTCAAGGGCAAAGGATGCCCTTTAGTCAAGTACGCATGTTAAAATATTAAAAGTAAGCATTAACGAACAGAAATAGAAAATGTTGCTCTTGAACCAGTAGAAGTGGAAAAGGGGGAACACAAAAACTCAACCAGTTTTGTCTTAAATCTTGGGTCTAATCCTGTTGCGGACTGTTCTGCCGATTTTCGTACAGGATATCTGCATAGGGCGTGGGAGGGGATGGGGATACCACAAGCTTTGTGTTAATTTCTCCTTTTGTGGGTTCTCAGACTTGACAAAGAGACTAACTTCAAAGCCCAACTGTGTGTGAGTTACAGGCTTGGGATCCTGATTTCTGAAGGGAATCTTTTATTTATATCCCAACCAGAAGCCCAAGCTAAAATAGACAGACGCCCTTGTTTTCCCCAGGGCAAGTGGGTAGATTATTATTATTATTTTCTGGTCTATTCTTTTACTGATATGGAGATCTTCAAGACTCCTAGCCTAATGATTGGATCTCTGTTCTAACTCACTGCCTCAGTCAAGACCACGGGCTCATCTTTTCCCAATAATATTTAATGTTTTTCCCCCATAATCTGACAATCTGCTTGCAGGGCAGCCTATCACCTTGGCTTGCATCCCTTTGAGTTCAGCAGTCCATCTAGAAGACATGTTTTCCTCGGGCATGTCTTTGTATTTTTAGTGAATTTTCCCATTTCTTCCTCTTAGGACCAACTCAAAACTCACTCTCTTTGGAAATTTGACAGGTATGGTGTTGCCCACTTTATGTCAGCCTGTTACAAGAGGTTGTAAAAAAATTCAAAGTGTTTTCATTCATTTATAATTTATTTCCCATAGTTTCTTTTTAGATATGTGCACAGGGTGGGGCAAACATTGGTTTGCAGTTGTCCGCATGGAAAAAGACCTACAGATTATGATTATTACAAAAGCTTTAACCGTGTTTTGCCTGCTCACAACTGTAAACCTACTTTTGCCTCACCCTGTCCATCATATTAAAGATATTGTTACTTTATAAGAAGTAACATCTTATGTACTTTTTTCAGATAAACTTAAAAATCTAGTATTTGCATGTTCTTCAGCTAGTTTAAAGATTCTAACTTTAAAACATTTTTTGTTCGAATCAGCATTGTTTTGTGGCCTATTTTCTAGGTCTAGTGGCAAATGATCCCATTTTTTGAATTGTTTCTAATTTGAGGCCATAAAAAGTGTGGGGATTATATTTCTTAATAGAGCATTAATGGCATTTAATTCTGTACTATCTCTTTTCTAATTATTTTTGGGGGAGGAAATGAGTCAAAGGTCTGATTGTTTTACATTTAAGAGCTAGAATCAAAGAAGCCTTAGAGGCGACTCAGACCTTACTTTACAGATGAGAAAATCCGCACTCAGAGCGTCTGGGAGACCTGCTGAACACATTAGCCGGTGAGCATTGGATCAGGAAGAAGTCCTCAGCCACCCCATTGTTTGCTTTAGCAGAAGTGGGAGACCGAGATGGTTTGATTTATGTCTTATTACTGGTCCTTTATCCAGCATAGATTAAAATCTCTCCTTTAGAATGGCAGTAGAGTACATATTTACATTCTTATCGAAGTACTTACTAAGTCACATAGTTTTAATTACTCGTCTGAGAGCGGTGCCAAGTGTTCCCTTTTCCCCTCTGCTAATGAATATGTAATTGTCTCTCAGGAGATTAAAAAACCCATTGGCCGGGCTGTGAGTGGCTCCACAGCAGGCACTCAGGTGTGTCCTGTTGGCACCCCTTGGAGGCCTGGTGTAGTGCAATGGCATGCCCACACCTGGCATTCCATAAATGTTTGTGAACGTGCGAATGAATAAATGAAGTGCGCAGTGAAGATGAATACCACATGTGCCTCTTCGAGTTTGGGTTTGGCAGATGTGTTTTGACTTCTTTTGAGATCACATGATAGAGTGAGGTACATTCTGGGATTTGGAACAGCTGTTCTGCAGAGCAGCCAACGACCCATGATCCTGAGATGTAATCGATGGATTTGAAAAGGGCATGAATGTCCTCTTTCTAGTTTTGAGGACAATTTAATGTGGGGTTAATCCCATTTTATTTACATCTTTTTGCTTGGGCAGGGCACATTTCTGTAACTTATTACAGAGAAATGTCTAATTATAGTGATTTGGATATTGGAATAATAAAGTTAAAAAAAAGTATTTATTGAGAGTTTTGTCTATGTGTTTTTCCCTAAATTTCTTGCAATAAATATTAGTTATTTTTCTAAAGAAGGAAATAAAATAATTTATAGTCTGATCTATATACATTTTACAAAATTACCGTTCTATGCATTATCTTTTCCCCTATTTTCACTCTTTTTATCTTCTGTAATATGAAAAGTAGTCATCCTTCTTTAGTATATTAATCTCATTTGGTGGTTTTTGAATCATCATATTTAAACTTATTTTTGAAAATTATTGTTATAATTTAAATAGTATGTGTTGAATCTTACCTGATTAATAAGAATATTAACAGTTATTTGCATACTTCTGAGTTCCTTATTTTCAAGTTCTTATTGATACAGTAATTTATTATTAAATTATTATTTTTATAATTATATCTTTAAGAATTATTTTTGATGTTTGCTTTGGTGAATAACCACATGAAGAGCAATTACTTAGATTCATGTTTGGTGGTTTTTCGATGCACAACATTTGCTGTATAAATTAATTATTTCCAAAGGGAGTTCTGAATGGTTGCAAAGTCCAGGGTGTGGCCATGGGAGTGGGTAGCTATGTTGTAATGAAATAGAAGGTCATCAGAGATGAGGTCAGAAACTGAAAGGCAAAAAAATGAGATGAGTTACACAGAGTAATGGCAAGATTTGGGTGGAATGGAACATGTTAAGCCAAATGCCCAGATCTCAAGGGAATGAGATTCTATGGAAGGTACATAAGACACCAATATGTGTAGGACAAGATCTTCACTACTTCCCCGGACTATGATCTCCAAGAAACAGACAAGTTAACACATTGCGGACCAGTAGTTTTATTGCTAGCTTTACCCAGTGGCCAGATAAGTTTGTATTGAACGAGTACAAAAAACATTTTACATAAATGTTAAAGGCATGCTTTAAAATTAATGAAAATACCCATTGCATTTTGAAGTTATTTATTACATGTTCTTACAAAGCTAATATCTTTTTAAAGTATGATACTTTGTAAAAACACTGTGTAATATGAAGTGAGAATTCTCATGATCCATCTGTAATGTGTTAAGCTATAAATAATTATACAACATGGTATGTGTAATGGTAGAAGCATGATCTAGAGCTTTTCAAGTCTAGATGAGGAAAGAGATTCTTGATGTATGGATGAATTAAAAGACTAACCATTTAATAAACGTTTATACTGTTTGGGAACTTTCAGGGTTTGTAAACATTTATGCACAGACTGTGGATATTGAGTAGAATATTTGGTCTAAAATAATTCTGCACACCTGAAACTCACTTAGTATTAGAATGTCAACTACACCCAAAAGTAAAAAAAAAAAAAATTTAAAAAATAGAGGTTAAAAAATAGAGATCACATTTGCTAAGTAATTAATTAAGCGCAATACCAAAGAAAAGGAAAAAGGTAGATGTGAACTGTCTTCAAAAAATATTTTCACCCTGCTGGTATGGCTCAGTTGGTTGAGTGTCATCCAATGCACTGAAAGGTCCCTGAGGCCTAGGGACCCTACCCGTGCACGAATTTCATGCACTGGGCCTCTAGTTCTATTATAGACTTCCTCAGCCCTTTTTGGATTCAAGTAAGGTATAAATAATAAGCAAATATATTCTAGTTGATGATGTTAAAAAATAAGAAAACACATTATGCATTATTTACCGTTCCACATTTTAGAAGACATTCTTTATCTAATCTAAGTATACCTTGCTGTCTGTAGAGCAGCATCAAAAGGTCAGCTGCTCTTTGGACGTTGCGTTAGGTGACATATTTCTTATGTCTTCCAAAAAGAAAAAGGTCTTCAA
Source organism: Myotis daubentonii (assembly GCF_963259705.1). NCBI lineage: Eukaryota > Metazoa > Chordata > Mammalia > Chiroptera > Vespertilionidae > Myotis > Myotis daubentonii. Next base: position 63,880,015 of record NC_081850.1, on the reverse strand, counting down.
ACATCATAGACTGGTTAACGATTGCTATTCTGGGGACAAGGAGTCGTGGGGGTAGACAGTGCTGCCCACAGGAATGTTGAACAGCAAATGCTGGCTTTGGGCAAAGAAGCTTTGATCCATAGTGACCTCTTTGAAATGTCGGGACTGCTGGTCCTTGTGGGGACCTGTATTAAAAATGTCTGTCACAGACAGGACATTCTATGTGAGAACAGAAATGCTGAATAATAGGGCAATGATACCCTATCTATAAACCAACTATGTTTACAGATGCCCTAAATAACAGGCCCACGTAGATTTTACTATGATAAATATTCCAGTTGTAATGCTCTGTAGAATTCTCATCTTTCTCATGTATTTTAAGTAAGATTTCTGGGCCGTGTGGCTTTTCTAGTAAACATCAATGATGTGCAACCACGGAGCACAGACCTTGTCATTTATTTAACTCCAACTGTCTTTAATCTTGAAACTCTTGAGGATAGTAATACAGTGAGAAACCTTGAGGTTTCAACATAATCATAGAACATTTTGCAGAAGCAGATTTTCAAATTCTTTGCTTTTTTGTGTGTGTGACATTTACCATCGAAATCTTGTGTTATCTATATGTCTTTTTATTTGGACCCTGTGGTTTCTTTTTTTCTTTGGTTTTCATCTTTCTCCCTCTCTCTCTCAGTTCACAGCCATGAATGAACCACAGTGCTTCTACAACGAGTCCATCGCCTTCTTCTATAACAGGAGTGGGAAGTATCTCGCCACAGAATGGAACACAGTCAGCAAGCTGGTGATGGGACTTGGGATCACCGTCTGTATCTTCATCATGTTGGCCAACCTACTGGTCATGGTGGCCATCTACGTCAACCGCCGCTTCCATTTCCCTATTTATTACTTAATGGCTAATCTGGCCGCTGCAGACTTCTTTGCTGGGTTGGCCTACTTCTACCTAATGTTCAACACGGGACCCAATACCCGGAGACTGACTGTCAGCACGTGGCTGCTCCGTCAGGGCCTCATTGACACCAGCCTGACGGCCTCGGTGGCCAATTTGCTGGCCATTGCGATCGAGAGGCACATTACCGTTTTCCGCATGCAGCTCCACACGCGGATGAGCAACCGGAGGGTGGTGGTGGTGATTGTGGTCATCTGGACCATGGCCATTGTGATGGGTGCTATTCCCAGTGTGGGCTGGAATTGCATCTGTGATATTGAACATTGTTCCAACATGGCACCCCTCTACAGTGACTCCTACTTAGTCTTCTGGGCCATTTTCAACTTGGTGACCTTTGTCGTCATGGTAGTCCTCTACGCTCATATTTTTGGCTACGTTCGCCAGAGGACTATGAGAATGTCCCGGCACAGTTCTGGACCCCGGCGGAATCGCGATACCATGATGAGTCTTCTGAAAACTGTGGTCATTGTGCTCGGTAAGCGTTGTCTTGACTGTCACTTACTCTACGGATTCTCCATGTCTTACTATAAACTACGTTAGTTTGGGATAGTGGTAAACGATGTTATGAATATTCACCAGTAGGTCTGTAGGACTTACAAGGGGATGAAGTACTTTTTATCAAATCTCTGTGGTGAAGTCAGCATCCCAGTCTTTCTGCAATGACAGAATTAGCTTTAGGGAAATGCATGTCTCAGTGGCTCAGTGTGAATGATGATGTGAACGATGTCATTGATGAGTTTGTCTATCAAGTGTTGAAAATTCTAGCTTTGCAGGTTTCCCTGTAGCCCAGTTGTGGGATTTTTGCCTTGTGGTCTCTATGAAAGTGTTTTCAGATAGAAAGTGTTTATTATGTAATATGAATATGCTTTCATAGATAGCTGTGTTTATGGATCTATTTTTAAATAAGTTATCTTTCACATTCTGTAATTGTCACTACACACAGGTAGGTAGCATATCAAGGTTTTGTATAGATTTACTGCATAAATGGGTTTGAATCAATAGCATTCTTCATCTCTATGAAAACTTAGTGTTTTCCCCATTAATTTTCTATTTATAGTAGTAGAAGTTAATTTTTATTTTAAGGTGAGGAGCAAGTTTTTATTCTTCTATGTATACACAAATAACTTTTGCCTTTAAATAGCTATTGTTTTTCCTGGATGAAGAATTCATGGTAATGACCAGGAGGAATATTTTTATTTCTTCATTTAAGTACTCAGGGAATTAAAGAACATCTAAGTTCCAGGTCCTCTTCTGACCCCTGGAGATTTACCCACAAAAAGGATACACACAGAACATTTCTCTTGGAGCTCAGAGTGCGTCATTTAAAAGTTCAGCCAGTGAGAATTCGTTTAACTAATTACCCTATTGGATCACATTTTCTCCATAGACTATATTCAGAATAGTGTTTGATCACGTTTTTAAAAATATCTTTTAGCATTTCAGTTTTCCCCATGGAAATTCAGTGGAAAGTTCCTCTAATACTCTTTGGGCCAATTTCTAAAGCCGTGTTGAATGAATGTGACTGGGATTGTGAGGCTCCTCTGAAACTCCAGGACTTACGTTCATTTAGTCCCTGGGAAGAGCTAGAGCCCTCATCATCACGGAGTAAACTAGCATTCTGGTTGAGGCATTGGTCCCATTTATTTTGATTAGGGCAAATGCATCGTGGAGGTCATAGCTGAGTTTTCTGATTGAGACCCTCATGTGGACCTTAAGGATAAGGATGAGACCTGGGAGTTGCTGACACAACTAAAGTCCTATCTGTAACTAACTGGACACAGATAATATTCCCACTGGGGACTCCAGCCCCTCAGATATGAGATGATCTTATTCCTTCCAACAAAGCTTAGTAGAAGTATAAAAATGGTTTCCCTATATGTTAATTGTCACCAAAAACCTTGGGAACTTGAGCATACCTGTGCCACGAGGACGTATTTTCCATGATAGATGAAACACATCTTTTCGGGGCCACTTTTCCTCAAGTGCTGCTGCTCACAGTTCATAGAGCCGCTAGCAGAAAAGGACTATTGAACTTGGAGTATGAACCTGCCAAGTTCTTGTTTTGACTTTGACCTTTGTATAATGCCTAACAAATTCAGGTATGCAGTATGCTTCAAGACTCATGTACATTAACTTTTGTGTCTCCCTGGGTTGCTTTGTAGGTTAAATGAGAATGATTTGGAGGGTTTATGAGGCAGTAGTTTCAGTGTATATCTGCCCTACATGCCCCTTCCACCCTGGCACACCAACCCCAAACTTAAACATAACAAAAGTAATGTTGCCCTCTGATGTTTAAGCTTGTAGACTCTACAGATATCAAATACAGGTGACAACCTGTGGGGAAATAGCATTATTTCAGTAGGTATGTAACAGAAGAAGTTTTATGTGTATGTGACTGTAACATAGGAAAGAGAAATTAAATAAATGGACTGTAGCCTTTTTGAGAAGAGCAGTAAGAATGGGAGAATGAGTGGGGCGGGTGGTTAGCAAGCTTAGGATAGGGAATTCACATCCTATGCAGATACTTGTCAAGGTGACACCTGAAACCATTCACACAATGGACTCTGCTGCCTGAATTCTGCGTAGTCACGACTGCACGCAAGAGAAGGGCTGGTCTTGTAGGAACAAGAATTCTAGTCTACTTGAAGCTCTCTTTATTGTAAATTAGTTTATTGACAGTGGGGTTTTGGGTGCACATTTTATTTTTAATATCCATCTCCCCTGCCAGTTTGTCAGCCTTGTGATGATAGGCAGGGATTGCAAAGATGCGTTGCCCATTTTCTCCACGTTATCTTCCAATCAAAATACAACAGCTTGCAAAGCGACTGGCCACGTGGATGCTCAGCACATAATACGTTTATCTTACTTTCATTTATTTGGGGGATGATTATAGTTGGATTAGTTGTGTAGAGAACTGCTGGGGTCCAACCCCAGCGGGTCCAGGGGTCCCCAAAGGTGTGGACGGAGTCGGCGAAGAAGGAAGGACACGGAGACAGCGTTCAGTTGATCAGCAGCCTAGCCAGGATCTCTAGCCAGGATCTCCAGCCAAGTTCTGGTCTGGATCTCCAGAGAGGCTCTGCTCAGTTTCTCCAGCCAGGTTCTATCCAGGTACTCCAGTCAGGTTCAGTCACCAGGTTCTAGTCAGGTTCTCTTGCCAATTTCTGTAGTCAGGTTCAGTCCAGGATCTTTTGCCATGTTCTCTCCAGCGAAGTTCTTCTGTCTCTATAGAACGTTCTGTGTAGGTTCTGTGCCTAGGCTCTGTCTCTCTTGGTCCTGTCTTCCAAGCCCTGTCTCTGAAGTTCTGTCTTATAAGTTCTGTGTTCTGAATTCTGTCTCTTGCTGTCTTGTTACGTCTGTATTTATACCAGTTGATTTTAATCCTGTCAATTTCTATTCCAAAGGTTAGGGCGTTTCTTATCTCCATTCCAGGGAGAAAAGATTATGTAGTTTAAGCATGATTGTTCGTAGTTAAAGGGATTAATTACCCGCTTGGCACTTAGTTGAGGGGTTTTATTCCCTCCCTAACTTCAGGGGAAAATCCCTACCTGGGGATTCAACCTTTCTCGGAGAGGTGACCTTGGTTAAAACACAGCGCCAAGAAGGTGAGCAAACATATTAAGAACTGTATGCCATATATGCCAGGTCCCTTAAAACAGCAAGGATGGACCAGCTCCCGGCAGAGAACCTTCAGTTTCTGATTCACTATGTTAAAGTGACCTCTGGGTTGTTCAGTCCTCATGATCAGGAAGAGGATTTGTTGGTCAACAAGTCAAATTCCTGGGAGTCAGCATAAAATATAGGTGCCTTTGAGATTTATGGTGGCAATACCTGTATCAGTTTCTAAGCATAAGGTTGTATATAAGCAACTTTTGAGTGAGCACTGGATCTTAATACTTGTATGTGTCAAACTCTTATTTATTTATTTATTTATTTTTTTTTTTTATAACCTCATTTCAGAGAGGAAGGGAGAGGGAGAGAGAGATAGAAACATCAGTGATGAGAGAGAATCATTGATGGGCTGCCCCCTGCACGCCCCACACATGTGCCCTGACCAGGAATCAAACCGTGACCTCCAGGTTCAGAAATCGACGCTCAACCACTGAGCCACGCCAGCTGGGTTGTCAAACTCTTATGTAGCATTAATCCTTTGCCCAGAGCTGGTCTACCATAGAAATTAGTATTTGTAATAGCAGCCCTGTGGAGTGTAGGTACCATTATGTACTTGTTATCTTCCTCTTTGAAAACTTAGGGACAGAGACGTTAGGTAACTTGCACAAGGTCACGCCGCTAGGTGAGTACAGGAGCTGGAGTTCCCGTCAGGCCCTCTCTGTTCCAGAGCCCATGCTAGCCTGTATCTCCATAATAAGAACAATCACCCGCACTGTGCTGTGTTCTGTTATGAAGTTTGAACAGCGCCGTGCTGTTAAATTGAAACACTGTGGCCCCATTTGTTTCTGTTGATACTGCCTAGCTGCCTGGGCTTTGTTGCCTGGGTGGAAGAAAGCTTGAAGGAGCATTCCTTTCCTCCTTTTGTTTCCAATGATGACGCTCAGGACTGGCGTTTTTATCAGCCCTTCCCCTCTGTTTGCAGTCGCGGCACCATCACCGACTGCTGATGATTGAGTGAGTGTTTTGTTACAGGTATAGTTCACTCGAGGGTTTATTATCCCAGCATGAGGTCATGTAATCCTTCCCCAGGCTCGAAGTCTCCCTGCTTGACATTTTACCAAGAATTCCTTCTGAGTTTGTTACCGAGTTGAATCAGAGTGGCAGGCAAGTTCTTCCTTATTTGACCACAGTCTGTCTTGACTTGTAAGTCCCAGCCTTTCCTGCTCTATTCCTTGTGACGACACTTCTACTGGGGATAATTAGGAGAGGAAACCCAGGAATTAGAAAGAGACAGTCATGGTGACAGTGTGCAGGGTTTTGCCCCTGAGCCCTGGGACAGAGTGAGGGACATAAAGCAACATAAATCCAGGTGGGGCTTATGATTCTGTGGGGCTTATTACACTCTTTTTCTAGTTTGATCTGTTCTGGCTGGAAATGATCACCACTGGAGCTAAATTACCCCTTATTACCTACATTCTCTGGGCCCTACTCTTCATGCACTTGTTTGTACCATTACACCAAGGACAGTTGTCTTTCTCCCGTGTCAGACCGAAGGGACTGAGTTAAGATAGGGTGCGTGACTTATCCAACACTTTTGTCAGTAGCAGAACTGGAATGCAGCTGCAGGATTGTTGTAGACTGTGACCTTCCATCGTAGGAACATACCATTCAAGGGACTTCCTGGTCGCGGTACTAGTGATGGGGCCAGATGAGTTCAAGTCCATTGTTTTCTTTCTTGTTCACTCTGATGAAAGATAACTTGGCCAGTATCCTGCTAGCAAATCCTTAGGTACTTGTCTATTTCATTCACCAGACATGTTGTTGAGTGCTGCTTGAATGCTAAGGGATGAAAAGGTGAGTGATACACCCCATTCTTTACAGAGCTTCTCGTGTAGGAGAGGAGACTAGGGAAGAGCGGCCGGACAGTGGGGCCCAGGTGGCAGTAGAGGTCTGGGTAGAGAATCCCGAGTGGAGGGAAGAGAGGACCTCCCACAGGAGGCAGTACTCGGCTCAGTCTTCCTGATTGTGGAGGAGCTGGCCACCGTGTGGGTGGGGATGGAGGAGAAGCTAAGCAGGAGCAGGAGCAAAGGTCCTTACCTTTGAGGAACTGAAAGTAGTCAGGTGTGATCAGCGAAGAGTAGGTACGTCCCACTGCGTTTTGACTGGAGAGAGAGCAAAGTCTTCATAACACAATAAAGGGTTTGGGCTTTTGCCTGTATGTGACCAGAGATGCTGAAGGATTGATTCCCCAAGATAAATGGCAGCAATTCCTTATAGGATTAACCATGTAATTTATCATCCAAACCGAGACACTTTTATTTAAGGAAAACAGGCATTAAGTGGTTAGGGCATGGGAAGACAGGCATACACCAAGAATGGTCTGGTCAACCCAGAGTGTGTCACCCTCCTTGTAGGTTCTGCTTTCCTCTTGTTTGTTTATTAATATTCTTTCTAGGTTTTCTTTTGTCATTTTAAGTGCAGAGTTCAACACTGGACTTGTTCCATTGTGTAAAACTGGTAAAGAAGAACTTCCATTTTTTTAAAAAAAATATTGTATTGATTTTTTACAGAGAGGAAGGGAGAGGGATAGAGAGTTAGAAACATCGATCAGCTGCCTCCTGCACACCCCCTACTGGGGATGTACCCGCAACCAAGGTACATGCCCTCGACCAGAATCAAACCTGGGACCCTTCAGTCTGCAGGCCGATGCTCTATCCACTGAGCCAAACTGGTTAGGGCAGAACTTCCATCTTTTTTTTTTTTTTTTTTAAAAGCAAGGATCTTTCTAGATTTCGAATTTTAGAGCTGAAAGGGCACTTAAAAGCACACCATGTAACTCACTCATCTTATAAAGAGACTGAAGTTTCCAAGTTGGTTGAGAAATTTAGGACTGAATTTTTAATTGGTGGCCCAAGCCAAGATCCCGGTTTGCTTTCTTCCCGGGGGCGCTCTTCTTACTGCCTGAGCATCCGCCTTGTTCAGTCCGATCACACTTCCTTCTGTGAGCATGAACATGTATCGACGGGGGTAGCCCGGATTAGGTGTAAACAGTGGCTGTTGCGGTACCTGGCACCAATTGGTAATCTCTATAATGGATCTTTGACAAAAGTCATCGGAAACTGAATTACTTACACATTGTGTAGTTTTCACATACACTGAGTGGCCAGATTATTATGACCGGCCAGATTAACATGACCACCCCATCAGTTCTTCATTGACACTTCCAAAAATACTGAATATTGAAAACTTCCTAAGCAAATACTCTCAAGATTTTATTATTATTTGCATAACTAATTCACTTCATTGTACTGATGGGGTGGTCATAATAATCGGGCTAGTCATAATAATCTGGCCACTCAGTGTATATTAGTATCCTGTTAGCTTTCTTCATAACAGTGTTGTATTTGTTTTTCATTTGTCTTTTTTTTATTGTTTGTTTTACAGTGTGTGTTTGTGTGTGTGTGTTCGTTCTCATTCATTTTCATTGAAGCAGAATGCCTCTGGGATCTACTCCTGATTCTTCCATTAACTGGGTGATTTTGGGCAATTATATTCTCGATGCATTAATTTCTCTGTACCTTTATCTGTAGGATGAAGTTGGCCAGTTTGCTTTTTAAGATTATTTTGAGTTTTCTGTATTACTCCATAAACAAAATGACAAGGGCCTAGCTACCGTGGATCCATGTAGAATTCTACCATGTAGAATTTTCTAGTGGAAAACACTCATAGAACTGGAATAAAAGCAAGGGACTGGGACGTTTCTCCACATCCGCTTCTTTAATAATTGGCATTAGCCATATATCCCCTACTCAAGGGAGTGGCACACGTTTACAGAGGATAGTCTCAAAGAAATGGATTTCTTGCTTGACTCTGCAGCAGGGAGCCACGTGCCAGGAAGGGAGGGCTTCCCAGTTGGTCCTGTTGCTGGGGGAAGGGAGTGGGTACAAGACTCTCTTATTCCCCGGCCACAGGTGACCAGCGGCACATCCTGTTGATCTGAAGAGGAACCAAAGCTCCAGTCCCTGTGGGTTCTCACTGAAGGCCTCTTTGAGGACGAGCCCGAGAGAATATTCATGAGAGCTTTGATTGTTTGTTTGGCCAGCGCTGGCTTGGCACCGTGGGTGTGGTCCGGAGAGACACCCTGTGGAAGCCCCATCGTGCTGCCCAGACCCCAAACCTTGGGCCGGTCAAGAGAGAAAAGTTTCAAATACCAGCTCTTTATACCCTTTTGTTGCTCCACTTTATTCAAATATTTTTACTCAAAAGGAACTTTAAAGCATAAACACAAATAAAAAATACCACGTTAACCTAACAGAGTTCCTTTTGAGGTGTGGACAGAGCTGCCAGCACATGAAGCTCTTCCTTATTTTAGGTCTGATGAGAAGGATTCAGACCTTGTCTAGCTGAGACTGTGCTGCACAGCCATTTGATCTTATCATTCAAGGTCATGAGGGATGCAAAGATTCCTTGAATGAACTGTGGTGACCACTGGTAATCACTGTTGCTTAGGACTTGAGAGCTTAGATTTGGAATAGAATAGGTCAGGGCTTGGGATTGGAATTTTGACTCCTCACTTGTTAGTTTCATAACTGGGAGGCAATGACTTCTGAGTCTCAGTTTCAGAATTAATAAAATAAGGACGGTAAAACCTTTCTCATCAAGTGATTGGGAGCATCAGATGAGCTGATTCATGTAAACCACACGGGAGGGATCTGGCTAATAAAATGCACTTCCTCTAAGTGGTAGCAGGTATGATCACTCCTTTTACGTTTCCTCCCTTCTTTCTTTCTTTTTCTGACACACCCACATTCCCTCCCCCACTCGTTTCTTTCTTTCTCTTTCTGACGTGCCCACACGCACCCACCTGCCCACATACATACATAGTGAATTTGGTGGTTGAGATGGTGCTTCATTTCTGTGACATGGTATAAAGCAGGGGTGGGCAAGCTTTTTGACTCGAGGGCCACAAAGGGTTCTTAAACTGGACCGGAGGGCCGGAACAAAAGCATGGATGGAGTGTTTGTGTGAACTAATATAAATTCAAAGTAAACATCATTACATAAAAGGGTACGGTCTTTTTTTTTTTTTTTTAGTTTTATTCATTTCAAACGGGCCGGATCCGGCCCGCGGGCCGTAGTTTGCCCACGGCTGGTATAAAGTGTGTTTTAGCAACTGTTGTCTCTAATAACAGGCTGTAAATTTATTCTCAGTGACCTTTGCTTTTCCAAAGATACATCAGAACTGCAGGGTTTTTGGCATCTTATTTGTCGAGCCTCAGCCCTTTGTATGAAAATCTCTAGCAGCACCACAGGGAATGGCTTTTTGGCCTGGTAACTCCCTGGAGATGATTAAGTGGTGTTGACCATTAAAATGCAACAGGCCACTTTGTCAGTATCTATTAGAAAGGGTCATCACTCCTTCACATGGACATGCAAGGCTTAGGACACAGCTAGCAGCCCAGTCATTTATCTAGGGCAGTGGTTCTCAACCTTCCTAATGCCGCGACCCTTTAATACAATTCCTCATGTTGTGGTGACCCCCAACCATAAAATTATTTTTGTTGCTCCTTCATAACTGTAATTTTGCTACTGTTATGAATCATAATGTAAATATGTGATATGCAGGATGTATTTTCATTGTTACAAATTGAACATAAATAAAGCATAGTGACTAATCACAAAAACAATATGTAATTTTATATGTGTTTTCCGATGGTCTTAGGCGACCCCTGTGAAAGGGTCATTCGACCCCCAAAGGGGTCATGACCCACAGGTTGAGAACCGCTGATCTAGGGCATCATTCTATTTCCTTTTGATCCTCAGTGAAGGACCATTTCTGTCATAAATGGAAGAAATGGCAAATAGATGGGTCATGAGTCTTTATTGCTGTTGTTCAGCTGATCTCACCTTACAGTGTGACCACCAGTGATTCCTTTATTCTGGGCTTCATCACTGTTCACCTCGGAGGAAAAGGATATTTAACTCCTGCTTTCTCACTGCTACTTCGTGAATCTCTTTGGAGTATTGTTATGGACCCTGCATGATCACCGGGCTTTATCTTACATCCCAGCACCTACAATAAGGCCCCGTCCTTGGCATACTCCAGATGTTTTTTGAATGAATAAATGATATATACCTTTTATTCTGGATGGAGTTTTACAAGTTCCCTACTAACAATAGAAACATACTTGTGTAGCCTGATATTCAATGTGATTTAATAATGAGTCTCATTCAAATAAGTATTTGTTAAAAGGTAGTCATAAGGCAGTTCTACATCTTGTCCGTCGAGGGCATTTTTAAGGCTAAGTTCCAGTGTGAGCTTGTTAGTAATAGTTATTTTGTCAACAAACAGGGATTGGATATCTACTAGACCCTCTGTTAAAGAGTAGAGATGCAAAGATCAGTGAACACATGGACCTTGTTCTGAAGGAGTTCTCATTTTAGTAGATCGTGATAGATCATATAAATAAATAAATAAATAAATAAATAAATAAATACAATACAATACAATACAATACAATACGGTAAAACATGCAAGGTGTCATGGGAGTGCTGCCTTCTCTTTCGGCAATGCCAGCAAGGGCTTCATTCTGAAGGTGTTGTCTTAAATGATGTGTAGGAATTTGCCATGTAAACCCAGGGCAATAAATGGTTTCTATTAGATACCCTTTGCACTCTGAATTGCATTCAGTATTCAATTACTTCCTTATATTGCAATTAACATGTCACTTAGATATGATAGTAGCTCTGTTAGGCTTGCATATCTCTTGTAGATTGCTGGGAGTGGGAGGGGAGGTTTGTATAATTTTAAGGTAATATTGTGTTTATAATATTTTTGCCTGCATTTTACACTGGTATAATACATTCATTTTTGTTTAATTGACCATAGTTAGCAGATTCCCATAATCAAGCTGGTTATAAAGTAAATGAATTTGAATGGTTACTGACGTATAATGAAAGTGATGAATTTCTACATGTGCAAATTAACTCCCATGGAAAGTAAGAAAAGTTCTATAGAGACATTGTATATCATGGAGATGTAGTTGCCAGGAAATGTTGACCTCCTACACTTACTATAAGCACACACACACACACACACACACACAGACACACAAATTGCCAAATTTAGCAAATAAAAATAATTACATGGGACATAAATATACTAACAAAACTATTCATTTATTATCATAAAATCACATTTAACTGGGCATCATATATTTTATCTGGCAACCCCAGCACACATGGCATTTAATGTCAATGAAGCATTTTAGATGATAATCAACTCTATAAGTAGATTTGTCTTATAGTTTTTAATAATATCCTGGGGATCGATTTAAGTACATAAGGAGTTTCACCTATTTAATGTTTCTGATTTTTTATTTCGAGTTGCCTGGAGAAAAATAAAGGGAAAGTTCTAGTTTATAGAATCTTATATTTGTTTCTCAGAAATTATGTGTGTGTATGAATAGGTAATGTTGTATACCTCTGGTTCAAAAGGGAATTATCTCCTTATACATATTCTTTGTTGTGCTCCTTGAAAACATTTTAATGAAATCTGTTTTTCCACATAAACAAGGATTTTTCCTTGTGTTTCTGCCTGTGACTTTTTTTTTTTGAGGTCTAACTACAGCCTGTGCCTCTGAGAAGCTACTTTCTATTCATGTGTTTTAGTGAAGATGATAGTGTCTAGACTGAATGTGGTCATGGCTTTACTTAAACCCTGGCAGGACTCCTCCACCAATAGAGGGGTTGTTGTAATGATCCAAAGCAAATAGGACATTCTAGGAGGGTGACACGGCAGTAACAGGGTCTTTTTGAAGAAGTGGGATTTAATCTGGCATCGGGAGACTGGAAATTCATGGCTTCACCTATTTATCCTGCCCTGGTTGACTTTTGTTGACACAAAGAACGCTGCATTTTAAGTAGGGTTTTCCATGAGTTCATTCTAAACAGGTATTTCTGCACTTGAAAAAGCTTCCCTTCATGTGGCAGGTCTGAGTTCATTTGCTCGAGCTATTTTCCTTTCTTTGGGGGAAAGAGAAGATAGTCCATAGGAGCCCAGGGTTCCAGGACCTGCACAGGAGACTGATGAGCTGGAAAGGTGACAAGCTTTTGCCGTAGCCAGCAAGTGATTCGCCATGTTCTGCTGGAGGGCTTTGCTTTACTAACCTCACTGAGCACGTGGTGTCCGGGAATACTTCTTGGTATATTGCTCCAGCCCAAAGGGAAAAGCTGAGCTATAAATCGAGGAGCTGGAATTGGGTTTCAGAAGCGGTTGTATTTGGACAGCCTACAGAGCACATATATAATGATCAAATAAACAGCAGTTGTAGAGATTAGAGCACTAGCTCTATTTAATTTGGCAAATTCTAATGTCCTGGGGAGGGAGGGAGATGTTTTTGTTAAAAAAGCACGATTTCTAAGGCATGTACTCCAGCATACTTACAAACTACCAAATGTAAGGACAACTTATTTAGAATGGAAGACAATGCTATAGAAACCAGATTTGGATAGTAAGTTTAACTGTAGTATAAATTATTACATTGCTATTGCTAAGATAGTAAGATTGATATTATTTTATAATAGAATTTCTTAATATTTTAGTTCAATCTGAATTGGTTCTACCACTTTTAAGGCAAGAAATCTGTCTCTAAAGCATGCATATGTTTAAATGACATTAGAAACAGGAACAGAAATAATGAGAATCAATTAGAAAATTCATTTGTATTTATTGATATGTCTATAATACATTACATAATAAATGATTTACTGCTGTTACATTATATGTTCAATGTGTTGCCCATCAGCCATTATTGAATGACAACTTTACTTAATAATGTTGTATGTAGCCTTATTAATATGTAGCTTATTTTGGTTATGGGTTATTTTGATTCATTGTTTTGATTAGACTTTAAAGATATAAAGTAATATCTTTATGAATATAAGTATTAAAGTCAGAAGTAGAATAACATTCAATTTTTGTTGAGAAGGTATCTACCTTCATCCTTTCAACAATTTACTATATGATCATTAAAACATTTCTAGTTTGCAACATTTTTCAAATTTAATTTAACCAAAATTTTTTATGAGGCTCAAATGTTTTTGTAAAGATTATAAAATGAATGCTTCATTTATCCATTAGTTTTTTTCTGAATACATAAAATTGTTTACCATTGTGAGTTTTCATTTTTCCTCTTGCCTTATTTTATAGCTACATTTTATTGCAAATACTTGATTTTTTAAAAAAAATATGTAATAACTCTTACTATGTACAGTTTGAGCATTAATCTTATTTTAAGTTACTTTTATCTACCAAATTTTAACTTTTCCTGGGTCAATACTTATGGTTATGAGAGTTTCTAAAAAAATAAGGATAATACTGTTAACAGTTGAGTGCTTTCTAGACATCAAGACACATTAGTTCTACTACTTTGCCCCAAATTTATATGATATAAAATTTTTTAAAAAATATATTTTAATTGATTTTAGAGAGAGAAGAAGAGAGAAACATCTATGTGTGAGAGAACCATCAATCAGCTGCCTCCCATTTCACCCCTACTGGGAATCAAACCCACAACCTGGGTATGTGCCCTTACCAGGAATCGAAACAGTGACCTTTGGATGCATGGGGCAACATTCAACCAACCGAGCCACACTGGCCAGGGCTGATATAAAATTTTATGCAAGAATCTTAATCTCTGAATTTCAGCTTTACCATCTGCCAAGTATAGATGCTGCAATGTAATTTGTGTGAAGATCATAAATGATAACGATTGTGAAAGCTATTTTTACAGGAAGTGTCACATAAATATAAGCTATGACTGTTTTTGTAGCTGCAGCTTATAAAGTAGTAATTTAAAAAAGGTTTGGAATGCTAAGCAAGAAATGTGACATATTGTGGTTGCAAAGGCATCAACTATGTTCTAATTCTTGATTTGCCACTTACTGGTTGGAATGACTGTGGGCAATGTACTTAACCTTTACAACAATTTGCTCATCAGTGCCATAAGGGCTTCACTACTTCAGTGTTTCTCCGAGTGTGGTCCACGGGCCACCTGCAGCTGAATCACCTGAGATGCTTGTTACACAAGCCGATGGATTCCTGGGCCCCAGCCCAGCTGCTGAAGCAGAACCCGTGTGCTGGCATCTCGTCGTCTAACTTCAGCCACACAAACCTTGAGAATAACAGCAATGAGGCTCTGGCTTTGGTTTAACCTACATGGCCTTAAACTTGTTCTTGCTCATCTCTAATGTCTATTTTTTACCTTTTTGAAAATGGACACATTATTGGTACCACTTCAACGTGGGTGAGAACCTATGATTGCCCCACACATGTATGTTTGCACACCTGCTTTGCAAGGGAGAGGATGAGGAGAGAAAGGTAAAGGAAGGTGAGGTTAGGGAGAAAAAGAACACAGCACATCCAAATGATGGAATATGATATAATCACCGGGCACTGAAGTTCTTATGTTCTCTGTCTCTCTGTCTCTCTCTGCTGTTACAAATAACACTCCGATAAATATTATCTAATATGAATCTTTACTTTCCTCACTGAGACTTTGTGAATCTTGATTACTTATTGTCTAATGTTCTCCAGAGAGTTTGTACCAATTTATACCCCTACCATCAGGGAATGGAGAATATTTAGTTACATTCATGTCCATATTGGATGGCTTCTTTTTTTATCTTAAAAGTGCACTTTGTAACCATTAACATTATATTTACTCATGAGGATAGACACTGGCAAACCTAGAAAAGAGGTAGCAACTTTTCCAGGATTTAGAGACTAAGAATACACAAAAATAGAAATGCATTTAGTCCCATTTAAATATATATATATACTACTTGAAGTTCTTCATTCCATGTAAAGGTCTAATGTATATTAATTTCTTTAGAAGCCTAAAGGCCTAGCAGCTGAACACTGTAGCGGGGGGGTGGGGGGGGGGACGGGGAAAGGGGGTGACAGGGGGACCAAGTGTTCCCTCTGAGGTGCCGAGCGCCTGGATTCTAATCCCCCCCTACTGCATGCCTGCAGAGCCAACGTGGAAAATGTTTTCAGTCTCTCCAAGCTTCTACTTCCTTGTCTGCAGGATGAGAGGCAGGGCAGAAACAGCAAGACCTCAAAAGATTAAGTAAGATAAGATCCCAGGCATGTCAGTACGTGGTAGACACTATTACAAAATACATGACGTGGTGTTTTCATTGAAAGACCGTACTGCTATGTTGAGAACTAAAGCCGCTGGATTCATCTTCATTGTTCTAGACTTTCATTATATTGTGAGCAGAAGGGGCGGGCCAGAAGAAGAGAACCCACCTCGCTTCCCAAACTCAGTGGGGCAGGTTTTTCCTGGACTGGATGGTGTTTCCCTGTCAAAGGATCCTGAAGAACTCTGAAAGCGGACACACAAAGCTCACTTCTGAGACCCCCACTTTTCTGTCTTCCCTAGACAACTCCAATCCCTCATGCCAAGGTCCCCATAGTTTCTCAGTGAGCTTTGTTGTCTCGGTCATTTTTTCCAGTGCCTTTAGGCCAAAAGAAATACCTAACGGTTTCATTTATTAAGCGGTTAAATCAATTTAATAAGTACATCGGTCCTAATAAATTAGGAGCCATTTCATAAAACAAAAACACATAGATTGGAAGAAATATGTTTAGCTATTTCTTGACAGCAGTTATTAAGAGCACTGCACAAGTTCTCGAAACTTGGACTCAGACTGGGCACCGCTGTCTTCGTGTCCTGTTCCACGCTGAGTTTTATGCAATACTCGATTTTTATCACTAAAGACATGTTGCAAAGACATGACGTCATCAACAGGAATGTAATGCCATCTAATGTTGAAACTGTGAACTACTTCAGGCTAGTAGTTCACGTGGCATCTGACAGACGTTGAGTGTGACTGTTTTCTCAAATGTAAAATTCAGTAGTGTTCCTTTAAATTCACTGTGGAACCCTAAGGTGCCTCAGGGCTCAGTTTGGGGACCAGGGCCCTACTGTATTTCTGGTTTCTGGCTTTACTTCGGTTTTATTTTTGTTTTCTTCTGGCTAGTTGATTCTCTTGTTTCCTAGTTCCTGCTTTTATTTATTTCTTGGTTCTAGCTATCTAGTTTCCTTCCCCTTTGTCCGGGGCCATTCTCTGCCCTGTTTTCATCGGCAACAGCAGAGTCTGTTTCTGCTCCTGGCCCTTTGCAGGCCTAGATGGGACCCTGAAGGCCCTGTATGCTTTGGTGGCCAGCTATAGGTCCGTCACTGTGCTGTCCGTCTCCAGTTCATGACTCCAGGGAGCATCATTGCCATTGTAGGCGGCCTAAATGATATGCCAGTGATGTGGTTTATCTGTGGGTGTTGATCTGTGGCCGTCTCCCAGTGGTGTGGGTGGGCATGTCCTCCACACTGGACCTCCCAACTCATTAGGGGCACTCTTTGTCTTAAAGCAACAAAGACCTGCCCAGGCCACATCTCATTGCCACTGTTCTTGGCATGTCAACCCAGAAAATAATCCGAAGCAGTCGAGTGGCTAATTGTGGGTTCTGGACTCGACTACTTGCTTGGATGACCTGGGTTTACCACTTATTGCTTAATTTCCTGAAACTTCAGATTCCTCATCTGCAACATAGAGATAATAATAGGTCTTATTTTGTGTGAGAAAATAAAATGAAATAAAATAAAACGTGGTGCCCCTTAGCGTAATGCCTGACATTAATAAATGTTACAAAAGCACTTACACTATTTTTTTCTGTTTATTTTGAAAGGAACTATGTAATTTACTTTTAAATATTTTAATTGTTGATAGGAATAAAGTAACAAACCATTAATTTTTAGAATTTAATATCTGTCTTTGCCAGTTTATGAGAGAAAGCATCAATATTAAAATAAGAAGGTACCTAGCATTCATGTAACATTTCGTTTATATATACTAAGGTATCTTCATAGACATATATAATCTCTTAACATTTTCATGACAGGTATATATATTATGTAAATATGACAGTGTAGATACTTCCCCCCATTTTAGAGATGGCAAAACTGAGGCTCAAGGGATTAATAAAATTGCTGAAGATAATTCAATATTTGCCAGAGCCCATACCCCACTCCAGCATTTGTAATTTCAGTGTTAGTGCTCCTTACTTGCTACATTGCTACTTTTTTAATATTTTAAAAGTTAAAATGAAAGAGGAAGGTGGAAAGGAAAGTAGAAAGGATAAAATATGATCATTGGTATTCTCTTTGCTCCTCACTTGCTCTGCTGCCGCCTTTAACATTTCAAAAGTTAAAAATGAAAGAGGAAGGAAAGGAAAAGCAAAGGAAAGATGAGTGTCATTCTCTTTGATTTTTGTGAACAATGAACATTGGCTATTTCACCTGTGTCTAGTACAATACACTTAAGTGTTACAGTAGTTTTAACTAGTCAGTGTATAAGAATCACAACACTGTGAAAAAAATTGCCAATGCTTTGTTAGAAATAACTTCAAAAGAGAAAATGTGTAGCAGCCTTTGAACTGCATATCAAAAACATTGCATTCGATCTTGGCCGGCGTGGCTCAGGAGTTGAGAGTCAACCTGTGAATCAGGAGGTCACGGTTGGATTTCTGGTCAGGGCACACGCCCCGGCTGCGGGCTCAGTCTCCACTGTGGGGCGTGCAGGAGGCAACTGATCAATGATTCTCTCTCTTGGTTGATGTATCTATCTCTCTCTCCCTCTCCCTTCCTCTCTGAAATCAATAATATATACATTATTGTATATATGGTGTGTATACACACACACACACACACACACACATATATTCAGGGAGAAAGAGAGAGGGAGAGAGAGATAGAAACATCACTGATGAGAGAGAATCATTGATTGGCTGCCTCCTGCATGCCCCCCACCAGGGACTGAGCTCACAACCGGGGCACGTGCCCCTGACTGGAATCGAACCCAGGATCCTTCAGGCCACAGGCCGACGCTCTATCCACTGAGCCAAACCAGCTAGGGCTGTAATGCAAGAATTTTAAAGTTCAATTTCTGAATGACAGAAAAATTTGATAATTCAGTAAAAAGAGAGACAAACTCTCTCTTCCCCCTTTTCTCCTTTCCCCCAACGTTCACAGGCCTAACCCTTTCACCCGTGCTAGAGCCTTTACTGCCTAACCGCTTTCTGGGCACAGAGGCATGGAAATACATCATCAGGGTATAATTTTCAACAGAGCACATGCTATTATGGACCCAAGTCTCAGCAGAATAGCCTGGCCTCAGACTATGTTTTGACCCCAGTGTCAGAATGGAGATGAAGCCTTGGCTCCTTCTTGCAGGTCTGTAGAAAGCTTGCTGTCCCATGCTTTTTGGTGGTTTTCTTGCCCAAATGGCAAGTGAGGGGAGAACAAATGGTCTTGTAACTGTGGGGTTGAAGGCATTGACTTGAGTGTGCTGAGTCACTATAGTAGCTTGTGTCTCTGTTGGCTGACTAGAAAATCGTGGCGGTCACAGGCTGGCCAGGCTAAGTTTCTGGCCTCCTGGAGGCAAGTTTCTTTGGGTAGCAAGCACTGAATCCTCACAAAGACACTGTGTGATGGTCCCTCCAGCCACGCATCATGGATATGGTGGCAGCAGCTTTAGTTTAAGAATCTGAAGCATTTAGTGTGGGAGAACTTGGCTAAGTATGATGTAAGCTCTTTAGAAAAGTGTCTGGTGTCAGTAAAGGGATGTGAAAATAAACATGAGGGCTACCAAAAAAAGTAAATGATAGAAACTCCCGAAAAAGAAAAGAGTGTGAAGTTTCCATTCCATTTTTTTTTCCTGTTTAGTTAATATTATAAGGCAATTCCCATGCAAGTTGATTCCCTGTATTAGTTTTCTATGCTGCATAACAGATTACCACAAACTCAATGGTCAAACACTCATTGACTAGCACACAGTTTTAGTAGGTTAGCAATCCCCCCACCCGTTCAGGCGTGGGGAACCTTCTTTCTGCCCAGGGCCATTTGGACATTTATAACATCATTCGCGGGCCATACAGAATTATCAACTTAAAAATGAGCCTGCTCTATGTGGTCACGCATTTAATGGACTCACCCCTAATGCCTTGGAAGGACCAGACCAGATGGTTTCGAGGACTTCATATGGCCTGAGGACTGGACGTTCCCCATCCTTGCAAGGGTGCTCTGTTCAGGACCTCACCCAGCCAAAACCATTGTGTTGACTGGGCTGCATTCTCATCTGAAGCTTAGACTGTGGAAGAATCTGCTTCCAAGATCTTTCAGGTAGTTGGCCTAGTTTATTTCCTTGTGATGATGGGATTCATGGCATCTTGCTTCTTCAAAGTCAGAGAGAGAGAGAGAGAGGATGAATTCGGTATCTGTGCCTTCTAGTCTCTGGCCTCTAGAATCTGTTTAAAAGAGCTTCCTTGATTAGGTCCAACTGACCAAGGATAATCTTTTTGATCAATTTAAAGTCAATTTAATTACAGCTGCAAAATTCCTTCACTTTTGCCATTTAACAGAACCTAATCAAGGGAATGATGTCCTATAACCATTGCGATATTCTATTTGTTAGAAGCAAGTTATAGGTTCTTCCCACACATAAGGGTGTGATTCATTGGGGGGTCAGGTGTGTTTTGAGTACAGTTGGGGGAAAAATAGCTTTTGAAAAGCACCATTTTCAAAGAAATCAATGTTATTAGATGGAAGAGTAAAGGATAGAGTATTAAGTATGCAAATCTACATTTATTGTTTTTAAATAATTTGTCCCGGAAATATTTGTCTTTCCTTAAAGAATGAATCACCTAACACTTCCTTCTTGAGTTTTTCTCTTCCTTTGGCTACTGAGACATTACTATTTTCTGATTCTCCTGTCTCTTGACTTATCCCTTTACTTGCACCTTCTCCACCCACTCTGCTTGCTCTTAAACTCTCACATCTCGAACCTGACAATCCCTTTGGTGAGGACAGCCAGAAGTCTATACCCCCGGCTGCTTACTTGCTGAGCACAGTGGCACGAAAACATAATCATGATATAATGGTGACCCTGCAGATAGCCAGCAATGCTACTGGGATCAGGTTTTTATCTGAGTGTCTGCTGAATGGCCTGTGGGTGACAGACCTTAGACTGTTTGGATTTCACTGTTAAAATAGGAATGAAAATGTATTTTCTCGTTGTTGATCTGTAAGAGACATGCTGGTTCCATTCTTGTGGGGTATTTTTTATGTCCAAGTAGCAGTATTACTGAAATCATTTTACAGGCATGTGCAGAGTATGTGCCTGTGTTTATTTATACTCAACGTTGTGTAAAAAAAGAGATTAAGGCAGCTTAAAAAGATGCACACAGTTCAGAGGACAAAGTTGAATTCAAAATAAGCAAGAAAAGGAGGGAAAGGGGGAAATAAATGTAAGAAAGTGACATGGAGTCACATAAAGGTATGCTTTATAGTGGTTAATGCAGATGTAAACACAATTAGGTTCATGAATTTTGGCCATAAGGAAGGATCAGGAGGAATAGCTCCTCTGAGTACTGAGTCCAAAGAGACCTTTCTTCACCTGTGATAGCCACATGGTGTGATGTACTGAACAACTCCCAGCGTTTGGCTCATGCAGGGCCGTGTCCCATAGGTCACAGCTTCTAACACTTCTCCAGGGAGGCTGGTGGCCTGCGGCCAAGTGCAGCTCAGTGAAAGCATTTCTGTGGGGCTTGACTATCTAATATACTGACTCTATCTAGAATGACCTTTAGCATAGTTTTTCTTGGTCTTTTTCAAGCTTATGGCCCTGCCCCTGCCCCTGCCCCGAGTTTAAGAAATTTAAACATTTTATTACCCATACCTTGGATTATGTTTTAGAAAGAAGTTATTTTATCTTTCAACTATAAAGGTGTCGTAGTATTAACAATGCACATACACAGCACTAGGAATTCTGCTCTATCTTCTCCCAGCAGCCTTTAAGAATCTTTATTTCAGCTTATGTAGAAGAATGAATTATGCAGTTTGCCATGCATAGTATTTTATAGTTCTTCTTTCAAGGTTCCCCCCCCCCCCCAGATATATTTTCTGATCACATCTGGACACTGTTATTTTAAAACTTATAGTTAAGTATAGAATGTTTGGAGTCAGTGGAGTTTTGGGGGTGCTTTTTCTGGTGGGGGCGGAAGGTGGGGCATACATAATTAACATTCTTTAGAGAAAACCTAAGGAACTTCAAAAGACTTCCACGTCATGAGGAGACTGCTCCACCTCAAGTGCAAGGAAAGGAAAGGGGCTCCCATGCCACACGAAGGATCTCCTTGTGATAATCGTGGTTGTCCCATGGGCAAGGGACTGGGCCTCCTGGCTCCGGGTCACAGAGGCTGCATGAGACATTTATGAACTATTCACTAATTTGTTCCTGATTATCAAAGTAAATCACATCTGATGTCAATGTTCTATAATATCCAGAAACATTTCAATAAGAATTCCAAAGTCGCCCTGCATTTGACCACCATCATGTTGACATGTTTCCACCCAGTGCATAGTTTTCAATGGCACTGTCGCCTTGTGGCTCAGCATAGAGGCTTCTGGAGGCATTCGGATGGATCTGGATTTGGAACTCAGCCCCACCACTTATTAGTTGTATTGCCCAGAAAAGCTTCTTGAGCTCTCTGAACCTCAGTTTCCTCATTTGTAAAATAGAGATAGCAGGAGTGTCTACCTCATATGGTTATTGCAAGAACTGCATGAGAAAGTATATCTGATGAGTGCAAGGCCTGTGGCAAAGGCTCAGTAGAAGCTGGCTATGGTGTGTGTACATGCTTAAAAATATATACAGCCATATTATATTGATGCCATACTTGATACTGCTTCCTTTATCCTTAACATTTAAAATCTGCCAAAAACGTTGCCATAGGGTGATATCATTCTATACTTATCTGTTTGCTTTATTTTGGTCATTCATATTGTTACCATGGTTTAAAAATTGATAATTTATTAAATTACTAAAGGCCTGATGCATGAAATTCATGCACTGGAGGGGGGAGGGGTCCCCGCAACTCGGCCTGTGCCCCCCTCGCAGTCTGGGAGCCATCAGGGGAGCGGGCCTAAGCCAGCAGTCGAACATCCTTAGTGCTGCCACAGAGGCAGGAGAGGCTCCTGCCACTGCTGCTGCGCTAGCCAGCCATGAGCTCAGGGCTTCTGGCTGAGCAGTGCTCCCTCTGTGGTAACACACTGATCACCAGGGGGCAGCTCCTGCATTGAGCGTCTGCCCCCTGGTGGTCAGTGCACGCCATAGCGACCTGTCATTCCGCCATTTGTTCAATTTGGATATTAGCCTTTTATTATATAGGATTACATTGAAAGACACTTTGGAGTAAGCAGGGAGATACAAAAGACAAACTTATTCCATTTCTCTTCTTAGGGAAGTCAGTTACTCTTTCATAATTGATGATAATAAGTATAGAAAAATAAGTTAAAATATACATCTAAAGACTTTAAACTGTTCATATCCTTTTATGTCTTCTTACTTCTAGGAATTTATTCTGAGGGAATAATGTGTACAAAGATATACATGTGTGTGGTAGTATGTATATGTGTGCATGTATGTATAAGTTGTTTACAGGTTTGATTTCAAACATGGTTTTAAAGATACATTTTGTATATTTTATTTTTCAAATTTTCTACATTATTTACTTTCTACTCTCATGATCATAAAATAGCAATAAGCATTAATTTTTTTTAATGAAAGGTAAAGAAAAACTATGAAATCCTAAACACAGCCATTTAGGAGTACAGTTATACAGAGCTGACAAACAAATTTAAAGTACCCTGAGGAAAATGTCTCTGTCTTAAACATATGACCCAGATACTACACATCAATGTAATGTGTACAAAGAGGCCCTTATCATTCCCGACACTGAATTCTGACTTTTATTATTAACCTGTGAGATGATGTTCCTGTGCAATCCAGGTGGTTAGACCCATTTTCAAGGATGGGGTTAGCATTTAACCGAGTTGGAAGAGGTAAAACATTCACCTTTAAGGAGAAAAGTGAAACACAGAAGCAGCATCTCAGCACACAAAATAAAGCCATCTTGTTTTTGAGTCTTTAAGGAGGAAAGGAAGTGGACAGAGGGAGAGAGCCTTCTGTAAGAATACTCTATTAGGCACCTTCCTTTTACGTAGGAGCGTTCTGCCTCCCTTGATAAGACAGCCAGTCTGGGAAGAAGGAAACCAGGAGTTATTTTCTCAACCAAGGTTGTTCTAGATGTTTGGTAGAAACCCGTTAAAGACATTTGTGTACTCAATGATAAAACTGTTTGAAAGTTGGGGAGTGAGCTGCGTAAGAAGACAAAGGGAAGTATGATTAGAATTGAGCACGGGCTGGGAGTTGGTAAGTTCCTGGTTATGGAGCTTGCTTTCCCCGGGAAGAGGTGACGGCATCCTTCGTGGGCAGGAACCGAGGGGGAAAAGCAGTGGGGAACTTCTCCTTTCGGCCCCTCACCCCCTGCCAAAGATAAAGGGCGAGGATACCTGAAGCTTGGACATGTTTCCTTAACACGATGTAATAACAACCAGCCCCCTGTGGAGGAATGTAGCAGGTACTGAACTGAACTTCTTAGCCATTCTCTGTACTTTCAGCATCTCACCCTGCCTCTATGTTCTGCAAACGAGTCACATTGGTTTTTGTAATTAAAAATTCAAATGGATCCCCACTGCGTAAGTCTGATAGTCTCATCCTTCTAACATCATATTGCAGCCTGTTCTTCAGCCTTATTTCCCATAATTCCCCTTCACTTACTTTGCTCCATCCCGAAAGGGCCATTGTTCCTTGGGCCTATTATGTGCTTAGCTGGAGGTCTAGTCTGATTATTACATGGTTTTATAATATCCAAAGCTAAATATAGACATACTTATTTAAAATATTTAAAGCACATTTCATCACTACTTGTGCAAAACTTGAACCTAGAGACTTTTAGAATTGTGTGTGTGTGTGTGTGTGTGTGTGTGTGTGTGTGTGTGTAATAACAAATTGGTGCTGAGTTTCATTTCTCTTAGGAGGATGAACTTTTTTTGTTTTGGTTCTAGGATAGACTTGTAATAGTGGTAAATACTACCTTTGTAAACTTGTACTTAATGTAATAGTGGCTGCTCTAAAAATCTGTATTTTCCATGGGGCATGGTCTGGTGGAAAAATGCATTTGAATCAGATAACTTAAGACTTTGTTTTCTTTTTAAAAAAATATATATTATTTATTTTTTACAGAGAAGGAGAGGGATAGAGAGTTAGAAACATCGATGAGAGAGAAACATCGATCAGCTGCCTCCTGCACACCCCCTACTGGGGATGTGCCCACAACCAAGGCACATGCCCTTGACCGGAATCGAACCCAGGACCCTTCAGTCCGCAGGCCGATGCTCTATCCACTGAGCCAAACCGGTTAGGGCAAGACTTCGTTTTCATAAAGATAGATAGAAAGATAGCACCTAGTATATGCCAGATGAACATTGGATTTGAACATAGACCTCAATTTGAATGGTAGCTTGACAAATCAACCGAATTCAACTTTAGGTACCTCATCTGGGAAATAGGACAACCGACCCTACTTCACACATTGTGTTGAAGAGTAAATGCGGAATGTCTGCCATGGGGCCTTGTTCGCTGCCGGTTGACCTCCTTGCCTGGGCCCGGACCTTCCTGAGCTGGACAGAGCGGCTCTCCCAGGTTTGACGAGTTGCTCAATCTAGTTGAGGTCAGCCCTTTCACTAATAGGGGCAATCCCAAGAGAGGCAAGATTAGCAGGCCCTTCTCAATTCGAAAGTGAAGAAGGGAAGGACAGAGTGTCCCAGTGACACTTAGATGAGAATCTCGTAGCCCTTTTCTTTGGACACAGTTTCTGAGTCACGAAAAAACTGTGATGTTGAGACGCCGTTTTCAGCAAGAGACAGCCCATACTTTAATATACTACCTAAAATTGGCTCACATGTAGACTCTGACAGTGTCTATAGTTGATAAAAGCCTGATATTCAAATACTAGCTCCATTAAAAAATGTCAGCACT
Organism: Myotis daubentonii; assembly: GCF_963259705.1. NCBI lineage: Eukaryota > Metazoa > Chordata > Mammalia > Chiroptera > Vespertilionidae > Myotis > Myotis daubentonii. Next base: position 63,854,464 of record NC_081850.1, on the reverse strand, counting down.
CTCTGAATGTGAGATGTCTGAAAACGGGCTGTATTGTGAAAGAAGAGAGACCTGCCTTTAATCTCTCCTCTTCTTTGCTTTTAGAAGTAAAAAAGTAAGGTGAGAACTTGCAGTCAGAAAAAGGTCCGTGACCTCCATGAATTCTCTTTTTTTGGTAAACTGTCATTAAAAGAAAAGCGTTTTTCTTTTCCAAAGCCTTCTTTCTGCCTCTGCGTCTGGGATCAGACCTTTGCGCCTATAAAGAAGTCAGGATTGCCTCTGCGGGAGGGAGGTTCTTGGCAGTGTCCCTGCCTCCAAGCCCAAGGCTCTGCGGCCCGAGTCTCTCGTCACCTTCATGAGGGAGAGGGGTCAGAGAGGAGGCCTCGCTGATGGGTGGTCAAACGTAGGATGTGTGTGGAAAGAAGCTGGGTTTTTCTTTCCATTTTCTCTCATTAAGGATTTTTTTTAGAGGCCATGATTTAACTATTTTGTTTCCTCATTGCTTTTGTGCTTTCCTCTCTCCCTTCCACTGTCCTCAATGACCCAGATTGCTTTCCATCTGTCTGTCCACTTCCTCTCTCCCTCGGGCTTTTCTGCCTCTGAGGTTTTCTTTAGACGGAGACAGTGTCTCCCCAGCCTTCCTGCTTTCTCACTGTCCGTTGTACCAGGACCCAGCCCTTTTAGGTGTTCATTCCGTTATCAACTGAGAACCAGAAGGTAGTAGAAATAGGGGGAAGGTACACAAAGGGGTCAGGATCGTACAGATCTTCACCACTCTTGGTGTCTGGTCTGTAGTTCTCTTGTCCCTTCTGCAATGCAAACGGGAAGTCCCGTTGAACTTTTCCTGTGCGTGGGACACACCAACTCTCCTGAAAGGACCCTGGGCATGCTTGCTGTTTTCTTCAAGGAGGTTCTTCCCAGCACAGCAGGTCTCTCAACTCCCCGAGGAGCTGCCTCTGAATTTACAAGGCTTCCTGGGAAGTTGTGCGCATGACAGGGAGTTTCTGGTCCACAGAAGAGAAGGCATTTCCTCATAGTGTCTAGTGAACCCCACCACCCAATGAATCTTTCTCTGAAAGACTAGAATGTTCTATTCAATGCAGTTACTAAAATGTGCTTAGCCTCTTAGGTTATTATTCTACTTTATATTTCTATTGGGGTTTCTTTCAAAGATACTTTGTGATCAATTTACATAGGCGGTTCCTATTTTAAAACTTTAATAATTAACAGTAAATTATTATAGTGTAGGCACTTTAATAGTAAAAGTACCCATCTAAACAATTATTTATTAATATTTCATTGTATTAATAAATCATTGCAAATTCATCTTTTTGAAAATCTTAAAATATTTTACAATAATTACATAAAAATATTTAAAAATAGCTTATATCCTGGCTGTGTTCTCTGTGGTTAGAGTGTTGGCCCGTGCACCTTAGGGTTGCTGGTGTGATTCCCAGTCAAGGGTTATGTACATGGGTTGCAAGTTTGACTTCCGGGTTGGGAGGAAACCAATTGCTGTGTCTCTCTCACATCGATGTTTCAATCTCTCTCTCCTTCCCTCCCTTTTATTCTCTCAAAATCAATGGAAAAATTACCTTTGGGTGAGGATTAACAAAAAAAACAAAAAAAATAGCTTACTAAATATTTTTAAATATTTAAAATTAGTAGTACTTTAGTTCCCAGTTTAAATGGAAAAATCTTCTTAAAATATGCTTAAGGGGAAAAAGAAAAGATAAACACACTGATTAGTTATTTCCCAAGAACAAATAAACAGGGAACGATTGATGGAAGGCTGAATTAATTGGGTCGGACAAGAGCTTAGCCTTTATCTACTATAGTATAATTTTCTTATGAATCCATTTTAGCTTTTTCCTGAGGTCAGAAAAGGTGTGTGTATGTATGTTTTAATTGTTTAGAACAATTAAACTGATATAAGTAGGAAATCTTAAATATTTATTGAATAATTTTCAGAGCACTTTTAGAGACATTTGAATCGTAAGGAATAACACAGGATGGATAAGAAGAATGGAGAGCTATAATAATTTATAGAATAATCAAATTTTAGCACTGGAAGTGGCCCAGGTTGTCTTACAGCCACTTCTATTTGATGTGAAAACAGGCCTAGTAAGGTGGTGATTGATATTCCCAGCTAAAGTCAGATCAAGCTCTAGTCTAGATCCATTCCAGCATGAGGTAGTTCTCAGTCTAGGTCCTAGACTCTAGGACTTTTTCATAAATGACTTTATGCATTTATATGCATTTAGCCACCTAATATGCAGAATCCCCAATAGATATTTGGGGCTTTTAGGATTTTATCTTGATTCATTTACAGTGTTTTTCAGTGTATCTCTTTGTATTGTTTTCTTATTGGTTACTCTGGGTATTACAGTATACATATGTGGCTTATCCTCTGTTGATATCAGCATTTTACCACTTTGAAGTGGTGAAGTTTTACTTCTATTTCAGTCCCTTTACTTTCCTTCCTTTTAAAGGTCATTGTCTTGACTATCACGGGGGTATTTTAGCATTTGTTTCAATCATCCAATGTGTTCTATAAAACTTATGAAGAGGATCATCTATTGTATATAGTCATATTTCTGTTTCTTTGTTGTTCTTCCTTCTTTTCTGATGATCCAGGATTCCTTCTTTTGTCATTTCCTTTTTGGTTAAAAAACAACACCCCAAAACTTCTTTTAGCCATTCATTAAAGGTAGGTCTGCTAACAACAAATTTTTTTAGTTTTCCTTCATCTAGAGATGTTTCATTTTTTTTGTTTTCTTTAATTCCTGAAGGATAGTTTTGCTGTATACATAATTTGAAAATGGCAGGTTATTTATATTTTTTTACAACACTTGGAAAATGTGCCACTTCCTTGTACCTCCATGGTTTTAGATGGGAAATTTGCTATTTTTTAAATGTCCTCTAATGGGTAGTATGTCATTTCTTTCTGGATGCTGTCTAAGTTTTGTTTTGTTTTGTTTTGTTTTGTTTTTGCTTCAGTTCTCAAAACTCAACTAAGAAATGTCTTGGTGTGTATTTCTTTGGGTTCATTCTCTTTTAAATTCATGCAGTTTTTTGAAACTAGGTTTATATTTTTGTGTGTGCCAGATTTGGAAATTTTAAACCATTATTTCTTCTTATATTCTTTGAATCCTCACCTGAGGATATTTTTAAAATTTGATTTTTAGGGAGAGAGGAAGCGGGAGAGAGAGAAACATCAATTGGTTGCCTCCCATATGTGCCCCGACCAAAAGCTTTTTGGTGTATGGGATGATGCTCCAACTAACTGAGCCACCCAGCCAGGGCATCTTCTAATATTTTTTAAAACTTGCTCTCTTTGTTCCCTCGTTCTGGGAGTACAATGACATATACATGAATGTTGGATCTTTTATTATTATCTCAGCATCTTTGCTGCTCCGTTCTTTTTTTCTTTTTTAAGTCTAGTTCTCTCTGTTCAGATTGAGTTGATTCTATTGATCTGTCCTCAGGTTCATTGATATCTGTCCTATTGATATTCAACTCAGGAAGTTCCTTTTTGTTGTTGCATACTTTAGTTTTATAACTTCCACTTAGTTATTTTTTTTATAACTTCCTGTTCTTTGCTGAGATGTTTCTATTTTTCATTTGTTCTAAAGAATTTACAGGTGTGTGTTGAAGCATCTTTATGGTTGCTGCATTTAAATCCTTGTCAATAATTCTAACATGATTCATCTCTGTGCTAACATCAGTTGATTGTCTTTTCTCAAGTAGTAATTTTCCTAGTTTTCAGTATGATGGGTGATTTTCCATGGTGTGTGGACATTTTGGACATTATGTTAGGAGGCTCAGTGTCCTATTTAAATTTTTTCTCTTAGCAGGAGGTTATCCCATTTTGCTTTAGCACACAGATCCGATCTGTCCAAATTTTGTAGGCTGTGCTTCCAAGGACAGTTATGATTTCAGAGACTTTTTAGTGCTCTTTGGTTTGCTCGGTTTATCTGGGTCTCCTAGGAATCTCACTGATCCCTGCTGATGCTGCTTGATGGGGTGGAGGGGTTTCCCTGGTGAGGTCTCCTGGGGCCTCTGGTGGGGAGGAACTCTCTGGCCTGTGAGGACAAGTCGGCCCCCTAACACTTACTGTGCTGTGTTCCCTCCTTCCCACTTCCTCCCTCTCCCTGCAGAGAAGGAGGAGAACAGCTCCCAGGTGAGGTCTTCTTGTGGCCCCCAGCTGCCTGCTCTCTCCCTGCGGGAAGGGCATCTTAGGCCCATGAGGAGGACAGTGCTTTCCCTGGGCACTGACTGTCTGGGTTTAGCTGACCTTCAAGGGACCGGCAAGACCAGTCAATCCTGGGGCCTCGAACAGTCCACCTTTCTCGTTCTGCACTGCAGCGTTCTGTTTGGTTGCTTCTTGTGTTTTTCCTCCCAGGGTTTGTATTGGTTGGGAGGAGCAGGGAGAAAATAATCTATACCATCTTGTCTGGACCAGAAATCTTGCTCAGGAATTTTTAGAGAGGGGTGAAAGAAAACCTTATGAATCTGTAATGCTTGCAACGATAAAGATAAATAAAAACAAACAAACAAACAAAAAAATAAAAAAAAACAACCCTTAGGACTACCCATAAGAGAAAAAAATGAATTTGGTCAGCAACTTCTTTTAGCCAAAGCACTCTATTCTTCCACATTTCTCCTCTCACAGTTCCCTATAAACAAAACCAGAACACAATCTCCCATCTTTCCTTCCCCTCCTTCCCCCACCTCTGTAATCATGCTGCACCGTAGTAGGCTTCTATGAATGGAAGTCCTTGTACCTCTGAGAAGAGTTAAAGCCTCAGTGTCAGCTTGCCACTCTGTGGTGGGAAAGTGAGTCAGGAAATTCTCTACCCTTGGGCCACCACTTCTCCCTCCACCTTCCTCCTAATGCCTCTTGTCTACCTCACCAAGCTTAACTGCCTAAGAGACGGAAATGGACTTTAAAAGACAATTAATCACATCTTGTACATCCGACTCAAAAAGGGAAAGAAACCTTAAGTGTAAATGCCATCTGGCTTTATTTACTCATCCTATCTCTTTCCGATACAGCTGAGCAGATGCCGGCTTTTACGCTAAAGAGCAGTTTATAGGAATGGTTTGAAGAAAGGGTTTGTTTAAAATATTTTAAACAGTAATTCGATTTCATTAACGTTGTTGCTGATTGTTCTGTAATTGAAGATGCCCCAGCCCTTGGCACATTTGAACAGCAACCTTAAAAAACAAACAAACAAACAAAAAAACAGAGAAGTTACTGATGAAGGTTTTAAATTAGGGCTCAGGTAACCAAACACTCCTTTTACTTTTAAGGGAAATAAAAAAAAATTAAAGGAAGTTTAAAGAAGTGGCACATATAACTACTATAGTCTGAATGTGTTCCCTTCAAATTCATACGTTGAAACCTAACCTCTAAGGTGATTGTATTAGGAGGTGGGGTATTTGAGGAGGTACTTAGGTCATGAGGGTGAAGCTCTTATGAATGGGACTCGTGCCCTTAGAAAAGGTTCCACAGAGCTCCTTAGCTCCCTCTACCATGTGATGATACAGAGAGAAGTTGTCAGTCTGTGCCCCAGAAGATGGCCCTCACCAAACCTTATCATACTTGCACCCTAATCTTGGTTCTTCCTTAGACGAATCTGTGTGTAAATGGAAATGCTATAAAATGTTTTTAGGAAAGTACTTGAAGCATCGCATAGAATCGGAATTTTATAGGATTTTAGGGGGAAAACTTTATATTAAATTATTTCAGCTATGAAATTATTTACTGCTTACATTTTTAAAAAAATACTGTAGTAGTGAGAAAAATGGCCCCCCAAGGAAATCGATATCCTTCTCCCTGGAACCTGTGAATATGTCACCTTACATGGCAAAAGGGAGTTTGCCATGTGATTAAGTTAAGGGCCTGGAGATGTGGAGATTTTGCTGGATTGTTTGCTTTGGAGACGAGGAAGGGTCCATGAGCCAAGGAACGCAGGCGGCCTCTGAAAGCTAGGAAAGTGAAGAACACAGGATCTTCCTTAGAGAGTCCAGAAAGAAATCAGCCTTGCCAGCTCTTTGCTTTTAACCCACCCCAGACTGCTGACCCCTAGTGTTGTACTAAATTTGGTTTGTTTTGAGACACCAAGTTTGTGATAATTTGTTATGGCAGCAATAAAAAAAAACCGTGAATACAAATATCTAGGTTGTTTTTAGGACATTGTTGTTCACCTCATATACCTTTCTATATGAAAGCATTACCTAGACCAGGGATTTCCCCTGCCCCAGCCACCTGAGGACATTTGCCAATGTCTGGAGACATTTTTGATTTTCATGACTAGGGGGTCCAAGCAGGAATGCTGTTAAACATACACCGTGGGAACACCAGCCTCCCCACAAGAAAGCAACATCCAGTCCAAAATGTCTTATTGTCTAGATTGAGAAATTCTGGTCTAGGTTGATGCACATACTTAAAGCATACAAGAAGTGGAGGGTCATTTAAAATAAAAACCCATAAGAGACTGGAAAAATCGGAAAATAGTATGAAGTTTCCTCAAAATATTTAAAATGGAACTGCCTCTTGACTCAGTGATTCCACTTCTGGGAATATTTCTAAAGAAACCTGAAACACTAATTTAAAAGAATATATGCACCCCTGCGTTCATTGCAGTGTTATTTACAACTAGAGGCCCGATGCATGAAATTCATGTAAGAGTAGGCCTTCCTTTCCTCCGCTGCCAGTCTGGAAGGTCCGGGACCCAGGCTTCCCTCGCAGCCCCGGCTTAGTCCGGAAGGTTGTCCAGTCTGATTAGCATATTACACTTTTATTATTATAGATAGACAAGATCTGGAAACAGCCCATGTGCCCATCAGCAGATGAGTGGATAAAAATGCTGTGGTACATTTACACAATGGAATACTACTCGGCCATAAAAAAGAAGGAAGTCTTGCCATTTGCAACAACAGGGATGGACCTGGAGAGTATTATGCTAAGTGAAATAAGCCAGTCAGAGAAAGACAAACATCATGTGATTTCACTCATGTGGAATCCAATGAACAAATAATGGGACAAACAAAATAGAAACAGGAGCACAGATACCTAGAACAGACAGACAGCTGTCAGAGGGATGGGGGATAGGGAGACTGTGTGGAAAAGGCGAAGGGATCAGGGGGAGGGGATGGGGAATGATGGAAGAGGGCAAAAGGGGGGTAAATGGTGGCAGAAAGAGACTTTTTGGGTGGCGAGTGCACAATGCAGTTTGCAGATGACGTTATTGAGTTGTACCTTGAAACCTGAATGATTTTATTAACCAATGTCACCCCAATAAATTCAATAAAAATCCATAAAACTTTTTTAAAAAAAGACTGGAAAAATAAGATATCTTAAAAAAAATAATAATAAAGGTTTATTAAAAGGAAACTAGCTATAGCATTTTTGAAAAATGAGAGCCCTACAAAGTATCAGCAGAGTTTAAAATCTTAAGTGGTAAAATAACTCAAGTACGAATTAGTCTTGAAACTCTTCATTAATATCATATCTTTGCATGAAATCAAGAAAGTCCATTTCTTTCTCCCCTGTAAACTGGACACAGACATTTTACTAACAGCTTGGAACTAAAGGTAAGCAAGTGAATCAACACAGCTTATATCTTCCCTAAAAAATTTTTCTCTCTGTAAACTTGATCTGATTATGATCTTTGATTAAGAAATGTATATAAAATTTGTGGGTGAAGGTGGTGAGAAAAGCAAGAGAAATGTCCAGGGTAGTCCACAGGTTTCCTCCCATTCCTTACAAAGCAAAAACCAACCCCCTCTAGACTGGATTTGGTTCCGTGTTGTTGCTACTCCATGTCTTAGGAAAATTCCTTTTTGTTTTATCTGTGTGTGTGTGTGTGTGTGTGTGTGTGTGTGTGTTTTCACCTTTAGCCCAAACTAGGCCGCAATGGGATCCTCTCAGCACCAGCCCTTTCCCAGAGCCCAGCTGTTTCAGGAGGGTGGGGTCCAGTCCCACAGAGGTGGCTGGAATGTGCTCAGTGCTGAGCACCCCGCTGGGGGCTTATGCTGCCTGACAAGTCCCCACATCCCCTCCTGAGCTGTAACCTATGAAAAACAAGCGTGAGGCCTGTGTCCACTCCCTGAAGAACTTCCCTAGCTGCCTTATCTGTTTTCCTCAAATATCTCAAATGGGCCCGGCCCTGTCATGAACAACTAGTCAGTTTCATCCAGTTTCCCAGCTAGGAAGATTTCAGACCTTGGCTGGTGGGGCTCAGTCCTGCCTTTCTTCATCGCGGGAGCCACACTGCCAAGTGGCTAGGCCCCAGCATCTGCGCCAGAGAAACTTGGAGCAAGCTACCCGGAAACTCCACCCGCTATGCCTGCCCTTGCACCACAGCTCTGAGCATGCTCTGAGGGGAGCAGCACCACTCCACTGTGTTCCTGGGATCTCGCAGCCGGAAGAATTTCATCCTTTTTCAGAACATGAGAGCACATATCGCAGGCTGAGGCAGCCCATTCCTCTTTAGAAATTTCTTCCCTCTGCATAGTAAAATCAAGGATCATTAAAAATAAAAAATTACACACACTCACACACACACACACACACACACACACACACTGATTTCAGAGAGGAAGGGAGAATGAGGGAGAGAGAGAGAGAAACATCAATGATGAGAATCATTCATCGGCTGCCTCCTGCATGACCCTACTGGGGGCCAAGCCTGCAACCCTGGCATGTGCCCTGACCACGAATCAAACCGTGACCTCCTGGTTCATAAGTTGACACTCAAAACACTGAGCCACACCGGCCAGGCAAAATGAAGGATCATTGAAACTTATAATTAATTTGTCTCTTAACTCAAATCCTGTTTCAAATGAAATAGGATCTAGAACTAAAAAAGTAAAAGGAAAGGCTCATTTTATTTTCTACTTAAAGCAAAAAAAATAAATAAATAAAATAAAATAAAAAATGGGACGGACCATGAAATTTGAGAGTTCATTAAGAAATGCTGGTGGGTATTTTCAGAAGTTTCTCCAGTGGAAGGACAGCCTGGTGGTTACTGTGTGGCCAAAGCGATAGCATCACAGGGAGTACAGCTCCCCAGTTTGACATTTCTCACCTGGGAGAACCAATGTTACTCATGTTTCTTGTAGATTTATTCCTTGGGTTTTCCCTGAAGAAGGAGGAAAGAGAAGAAAAAAAAATGAAGGAAGCCTATTAGGTGGCCCTGTGCTTTATATCCTACCCATGTGTCTCATTCAGTCTTCACGATAGTTTTCTGAACATAGATTTTATCCCCATTTGACAGGATATTGAGGCTCAGAAAATGGAATAACTTGTCCAACGTCAAACAACTATGGAGGGAAAGACACAGCATGTAACCTCAGGTCTGTCTCTTTTCTCCTATAAAATATGAATACATACCCTTAAAATCCTCCAAATCACACAGCCTGGGAGATTAAAAGAAATTTTACCCCTAAGGCACCTCCGTCATCTCTCTCCCCACCAGCCAGCCTCTTGAGTGCCCATGCAAATAATGCCTGAATATTGTCATCTATTTCCTTAATCATTAAAGTGAATTTAGATATGAGAGGACCTTTTAAATTTAGATTTTGCTAAATTGCCCTCCAAAAAGATTGTCAAATGACTCTTCTATCAACAGTATATGGGTGTGTCCATTGATTTATTACTCATTCTGTCATTAATAGGGAGATTTTTGAATCTTCCCCAATCTCCAACTATTCTTTTTAAGATATGAATATCATCTATAATAATAAAAGCATAATATGCTAATTAGACCGGACGTCCTTCTGGACCAAGCTGGGGCTGCAAGGGAAGTTCAGGTCCTGGGTACCGGAGGGAAGTCAATGCTGGCAGCCGGAGCTAGGAAGGCCTACTCTTGCATGAATTTCATGCATCGGGCCTCTAGTATTTAATACTGGTGAACTTTAGTTCTAAAGCCAAAAGGGCTTGCTAATATTTCATTCGTGACCAAAAGACTAAACCATCCTTGCCAATACTTGTTTGTTGATTTTTTTATGATAGCCATTCTGACAGGTGTGAGGTGATATCTCTATGTGGTTTTAATTTACATTTCTCTGAGGATTAGCGATGTTGAGCATCTTTTCATATGTCTGTTGGCCATCTGTGTGTCCTTTTTGGAGAAGTGTCTATTCAGGTCCTTTGCCCATTTTTTAATTGGATTGTTTGTTTGGTGTTGGGTTGTCTTCTGTTTGCTCTTGAATTTACTCATCAGGCTTCTATTCTCCACTGAACTTCCATCAATGACCTCCTTGTCTCTAAGTCCTTTATTTCAGTTGCTTACCCATTTCCCTTGATTCCTCTCTCCCCACAATGTCCAATCTATTAGTAAATTATATCAGCTTTTACCATCATCATATATCTGTTATCACCACCTTCTCATGTTGAAAGCCACTATTATCTCTTGCCTGGATTGTTTTATGAGCCCCTAACATCTCTCTACACATGCTCTCACTTAGTCTTCAAATACCATCCCCTTTTAAAAGATAATTTTATTTATTTGTTCTGTTAGTTTTGTCTCACACCCTCCTAGAACCTAAGCTCAATGAGCAGAGAGATTTTTTTTTTCTGTTTGATTCACTGTGTCTCCAATACCTACCTAGCATAGCACCTGACATATAGCACACACCCATGGACTTAGATGAATTTAAAAAGAAAGAAAAAAGATTAGAATACTATAACCTTAAGGCCAAATAATTTAGCTCCAGACAGTTACCAAGAATCAGTTGTTTTTGCTACTAAAGATGTTTATGCCAGGTTATTATAAAAATGACGCAACTAGCAAAACATTACATTATCTAATAAAAATGAGTACAACAAGAAGATATTTCTGGCAAAACTAAGATGAATACTTGTTAAATATCCAACGAAGGCAAGTTGCAAAAAGAAATTGCTTTAAATTTTCGGGTGAGAACAACTATAAATTTGGGAAAATCCATAAAAATCTGCAATATTTTTGTACTCCAATTGCTTTATTTTATAAGAATCTTAAGTTCTGACTCCACTTTTTAGGAGCCAATTTGGAAGTAGTATATGATGCTTTATTGGTGTTGCTTTCCTTGGAAGATCTTGCAGAACTCCAGTTAGCAGACCCATATTCAAATGTTAAGCCTTGGCTCTATAGTAAAAGTTTGACAGAGGAATACAAATTGCTATTTTAAGTTCAAATAAAATACTCAAGTATCACTTTTATAATTTCATGTTCTAAATATTTTTAAAATTATTAGCTTCATTTGGGGCCTATTACAGGGCATCTGTGATTGTGAGTGCACATGTTTTTTTGATTCTTGCTGTTTTTAAGGCATAACTGAAAGCATATTATACACACATATATTTGTGTATATCTTGTTTGTCTTACTTGGCAGTATATCTTAGAGATCATATCTTAATAACTTTAAAAAGTTGAATAGGATTTCACTTTATGAATGCAAAAGTTTATTTTACTTCTCTACTTATGATTATCTAGATTATTTTCAGTTTTTAAAAATAAATCATGCCACAAATAATTATTTGCACATGTGTAATTGTATTGTGTGTGAATATAGCTATACTAGAGGCCCGGTGCATGAAATTCATACATAGGTAAGGTCCCTAGGCCTGGCTGGCGATCAGGGCCAAAAGGGACCTTCTGGCTGCTGGCCGGGCCTTCCTTTCCCAGCTGCTGGCTGCCAGCTGGGGCTTTCCTTCATTCTGCGCCACCCCCTGGTGGTTAGTGCATGTCATAGCGAGTGATTGAACTCCCGGTCAAAATCCTGAGGGGACACTTTGCATATTAGCCTGTTATATATATAGATGATAAATTCCCAGAAGTGATATTGTTGCAGCTTATTCTGATGGCTCTAGAACTGATGGACTTTTCTTCAGGATTTAGGTGTTAGAAATTGCTTAGTGATATTTAGTCTTAGTATTGTTAGTTTTGAGTAATCAATATTTTACTCTGAACTTGTACTTAAAATAATTGCAATTCATGTAGAAAAACATGTTTATGATTTTGAATCTGGAATTGTGTAGCTTAAATACCCACTTCCCAATTAATTGCTTTTTTAACTTAAAAAAATACTTTTTAATAAAAGTTTTTTATAACAGGAAATATCTTATGCACACAGCTATCATATTATAGCAGAACAGATAGTACCTCCCTCCTATTCTGCCAAGAGTCTGTGCTTCATAAATATCATTCCAGGACATTTAGAGGCATAGCCAATCTCAAAAAAGAATGATCATATTTATAATTTCTGCTGTTCTTCTTTTCATGTCTTTGGCTGTTAAAAAGTATACAGACACACAGATTTATATACATATAATTTTTTAAATAAACATTTTTAGGTTGCAGGACTATTTCATAAATTTTTCAGAATTAGCTTTGGATTAAATAAAAATTTTTTTCTTCCAATTTTGTTAGTAAGAAAATAAGTTAGAAATGAAATTTCCATTACGTTTCTTTGTCCTTGAAGTTTGCCTCCTGACTAATGCATATCTTGTTGCTCCAGGCCAGTAGTTCATGAACTGCAAAGAATAAAATCCACAGGATTCCGTCATCAGCTATATTCTGTGAGCATTTTCAGCAGGATTGTAGTATTTGTTTAGACTTATGTCATTTGTGGACAAACTTAATTCACAGCTGAAAGTTAAATATGTTGCAAAACCATTTATAAAACCCTGTTTATGTTGAACCTTTGCTGGGGAAAAATTCTGGGGGGGAATTTCATTTATCCTTTTAAAGGGATAAATATTATTCAAATCACCTTGGAAACAGCTGGACCACAGTCATGCAATAAGTTTAGTATCACTCTCCGAGTTAGATGCTGTTGGTCTAAAGTTGACAACATTGATTTTCTGTGAGATTTAAGAGTTATTTTTAAAATAAGAGGGAAATACGCTTTTTAAAAAGTTGGCAACCTGTCACTAGGTTTAGGAGTGATTTAAACAGATTTAACTATTCTGAGAATGGTGAATTATTTTCTATATAAAGAATATGTAAGTGGCATTAACCTTTTTATATTACACACATAGTACATATGCTATGTATACATTTATATAGTGTATGTGTGTATGCATATACATAAATTATATTTTTATACGTTTTAAATACTAGTATATCTCTTTTGAAAATGGCAGGGACCTATAAGAAAATGCTTTGATAGGCATTTGGGGGTAGCACTGATATTTTAGTTCACCCTAAGACTGAACTGGGTAGAAATTAGGAAACATGTTTAGGGATGAAGGGCAGAGGCAGTGACATCTAACATGGCTTAATATGTTTTGGTTTTGTTAAAAGTAAATTTCAAGCATTTCCTGTTTTGTATGCTCACAGAGACCTCAGGGGTCAAGCACATTGACTGCTATTGGAGTGCGTGAGTGTGTGTGTGTGTGTGTGTGTGTGTGTGTGTGTGTGTGTGTGTGTGTGTAAGGATATACTATAACCCAGTGCATCTTTCGTTTGCTTGCTATCTCTTGATAGAATTTGGAGCTAATGAGAGGGTCATGCTACTTCTACTAGTATATTATTTGAGCATTATCACAACTTCATTTTCTCTAGTCACAGATAACTTTCAGAGGGTACACCACTCCCCAGGTGATTGTCTAATATGTCATTTTGCCTACACATTAGAAGGCATCTGTGGATGTTTTAGGTATAGGAAAAAGCTGCCTTTGGTGGCAATTGACTATCCTATCTTCTCAGGGAGTCTTCTATTCAGGAAAGTCTCCTGTAAAATGGGCAGACATTCTTTGAAACATGTTGCCTATGCCTGCATTTGTGTGTAATGCAGCATCCTACATGGAAACAGGTAGTATAGGAAACACAAAGCAACTTCAAATAAATTATAATTAACATCTTCACACATTCAAGAAGATAGTGTATTGATCAATTTAGGACACATTGCTATATAAAAACACCAATCAAAACAAAAATGTGTTCCTGAAAATAAAAAATCTGATTGCCTAATCCTTGCTTACCCATCATCACTAATATACAATCTTTCAATGTTAATTTTATATGCAGTCAGAAAAAAGGCACACATTTAGAATTAAAAGAAGCAACATTTTAAAAGTGCAAAATCTTTTACTAAAGTGTCTCTAGACTGCAGTACTATGTGTGACTTTTAAAATTGCCTATTTATATTTGTCTGTACTTTTAAAACTTTCTATTGGGAAAATAAAGGCATAACAATTCACAGGATTAGCTTTATTCCATTATTTAGACATCAGGCACTGAAAGGAAAGCAGCTGACAGACCATTCTGGGAAGAAAATTAGATTAATGAGAATTATCCTTATCATCCTCTCATAAGTTATGTGTTCCTTTTAAGTAAACTGTATTACAAATTAACAGAACATAAATATATAAAAAGAACTCATCAATTTGAGTCTCTGCAAAAAAAAATGCAAGTATGACACTTCAAAAAGTCTTGTGAATATTCAAACTTAATATTAATATTATGTGTGGACGGTGATTTTGCTGATTAATTATTGGAACTGTCCTTTATAGTTTAAAAAGTGGTCAGCCGTTATATGTTGGGGTAGGATGTATTCTCTCTCCCCACTCTCTGATAATGAGAGCATGGATATGAGACTTAACCATGCTCAGTCTGATCCCCATGCATGGAGCTTGGCATTTGGAAGGATTAACACAAAGGTTTGTTGGGTCAGTTATTGATTGTTCCAGGCAGAGACTGCAGAATCCAGGGTCTGATAGGGAAGCATCATCTTACTGAACTATTCCTATAGTGGCAACTTGACTAATGCCACAGCTGTCTTCATTCCTGACCCCAACCTGGTTCTCCAGAACTCAATAGATTCCATAGATAATCTGACACCTGTCAGTATTAGTAACAATAGGTTAGCCTATGCTACAGTAACAAATGCATATTTATCAAGACTTTTGCCTAGAGGGTCCACCTCATGCCCCTTTGGATGCCTCGAGGACTCATTCAAAGGCCTTGCAATGTTTGTTTTCTAAACAGAATGTAATTACTTTTCTACTGATTGTTTTTTCTCCTATTAGGCAGTGAGCTATGACTTGCCAGCTCAATTAGCAGAATATACATTGAGTGTCCACTGTGTACAAGACACTGTTCTAGATGCTGGCGATACAGACATGAAAGAGATTGCTTCCCTGCCTTTAGGAAGCTGGCTTTCTCATTGGAGGAAGAGGGAACATAAACATATAAACCAATAAATAAGATAATTTGGGGTACAGATAAGGGATGTGAAGATGATCAAATGGGATAATGTAGTCGGGGGGGAGGGTGCTACTTCAGTTACAGTAGTCAGGGATAGATTTTGCAGTAAGATATGAAGATCTACAGTAAGAGTATTCCTGTCTCCATGGTTATGCATATGTGCATATAAGGTCTGAAGGTGTGGGGTGGGTGGGGGCGAAGGGGCGGGATGGAGGGGATCAAAGGGGGAAAAGGGGGACATATGTAATACTTTCAACAATAAAGAATTATTTTTAAAAAGAAAGAAAAGTTAAGAGCACTAATAAAAACCATTATTGACTACTAGAGGCCCGGTGCACAAAAATTTGTGCACTCGGGCGGTCCCTCAGCCTGGCCTGTGTCCTCTTGCAGTCTGGGACCCCTCGGGGGATGTCCACCTGCTGGCTTAGGCCTGCTCCCCAGGTGATAGGGCCTAAGCTGCAGTCAGATATCCTTAGTGCTTCTGAGGAAGTGGGAGAGCTCCCGCCATCACCGCTGTGCTGGCAGCCGTCAGCCTGGCTTGTGGCTGAACAGAGCTCCCCCTGTGGGAGTGCACTGACCACCAGGGGGCAGCTCCTGCATTGAGCATCTGCGGTGGTCAGTGTGTGTCAGAGTGACCAGTCATTCCCAGTCATTTTGCTGTTAGGGTCAATTTGCGTATTACCCTTTTATTATATAGGATGCCTCAGGCAACTAGTTTTAAGTGAATTTCACTGTGTGAATAACTTCTTTCAGTGCTGCAATTTGGTGATTCAGACTAAGATGATGTGATCTTAGATCATCTAATTTAAGATGAAATAAATGATTCTACCTTTCTGGAAAAAAAAGAAAAAGAAAGAAAAGTGTTCCTAGGTGAAGTAACCGTAAATGCAAATGTCCTGAGACAGACCTGAACTTATTTGGTGTATGTGATTATAACCTAGTGAATGGGGGTAAGTGGGAAGGGATAAGATTGAAGAGTCTGTCAGGGGCCAGCTGTGTAGGGCATTATGGACTACAGTAAGGATTTCAAATAGGAAGCCTTTGTAGGATTTTAAACAGGAGAGTGATGTAATGTGAACTGACTTATGCTTTTGAAAGGTCAATCTGGCAGCTCTGTGCAAGCTGGACTTTAGGGAAGAAGCATGGAGGAAGAGGAATTGGTTAGGAGCCTGTTGCAATAGGCAGATAAAAGGTACTGCTCACTTGGCTAGAGCTGTAGCCATGGAGAAGTGGTTTCTACTGGCTGTTTCCAAGCACAGATGTTCTTCTGTAAGAGGCAGTGCTAGCATGCAAGCCACTGCAGCACGTGCTTTTCAGTGTACTGTTGCAGGATGAGACTCAGAGTCTGTAATAGGATTTGGAGCAGGTATGTGTATGATACTCAAGCTTAATGAGAAGGAGAGTACAAAATGCCAGAAGGCATTCTCCTGTGTATAGAAAGGCCAGCATTGTGACCAGGACAGTGTTAGGGTGCTGAAACTTGCACCCAGGAATATTAAAAGAGATACTGAGTGTACTGCTCTGCTTTGGAGATCTGTGTTAGTGCCTTTCTCTAAGAGATAAATGTTGCTATCAGCAGTGAGTGGTGGAAACACTAGTGTATATCACACAGTGAATCAAGTCATGAAACTTTAAATGTATGAAACATTTACTATCACTATGAAACACTTACTATGCCATTGGGTACTAAATTAAATGAAGTAAAATTGGTATTAGGAGATAAGTGACTTATTGTGGAGTTTCATTACTTTTTATATTTTCAATGTTCTGGAAAACAGATTTTATCATCAATCTAGGTTACTCTTTTAGAAAAAAACTTTAATCTCAAAAAATTACTCACACATATTTCCATTACAGTGACCATGTATAGGAATAGGCTTTTTAAAAATCTATGATCTATTACCTAACATAGCCTCTTTTAAGATATATAATTTAGAAGGATTTCCTAGCTAGCCAAGTCTTAACATGTGTAACTTAATAGCAGAAATCACAATATAACTAGAGAAATGAACTAAAGTTAGATCAGATTCTGGGGTACCAAGATGCTTCCCTGAAGAAATACACAATTTGGCAACAAAATAAACATTTGTTTAGGTATTTGAACACTTATTTCCCCGTTGGTCTCTACCCCAAGAGGCTAAGATAGGGAAGCCTGTTTCTGAGATCCTCATTTGAAGAGCGAGGTCAAGGAGAGGTTAACTTGGACACAGCACTGGTGCAGAACTGATTTACCTTGTTTTAGATCTGTGGGCTGTCTGATTTTTTTTTTTTTAATCAGTTTGCCAGCCAAATTGGAAATGCTTTCTGCTTTTTTCATCAACAATCTTGGGCTCTCTCTCTCGAGGTCTTCTCTGTCAAAAACACTTTTTCTCTTTACCATGGGTTTTTATGTTCCTTGGATAAGCGAAGAACAACTCATTAGGAAAAAGGCACTCTAGAAAAAGATGGTAATTGTGAGACCAGATGGTAAGCATTATTTAGCTGATGAGGGTGTGTAGATGTGCGGGAAGGTGTGGTAATACGATCTGGTTCTGCAGCCGTGACCTGTTGTTCCTCCCTGCTTTTTGCATCTACAGTCCGGCGCCTCTCCTTCCATCTTTGTGGGCACTGGGGCCCTCACAGAGTAATTGGACAGGTGTGTAAGACAGGAATGAAGCTTGCTCTAGGAAAGGCAACTTCTGCTATTTATTCCAACCCACAGATATTTTTTGAATATCCTTCTCCCCATGTTACTATTGGCAAATCATGCAGAATGTAACTACTCTTGTTCAGCACACTGACAGACAGTTTCCTGGGATTCCAGTTGCCATCAGCCTATCACAGTGTCTTTAAGGCATCTCCACTTGAAATTTTGCAGGTACCTCCAACTAAAGATAGATAAAAATGAGGTCATCATCTCTGTTCACCTCACCTCACCTCACCTCACCTCACCTCACCTCACCTCACCTCACCTCACCTCACCACACAAAACACCAACCTTTTCTGCTGTGTTTCCCTCTTCAGGGAAAGGTGGCACCATTCTTCCCTCACCCAAATGGATAATCTAGGAGTCATCCTAGACTCTCAAATCTTTCTTATCCATTTCATGCAGCCCATCTCCAAAATACTTTTCTAACCCTTCAATTCCTCTCTTTCCTCATTGTCACTGCCCTAGTTTCAGCTCCTCTGGAATTTGGAAACATCTGATGTTTTTGCCTTTATTTTTATCCAGATCATTTTATTTATCCAGTGTTGTATATTAAATGAGACTCTGACCAATGAGGCCAATGAAATTTAAGTCTCATAGGAGGATGGGTAGATGAAGATCATTATTTCTTATAAGCTCAACAGGCTATTACAGTGTGTGGCTAGGGGTGAGAATCAATGATGGACTAGAGAAATTTCAAATGTCTTAGCCATATACAAGGTCGTCATGACCTTGGAGATCTTATCTGTTGCCACTTCTGCTTCTGACTTTACAATAAGTAACCATAAACTACATGTACTTCCTCGTACTTTCATGCTGTTACATACCATTTCTTGGTTTTATGCCATTACTTGGTCTGTGGAGGACCCATTCATCAGAAATGTTCTGGAAATAAAGCACTATTTCTTTGGAGTACCAAATTATTTTATTTTCCATGTTGGTAGGTATGAGTTGACTCATGAGAACCTCCAAAATGACTTGGGGCTTCTGTACTTCTCTGTGTTTCCTCTCTTTTCCTTCTTATTATCCTCCTCACATCTAATTACAAGTCCTAGCAATACTATATAATAAAAGGCTAACATGCAAATCGACCAAACGGCGGAACGACTGGTTGCTATGATGTGCACTGACCACCAGGGGGCAGACCCTTAATACAGGAGCTGCCCCTTGGTGGTCAGTGCGCTCCCACAGGGGGTGCGCCACTCAGCCAGAAGCCCTGAGACAGGCTCACGGCACGAGCGCAGTGGCGGTGGTGGGAGCCCCTCCTGCCTCCCCTGCAGTGCTAAGGATGTCCAACTGCCGGCTTAGGCCGCTCAAATCTGGCAGTTGGACATCCCCTGAGGGCTTATGGACTGTGAGAGGGCGCAGGCCGAGCTGAGGGATCCCCTCCCCCCGAGTGCATGAATTTCATGTACTGGGCCTCTAGTCTCTTATAATTAGGATGGTGTTACATCAGAGCTTTTTTAAATGCCAGGTCTTCATGGTCCAGAACATGCTTCCATGTTCTGCCCTGGAGGAACTCTGCCCTGGTACTGTGCTATAACAGCCTTTACACATGATACCACCCACCATGTAGGTCATGTAGTCAGATAGATGTGCAGGGTATAAAAAGCTTTTATGTGTTTTATCTCAATTTGATCCTCATTATACCCTGTGGAGTAGACAGGGGCCTAGTAGTTTTCCTCTTTACAGATGTGGAGATGGTGATTCCTTTTATTTTTATCAAGCTGACTTATAGGTATATACTTGAGTCTCTACAGATTATATCTTGATAGGGTCCACAATGTACTATGACCAGATTAAATTATGATTAGCTACTTATTATTAAAGGGACTTGGGTGTAGCTTTTGTTTGTAGAAGCTTGTTGGTACATCTGTAACTTGAACAAACTTAATTCTTAATTTCCACTCACTATTGTTTAGAAGCCTAATTACCTTATAATTTTCCAGGCCCCATTTTCCACTTATGTAGTCCATCATCATCTTTTGGTCAGTTTTGTCCGTGGCACGTCTCTGAAACAGAAGGGAAAACTTGTATGAATGTTTTAAATGTTGATTTTTGAGGCCTGGACTTTGAGTCCCTTAAATTACTCAATCAAGTCTTGAAGATCCAAATGCAGTGTTGGGACTGTGTGGTTGGACCTAATCATAGTATTAAAAACATTTCTTTTCAGTGAGACGAAGGGAAGAGGACTTTGAGTTCCTCAATGAAGCGTCCACATATATTAGCTTCTGTATCAGGCCATAGTGTTTCCCACTTCCTATCTCCAATCTAGCAAGGCTCCTTGCATTTTCTTTTTTTTTTTGGGGGGGGGCGGGTCTAAAAGTTAGGTCCATCAGACTAGTTTATGGGACCATAGCTTTATTTAAAAAATCTTGCTCTTCTTGAATTTAAGAATTAGAAGACATTATAAACAACAAATGACTGTATTTGACTTCTCTCACTTTTGAACAAAGTCACACAGTTTGAGCAAGTCCACGAGAATAAGGAGTCCTCTTCTACTGCCTGGAAGGAGCAAAAGATCATTTTATTCAAAATAAATCTATTGAGATCCATGTTGCTGGTATCTCATCGAGCTCTGAATTTGAGTTCAATCAGAGCTTTGATGAAGGAAAGGGGAAAGAAATCTTGAAAGAATGCTCTTCCATTCATGAAGAGTTTGCATGTTTTCAGTTTCCAAGTAAATGGAATAATGGCACCATGCTTTTCCATCCAGGCATTTTCCACCCCGAGAATAATGCCCTTCCTGGTTTCTCAATGAATAATGCATTATTTCTGAAACTCCAGAGGCATTCCTTTCATTTTCCTTTATGTTTAGCTTTCTAAGTGATTTTCAAGCAAGGAAATTCAAGGACTTGGACTAAATGCTTTATTAACATTTTTACTTGAAGTTCAAATAGCTTCTTGGCTATTATCTCCTGATGTTTGAAATATTTTTTTCTCTCTCTAAGGAAAGCCTAAGGTATTGTATTTATGAGAAAGTGAAATACCTTGGACAGTCTTCAAAGTGAATGGCAGTTTAAAATCAATACACATTTGTGTTTTAAAACAAAGAGCTTTCTGGGGGTACTCTTCGCCTTTATTTTCATTTCTCTGTTGAAAAGATTCAAAAAGGAAAGCTCACATCCAAAAAAACTCGGCTGTTTGGAGACTAAATCTTGTTTGTTTACATTTTGTGAAGCTCATTCCTTGAGGCTGGTCCAAATCCCCGACCCTGGTCAAAGTCTGCATCCACCTAGGCCCGTGGTCGGCAAACTGCAGCTGGCGAGCCACATGCGGCTCTTTGGCCCCTTGAGTGTGGCTCTTCCTAAGCCTTAGGAGTACCCTAATTAAGTTAATAACAATGTACCTACCTATATAGTTTAAGTTTAAAAAATTTGGCTCTCAAAAGAAATTTCAATCATTGTACTGTTGATTTTTGGCTCTGTTGACTAATGAGTTTGCCGACCACTGAGCCAGTACCATTTAAATCAAAAGATTCAAAAGCTCATCTGGGATCATCTCTATTTGCTGTCTACACATTATATGGCCTGATGCATATGGGGTGATATGTAATGGGACACGACAGTACCCACTGGTTCTATTGGCTCATGTTCTCCTAGCTAAGAATCCTAGATCATCCTGGGGTAACACAGTGGTAGATTTTAATACTGTTTCACTGCCTTTATTTTTCCTGAGAGCCAAATGAGTGATTTCAGGAACTAAAAAACCTGGAATTAATAATATAATCTATATTTCCATTCTTCCTTTTATTGTAAAATCTTAATGACTCAGAATAGTTGGGGAAGAAAGAAAACATCATTGATCTAAATTTGTAAGACGTCTAAAGCCTAACATTTGGTTTAAAATATTTAATTTGATTAATTTCAAGAAGTGGGAGTGCAACCATATTTTCTGGAGTGTGGACTCTGGATCCAGCCTCTAAAAGCAGAAACTCTGGTATCTATTTCCTGTCTGCCACTTTCTAATACCATGGCCTTGAGCAAGTTACTTATTTTTTGGTCTCAGTTTTTTCATCTGCATGATGGGAGAATAACTGCTATCTCCTATGGCTATTGTGCAGATTAAATAAGGTAATATTTATAAAGCATATGGAAAAGCACCATTTAAGTGGCTGTTGAATAAAAATAAAATCAAACAGCCCTAGCCTGTTTGGCTCAGTAGGTAGAGCGTCAGCCTGTGGACCAAAGGGTCCCGAGTTTGATTCCCATCAAGGGCACATACCTCAGTTGGAGGCTCCTCCCCGGCCTGGACTCTAAGTCGGGGTTTGTGCAGGAGGCAACCAATCAATGTGTTTCTCTCACATCCATATTTCTCTCTGTCTTTCCCTCTCTCTTCCCCTCTCCCTAAAAATCAATGGAAAATATCAATGGTGCGGATTAACCACAAGAAAAAAACAAATAAACATCTTCTGGTTGTTGGAAGTGGCTATATCCAAAGAGGCTCAGGCTACTGAGCAGATACTAACAATGGTATTGTTAAAATATACTGAGTGATTGTTTTCTTAGCACCCATTTACTCTTACAACAAACGACAAACTTAATGAGGAAAATATAACCATTTATTTTTTTCAGATGAGAAAACTGAGGTATGAAAAGTAATTTGCCTAAGTTTACCCAGTTTATAAAACAACAAAACAAGGATATGAGCCCAATCAACCTGAATTCAGAAACTGTGCCTTAACTAAATATTGAAGAACATTTGTCATAGTGTTTATCTTTTGCCTGAAAACAATCTTATGCTATTAAAATCCATACCTCTATAAGCATCAAAGTGTGTATCCTGAATGAAGTTTTTCATGTCTCAGTTGTTTAGCAACTCTATGTTTTGTTCAAAGTAATCATCATCCATGTCTCATAAATACTCAATCTTAGTAAGGTCTGAATTAATGAGGTTTTATTAAAGTGATTATTTTATCATCATTAAATTCTTTTCTGATTATTTCACAATATGAACATTTTATTTCAAATGGTGATCTGGTGGTTTTGAATATCAGTATTTTTATATTGAACGGGAATTATTTCACCTTATGGTTGCTGGCTTCATAATTATATTTGTCCTCTCTTTTTTAAATCCTCCCCACCCCTCTCCCTGTCCTTGTAGGTGCCTTTATCATCTGCTGGACCCCTGGACTGGTCTTGTTACTTCTCGATGTGTGCTGTCCACAGTGTGACGTTCTGGCCTATGAGAAATTCTTCCTCCTGCTTGCTGAGTTCAACTCTGCCATGAACCCCATCATCTACTCCTACCGCGACAAGGAGATGAGCGCCACCTTCAGACAGATCCTCTGCTGCCAGCGCAGTGAGAACACCAGCGGCCCCACGGAAGGCTCCGACCGCTCAGCTTCCTCCCTCAACCACACCATCCTGGCTGGAGTTCACAGCAATGACCACTCTGTGGTTTAGAAAGGAAATGAAGAGGAGAAGCCAGCATCATCTATTGAGGGATGAAGAGCCTCCCCCCTACCCAAATGCCAGGGCAAGGTGTAGGGTGTGTGAGAGAGAGAGAGAGAGAGAGAGAGGGGAAAAACAAACTCATGTACTTAAACACTAACCAACGGCAGTATTTGTTCCTAGACCCAACAAGACTTGATATATGTTGAAAATTAGCTTATGTGACAACCCTCATCTGGATCCCCATTCCTTTTGACAGTAGACAGTGGAGCTCTTATAATGGAATTCGTAAATAGACTCTGGAGTGTTTCTTTAGAGAGACGACACTAACTAGACTCCAAAAGATTTTGTGTGGTTTGGTGCAAGTCAGAATAAATGCTGACTAATGGAATCCACAACTTCATTTACACGCAGGCTTTCCTTTTTTATTTTTAAAGGATACATTTCATTTAATAAACATGTTTATGCCTATCAGTATGCTTGTGATGGATAAGACTATAGACTTTTTAAACTACCGTAACTTCATTTTTTTTCCACATGTAGGAAAACTGTAAATTAGACTTATTTTTTTTAGAAAGCATGCATGTAATATATGTATGCAGTATGTCTTACTTAAAAAGATAAAAGGGTATTAATTCTAAATCTTCTAGGAAATAGGAGAACCTAGATGTCAAAGCCAGTATTTGTTTAGGTTATGAAACAAACAATGCTCTAATCACATTACCTTTTTATTAAAGTGTTGTAACACATATTAAAAAAAAATGGGTTGTAAGTTTGTTACTGAAATAATATGTACTCTAAAAATGTCCTAGAAGATGAAACTCAGTAATATTGTTCCCACATATTTATAATACCCAAGTACATTCTAATTATTAGTACATCAGAAGGATTTTTGAATAGCCTGTGTTTTTCTGTATTATGAAATAATACATAGTCATTATAGGAAACTTGAAAAATGCAGAAAATGCATAAAACAGAAAAAATAATTACTGATAATAAGTATCACAATCCAGAAGTAACCACCATTAACAGCTTTCCCCCCTGTGTATGCCTATATGTATATTATATAACTTTTATATAATTGGAATCATACTGTAAACAATTTTATAGTCATTTTTTTTCCACTACAGAATTGCCACATTTCCTATGGCATTAAAAATTTTACAAAAACATAATTTTTATGGCTATATAATATTCCATTTAATGGATGCAACTCAGTTTATTTAACCATTCCCATATTGTTGACTACTTAGGTTATTTCTAATTTTCATTATTATAAATGATGTTGCAAAAAATTTGTGTACATAAGACTTTTTTCATATAATTGATTATTTACTTAGGATATGTTCCCATGAAGGATTTTTTTTTTTTAAAAAATGTGAATTGTCTTTTTATGCTCATACCTTTTATAAAAAGGGATTTCCTGCTTTGCACCTCATGGGTGACAATTGTGAGGAAAGCCAGTTAAATTACCTTTTTACAAAGGAAGTTCAGTGGTTAGTTTAGGGTGACTTTTTTTTATATAGTAGGATGGACTAGAAACAGTCAACTGTCACAAATACCCAGGATACCCTAATTCATATGTCTAGCAACTCCAAATTTTATTTGAGGCACCAATTATTCAGCTCTCGGTAGCCACAACTGTAATGTAGCGTTCAAGACAAGGCGAAGAAGTCAAACGTGCCAAGTGAATGAAGGATCTTCCTATTAAATATCTTGGGACCCTTCTGTAGCAAATTGGTTGAGTGTCCGCATGTGACTGGGTACTGTGTGTTCTCTGGGAATCACCCCAGAGGGACTGCTGCCATGTTAGGTGATGCCTGTTTAATCTCACCTGTTTGTTGTAATAAGGAACCAATAAAGTCACCGTCATGAAGCAGGTGTGGGGAAGTCGGGAGTATGTTTAAGAGAAAGATGTCCAGAAGACGGTTGTCTAGGAGAAGGAAGTCAGTGCATGGTCACCATTTGAGCAGAGGGCTGGCATGTAAAGTGCCCAAAGTGAAAAGAATAACGGGGAACCAGTTAGCAGAAAGGTGCTTGCACGTACTTTATACAATACACAGAGCGTTTTATATTGGAAGTGAAATAAATGAACTTGGACTTTCACTCATGCGCATGTATTCTGAAGGAGCTATGGACTATTTGAAATTGAGAACGTACTAATTGGACCTTAATAAATCATTCTCTATCAGTGTTTGCTGTTCTGGTCAGTGCTATTTCTACTGTCCAAGTCTGCGGGTTGCATCGCACGGTGCCTTTCTGCTTGTGACCCCCTTCATTTCCCAGCCGCAGGGCTCCTGAATTCTGAGGGGAAGCCACCACCATATGCTTCCCCAGCTCAGAACTGCTTTTTTCAACCTGAGGAGTAAGTCTTTCCCGTGTCCGAGAGATGGTGGTTTATGTTGCATCAAAGGAGGGATAACATCTTAGGACGATGCAACTGCACTCTGATTTTATCAGGCCTTTATGATGGCTTACGGAAAACTCTCCCACGAGTTTACAAAGTCACAGTGGTCTTTATGCTTATAGATTTAGTAACTAACAAGATAAAAATGATAGGTATCTTCCAGTTACTTGTTAATGATATTCTTTCAACACATTGCTAAGAGGTTAGAGAAAGATAAAATGTTTATTCAAATGAATGTCTCAGTGAGTACTTGGAAGCGAATTCTGTACCTTTAAATTCAGGTGGATGTCAGGTTTTTAGAAATCAAGTATCTTAGCCCTCTTCTTCCCAAATTAGCCACCGCTCACAGATAGTCATCCCCTCTTATCCACAGTTTCGCTCTCCATGGTTTCCATTCCCTGTGGTCAACCACGGTCTGAAAATATGAAATGGAAAAATCCAGAAATAATACCGAAGTTTTACAATTGCACGCTGTTCTGAGTAGCGGGACGAAATCTCGCGAGACCTGCTTCCTCTCGCGAGACCCGCTTCTTCTCGCGAGGACGTGCATCCTCCCTGTGTTGGGCGAGGAGGTGCGCTCTGCTCCTGGTCACTCACTCAGCGGCCATCTTGGGTATCACAGGGACGGCCGCAGTTTTGTGGTAACGGTGTTCGCGCCCCCCTTATTTTCCTTTTTAATGGCCCTCAAGCACAAGAGTAGCGATACTGTGGATATGCCGAAGGGAAGCCGTCATGTGCTTCAAGTGAAAAGGTGAAAGCTTTCGACTTAATAAGGTAAGAAAAAGGTGGTATGCTGAGGTTACGAAGATCTACCCTAAGGACGATATACGATATTTTGAGAGAGAGAGAGAGAGAGACCACATTCACGTAACTTTTATTACAGTATATTGTTAGAACTGCTCTGTTTTATTATTAGTTGTCAATCTCTTACTGTGCCTAATGTATAAAGTAAACTTCATCACGGGCAGGCCTGTGAAAGGAAACATGGTGCATGCAGGGTTCGGTGCCTTCTGTGGCTTCAGGCACCCCCGGGGGGACTTGGCGCGCATTTCCAAGCATAAGAGAGGATTACTGTATTACCTTTTTCTGTCTAGCGAGACCATAATTTCTAGGTGCACTTAACATTACATGATTAGTGAGTCTTATCGGTTTCCCCTTCTCTCTCTTATTTATTTATTATTGTTTAAAATATTACATATGTCTCCTTTTTTCCCCGATTGACCCCTCCCCGGCCACTCCCACCCCCCAGGACAAACCCCACCTCCCCCCAGTGTTCATGTCCATTGGTTATGCTAATATGTATATACATTTAAAATTTTAAAAAATATCTTTATTGATTTTGGGGGGGAGCCCACAACCAGGGCATATGCCCTGATGGGGAATTGAACCGTGACCTAGTTGCTAGATTGATGCTCAACCACTGAGCCACCCAGCCAGGCTATACATGTAAAATGTTAACTTTGGTAGAGAATACCAAAATACATTCCAAAAATATTGTACCAGTTTATAGAAACATGATGTATGACAGCATCTTTTATCTATATCTTCACCATAACTGGATGCTATTACTCTTTGAAGTTCCTTTAGTTAAAAGAGAGTTTGGATGCAAAATCCAAAAATACTTTGGAGATTAAGCACTTCTAAGTAACATATGGGTTAAAAGAAGAAATCTCAAGAGGAATTTAAAAATATTGTTAACTAAATAAAGGTGAATATATAACTTACCAAGATTTTTGGGATGCAGTGAAAGAAGTGATTACAGGAAAATTTATACCAGTAGATGTACATATTAAAAAGAAGAACTAAACTCAATAATCTAAGCTTTTACCTTATGAAACTAGAAAAAGAAAAGCAATGAAAACTGAAGTAAGCAAAAATCAATAAAATTGAAAAACAAACAATATCAATAGAGAAGATTAATGAAAACTAAAGCTGGTTCTTTGAAAAGATCAATAAAATTGATGAGCCTCTAACCAGACCAAGAAAAAAAGGGCACAAGTTACTAATATCAAAAATGAAAAGATATCACTGTAGATCTCATGGACATTAAAGGATAATGGAGGCATACTATAAACAACCCTATGCTCACAAATTTGATAACCTAAGTGAAATGGACCAGTTACTTGAAAGACAATCTGCCAAAACTCACTCAAGAAGAAACAGACAATTTGAATAGGTGTATAACTATTAAAAAATATTTTAATCCTCAACAGAGGATATTTTTCCATTGATTTTTAGAGAGATTGGAAGAGAGGGAAAGACAGAAATATCGATGTGAGAGAAACATAGATTGGTTGCCTCCTACACAAGGCCCAACCAGGGCCCGGGCCAAGGAGGAGCCTGCAACCTAGGTACATGCCCTTGACTGGAATGGAACCTGGGACCCTTTGGTCCGCCCTTGACCAGAACCAAACCCAGGACCTTTGGTCTGCAGGCTGACGCTCTATCCACTGAGCCAAACTGGCAAGAGATATTAAAGAAATTGAATCAATGATCAATAATCTTACAGAGCCTCTGGCTCAGATTTTTTCACTGGTGAATTCTACTTAAGGAAGAACTTATGTAATTTCTCTACAATCTTTTAGAAAGTAGAAACAGATACTCATTCTATGAGAACAGCATTACCCTAATACTAAAACCATACAAAGCCATTATAAGAAAAGAAAACTAAAGGCCAATATTTTTCATGAACATAGAAAAATCTTCAGTAAAATATTAGCAAATTGAATCTAACCATGTATAGAAAGAATTGCATACCACGACCCAGTAGAATTTATTTCAGGTATGAAAGGTTTGTTAAACATGAAAAAAACCCAAAACCACAATTAGTGTAATCCATCATATCAACAGGTCCCCCTCAAAAAGAAAAATCACACATATCAATAGATGCCGAAAAGCATTTAAGAAAATCCAGAACCCATTAATGATAAATAACCCTCAGTAAACTAGAAATAGAGGGGTTTTCCTCTACTTAATAAAGAATATCTACAAAAATGCTGCTCTAACATCATACTTAATGTTGAGGAACTTAAGTATCTCACTAAGATCAGGTACAAGGTAAAGATGTGTCCTTTCACCACTCCTTTTCAACATCATACTGAAAATTATGGTTAATGTACTAAGATAAGAAAAGGAAATAAAAGGTGTATAGATTAGGAAAAAAGAAATAAAACTATCTTTGTTCACAGGTGTCATGCTTGTTTATGTAGAAAATCAGAACAAACAGCAAGTGGAACTAATAAGTTGTTATTGCAAGGTTGTATGATACAAGATTATTGTGCAAAATCGGTCATTTTCTCATATGTCAGCAATGAACAGGTAGAATTTGAAATTAAAAGCACAGTATCATTTATAGTAGCACCAAAGAAAATTAAGTTCTTCAATATAAATCTAACAAAACATTTACAAGATTTAATGAGGAAAACTATAAAACTCTGATGAAAGAAATCAAAGAACTAAATAAGTGGAGAAATAGTCCACGTTTGTGTATAGTAGTTACTCAATATCATCATGATGTCAGTTTTTCCCAAATTGGTCTATAGATTCAATGCAATCCTAGCCCAGATTCCAGCACAGTATTTTGTACATATTGACAAACTGATTCTAAAGTGAATCTGAAGAGGCAAAAGACCCAGAATAGCCAACACAATATTGAAGGAGAACAAAGTTGGACTCTCCCACTTCAAGATCTCTATATATAAAAGGTTAAGTGACCGACCGTCCATCCGACTGTCTGGTACATATGACGCACACTGGCAATTTAAAAATAAACGTTGACTTGTGCATGCGCAATACATATAAAGCTCTCGCCAGTGCCAATCGCACGCACGTGTTTCCATCTGTCATTGTCTATTGTGACTTTGGTTGTCTTTGTTGACATTCTGAAGCTGAAAGAAAGCGATTGTTGATAGAATATGTCTGAAGACCAACTATTGGCACAGTGTACCTCTGAAGTTGAGAGAAGCCAGCGTCTTCGACAGAATGTATCTGAAGACCAACTATTGGCACAACTATTGCACAATTAATTTCCTTTCAATGTGCATGAATCCGTGCACCGGGCCACTAGTTTACTATAAAACTACAGTTATCAAGACAGTCTGCTATTGGTGAAAGACTAGACAAATAGTTAAAATGGAACAGAATCAGAACTTAGAAATAGACCCAAGCAAACATAATCAACTGATCTTTGACAAAGGAACAAAGGCAATACAATGGAACAAAGATAGTCTTTTCAACAAATGGTTCTGAAACAACTGAATATCCACATGGAAAAACATGAATCTAGGCACAGATCTTACAGCCTTCACAAAAATTAACTCAAAATGAGGCCTACATGTAAATGCAAAGCTACAAAACTCCTAGAAGTTAACTTAAGAGAAAATCTTGATGACCTTGGGGTTGGCAATGACTTTTTAGCTAAAACAGATCCAGTGATACACTTGATTCATTAAAATTTAAAACATATGCTCTGTGAAACATATGTTCAGAAAAGACAAGCAAGAGACTGGGAGAAAATATTACCAAAATACATATCTGATAAAGGCCTATTATCCAAAATAGACAAAGAACTCTTAAAACATAACAGTAAACAATGCCATTTAAAAAATGAGCAAAGACCTGAACTGGCACCTCACCAAAGGAGATATATAGATGTCAAATTCTCTTTATTAAGCTTTTGTATATGTTTATTTTTCTTTGTTCTAAGTTGCCATTTTGAAATTACTTTTCTAGTTTCTCTGACATTATACATTTAGAAGTGTTTTTCAAAAACATTTTAACCTTTATCAATAAAAAATAATGTTCCCCCTTTTCCAGTTTTACTTCCTTCCTACCCTTTTTCATATATTAAAAAATCTGCATATTTATTTTCATATCCTTTCCCCCCAAAAAAATGCCGTTTCTCTTGGAAGGATCTTTGCTAACATATGCCAACAAGTCCTTAGATAACTCTATTTTGTTGGTTATCTAGCTTGTTAGTTTTCTTTACACCACATCTTCCTCTTTCTTTACCTCTCTATGCTGGATCATTTTTCTTTTGGCTTCCATGAATGTTTTTTCTTCCAGAAAGCATACTTTGTATGTGTGAAAATATATTTCATTTTTCCTCTCACATGAACATTTTTTGGCTGAGTTTATAATTCTTGGGTAATCTCTTTCTTAAGGAATTTTTTAATGTTGCTCAATTGTCTCTAGCATTGAATGTTTTGGGAATGATAAATGATGTCAGTCTGATACATTATTATAGTGCAGGATTTAATCTTTATTTTGGAATTCAGAAAACAGGAGTTTCTATCTTAGTATCTATCTTTTTTCAAAATGTCTCTTGTAGACTTGAGAAGAATATTCTCTAATGGTTAGAAGTAAAATTTTATATGTTTTTATTACATAGAATATATAGATTATGTTATAAAATTTTTGCTCGTTTGTTTTGTTCTGTTTTTCCTGTCAACAACTCAGGAAGACAAATTGAAACTACTTTGATGGTGCATTTGCCATTTTTTCTTTGGGGATCTATGAATTTCTACTTTTTGTGTTCTGAGGCTATTAGAATTGTTCATGCTGGCCACGTGGGGTGGGACTCCGGGACTCAGGGTGGTCCCATGGCACGAGGGAGGGTGGGGAGGGCCCAGGTCTCACGCGATTTCACATGACAGGTCACTAGTATATTAATAATTACTATTT
The DNA here is from genome assembly GCF_963259705.1 of Myotis daubentonii. Classification (NCBI taxonomy): domain Eukaryota; kingdom Metazoa; phylum Chordata; class Mammalia; order Chiroptera; family Vespertilionidae; genus Myotis; species Myotis daubentonii. The sequence continues at coordinate 63,823,114 of NC_081850.1, read as the reverse complement.
TGGAATTCTTCTTGTTCTTTGAATGTGACATCATCCAGGAGCCAGGTCCACTTGTGTTCAAGATTCATAAGGATCACAGTTTCTGTTCTTGCTGCCATATCCCCACTGCTGCTTATTCTTAACCAGAGTTCAGAATTCTGGCTTTTTCCTAAAATGGCTCTTCGAGCCTCAACTCATGAACATCTGACTCTGACTGCTCTGCTTCCATCACAGGAAGAGGTTAACCTGACCTTTGACTCCTCATTTTATCAACTCGGCCCATCTCTAAACTCTTCTTGACAAACCCAGTCCCTAATCCCCTCTTCCGACATTCCACTCCCAGGGTTCCTGTTCAAATAGTTGTCAGCTCTGCAGAGCAAGAAGTGTGCTCCTGTTCCATTGTTTTGTGAAGCTCTGTGTTCCCTTGCACTAGTTCTCAAACAGAATCTTTTCTGAATAGCACTCCTGACATTTGATTATTCCTATAGGAATGTCATACTAATCTCTTTGGTATTACAGTGGGGCCTTTACTTACGAGTGTCCTGACTTACCAGTGTCCCGACTGACAAGTTTTTTGAGATACCAGCTGTCTCTCACGGATTTTTTGCATTGAGTTGATAGAGTAATTTGAGTTAACGAACTCCTTAATGAGCTCGGCCTTGGAACGAATTAAACTCGTAAATCAAGGCCCCACGGTGTAAACTAGTGGCTCCATCAACAGATCATTTCTAATCTGTTATTTGGAAAAGATTTCTATTAGCATATAGATTGTATTCATTGCATGCCATCATGTGTGTGTGTGTGTGATATCCTATGGAAGAAATTGATTTTTTTTTTTTTGGCATTTCTTGCTTCCTCTCCCCACCCCATTGTACAGTATGCTTTATACACGTAATGCTGGGGACACTTGCACCAATACAGTGTATTACTTTTAGATATCTTCCATTTAACCAATGGGGAGATATGCACAGGTATCCAGAAAATGTTCACTTCCCCATCCCTAAAAACAGAGTCTCAGTGGTAAAGCCAAACAGAGCAGGTGAGTTCATTTGAATTATTAAAGCTCACGGACAATTTTAACATCAAAGATTGGGAACAGCTGCTTTTATTCGTTCTTGTTAAAAGCTGAACAGGCTGGAGGTAGAGCACGGGGCTACCAAATAAAGCAAGCCTGGCGGTGCAGATGAGGTCTGACAGTTCATCCTCAGAAAATGAAATGAAATGAGCCTTCTATCATAGAAACACTTAACAAAAAAGCCGACTACTTTTGCTGATCAAGGATTCCAAAGCCTTTTGCAAAAAAACAAGGTAAGTCCATGTTTAATCAAGAAAACCTTTCATGAATGTATATGAGTGTATAATTTAAGTAAACAGTAACTGTTTCAATTGTAATATGTTGGGAGGATGGTAGCCTGTGTGGAGTCTAGAAACCTAGAGTCAAAGAGTGAGTCATTTATCTCCAACCCAGTTTGGAGAAGGGGCTGCCCTGCCTGGAATGAGATAGGACTATCTCTATGAGGAGACTCCAGGGAGGTTTTCACATGGCTTCATTCCGGTTCAGTGCTCACTGGGAAACTTTGAGGTTTTTTCTTTCTTTGAATTTTTGTTTGTAGATGATATTTGATGTGAGGCATTTATTATTTTCATTATAAAGTTATAGTTTTACATTGCATATTTTAAAAAACAGAAACATTTAAAAAATCACTCTTAATTTCACTTAGCTAAGAATCACAATTGGCATGTATTTTCTTCCAGTCTATTTTCTAGGACTATGTCTTATAATAATAGTATGCAAGCCATTTTTTCTGTCCCTCCCTCCCCACTTAACATTCTATCAGAAGCAAATCTCATACAGCTCAATCATATTCATACTGGTAATCATTTTTAATGTAGCTGCACGAGCATCCCAAGGCTTGTCTGTATATATTGACACAAAATAATTAAATATAAAATTTCTGTGCCACCATGTGAAAATAGAGCTTGTATATGCCAGCATGACTCACCTGAGCCTGATGCTGCACAGCTCCCTCCCTAAACAAGTGCAGGGAGTCTAAGAATTTTCATGAGTCTAAGAATTGGGTACCCGTGTTCTTATCTCCAAACTCACAGTGGGACTCTCTGCCTGCCTGTTCATCTCTGTTTGGTGATGAGTTTGAATGGTGGGCCAGTCTTCTTGATTTAGCATCTTCCCAAGACAGTGCCTTTCAGATTTCTGTTGTCACTGACAAAGCTCTCTGACCTACCATCACCCTTGCAAAACAGGCTTTTGGAGCCCTCAGTGGAGCCCAAAGCCCAACACATTACTCCACACTTCAAGAGAGCTAGGCTCCCCAAATAACAGAGGTTAAAGTTAATTTTTTCATGGCAGAAAAACATGTTTATGCACACGATTGCCATCTAGAAATAAAGGCTCGCACAGATGTTTAGGCATCAGTCTTGTAAAAAGTCAAGGGTAAAATTGTTTTGATTAGAGAATTAAGAACTTAAGGGAAAGGACCGAAGGCTTTATTTGGGGAGAATAATGCTAGGCAGGGTGTTCTTGCCTTTTGTTTTTTTAATCCTTATCAGAATATAAACAGTTTTTTTCCACTCTGGCTGAAGTTTGGGATGAGCTTAGTAGTAATGGCAGGAGGGCAATATGCCAGTTTGATTTCTCATTTGTCTTAGAGATAAACTGGACATGCAAGGATGCTATGGGAAGATAGAGAAGAGACAAACTCCCTTGACTGTATCAGTTAATCTATTGTTATGATATAGCACCTAATAAGCAACCATAGAATGTCAGTTGCATATAATAAGCATGTATCTCCCATGTCTGTGAGTCCTCTGAGGGTCAGCCGATCAAAGCTGGACTTGGGTCAGCTTACAGAGAAGTTGTGCTCCATGAGTTTCTCCATGCTTCTACTGGGACAGGTCCATACATGTTCTTCTCATAGTGATGTCTGAGCTTTTTAAAGGGACTTTGAACTGGCACTATCATCTCTGCTTCTTTATTATTGGCTAAAGCAAGGCACAAAGCCAACCTCAAAGTTGAAGTGTGGGGAACTATACTTTGCTCATGTTAAGGCTATGGCAAAACTGTAAATGTAGAGAATGGCAAGGAATTGTGGCCACTAATGCAAACTATTACACTGGGGATAAGAGAAGACTTCCCATGAAAGGGACAAATGAACTGATCCTAACAGGATGAGAAAAGAGTAAGATCAGGGGTTTGGAATGGCATCCCAACAGAAGGAAGGCAGAGTAAGAAGGCAAATGTACACGGAACTGTATGATGTTTTGGGGAGACTAGAAGTGATTAATTGAAGTTCAAGGCTTGTAAGAACGTGATTGAAGAGGAAGGTATAGAGATAGGATGAGGTCAGACCTTGAAGGGCCTTACGTATAAACCAAAGGAGCTTAAATAATATTAGAGCCAGGGAAAGCCATTTAAGAGTCTCAGATTTCCCTTTGATGAAGGTCATTTAGGGAGAAATACGTAGGAGAAATTGACATAGTCTAGGAAAGTGTCTGGGAGATCAGTAGAACAAGTAGAGAGGCTACTGAGGAGATGTCATAAAACCTTGAATTAAGGCAGGGATTAATTCAGAAGCCTTGCTTCTGAAAGGGACATCCACAGATGAGTAGCATCAACATCACATGAAGAGCTCATTTTATGATTTAGACAGTGTGGGAGGCATAGGGGTAGATGTTTATTAGCTCAATTTGAGGCCAACTGTGTTTAGGTCTCCATGGTTGGTTCTAGGGGAGATGTCCGGTCTGTCATTCTGGGTCTGGATAAAGGTTTGAATCTTGTGGATTCGGATGAGGCTACCCATGGAAAGTGATACAAACCCATCTGAACTTCCAAATAACTGAGTACAGAAGTCAGATCCTAGATGTAAGGAGAGAGCTAAAGAATAAGAATCATCATCTGACTGGTAAGAGAAAAACCAGAAAGGTGATGTTATAAAAGCAAAGGGAAGAAAGGTGATCAGCAAGGTTCAAAGGTACAGAGAGATGTTAAGTGAGATTTTAATAAAAGGATCTATTGAACTTTGAAACCAGTGGGTTGAAGGTGACCTTGATGAGGCTAATTTTAGGCAAATAATGGGTTAAATGGCTCAGCCAGGGTCACACATAATATTCAAATGAATAATTTGGGATTCAGACCAAAGTTCTCACTCCAAGTCAGTTTTCATTCTGTGCTGTGCCAGCACAGCCAAGGGTTCAGTGAGCCTGAGGAGGGGCGGCAAAGGATGTAGAAAAGACACAAAGAGAATAAGCTGGGTCTAGGTGGATCTCCTGTGCCTGGCTGAGGCCACAGAGAGAGATCCAGACAGCAAGCTGAGCCTTTATTTTATAGCCAGAGGTAAGCAAGGTAATAGTCACCATAGTTACAATGTTCTTGTGAGTTTCACTTGTTTTGGCAGCACTTGCTGCATCTCCCACAGCCCATTAGCTACCCAGAGAAGATCTAGGGAAGGTCATAAGGTCAAGCCTAATTATGCTAAGAGGGCTCTGCCCTCTAAACTGGGACTTGTTTGTGGCTTTGCCAACAGGTCAGTTCAGAGGCTTAACCCTATAGTTGCTCCCTACACATTAGGTACATCTCAGCTACTGATCTATTTCTAAAGGTAGATTAACATATTGACTTCTTGCCACCAGAGGCTTTGTGGGAGGGAGGATGCATAAATGAATGGTTTATCAAAGTATCTGGTAGGTTCATTAGGTTATTTAAACTCTTGGGTATACTGATCGCCCCTAGTTGAGCAGATACATTTGGGCTCCTGGATATGCAGAGCTGAGGATTCCCTTTAGCCTGGATTCCTGGGGACTCCAGCAGTCTGCAAGACACTTCTTGATGCTGTCACTCTAATTTCCTCGCATTCATATGGACATCAAAGGACTCAGAGTTCCTTTCTTTTTACTCCATACAACTGGAGGTTTTTGCTAGTAGTAGGCCCAAAAGAAAGGAATTACAAATATTGGTCCTTAGCTTTTCCACACTCCCTTTGCCAAAGTTCTTCCTTTTTCCATGTGGGCAACAAATCCTGTAACTAATAAAGTGTCAAATCACTGTAATCTAAAGATCCAGGAAAAATCCTCTCCTCTTCCAGTTAAAATACTGACACACAAAAATAAACTATCCATCCAACATTGTGGTTTCAAGTATTCTTTCAGACAAAATAGGCAGGGGAAAAGAATGTAAAGAATCTTAACTGGCATGTGCTCTTGGGAGGTGAAGCAGGATGTAATGATTTCCAGTTTATGGGGACTGTGCCACCTACAAAACAGATTTGAACCCTGATCCCTCGGCCACTCCCACCCATATTTACCTTGTGTAATTGTTCACAGTCCTCCATTCAGTTCCTCAGATTACTGGAATGTCGTGTTGCTGAAAATGATTTTGAAGTTGGTTTTCTAGGATTTTTCTATTTATGTAATTTATTATATGGAAATATTTTTTGCCTTTTTTTTTTCAAGAGAAACCTCATATTTTTCCTTTTTACTGCATTGGTTGAAACTTCTAGAATAAATTGAAGTTAGGGTAATGACAATGGACATATTTTATTCTTTATTATATGTATGGCTCCATTGTGTCACTATTAAATATTTGAGTTATTTGAGATATGTGTGTAAGCCCACTTCTACTCTTGTATAGCATATTTTGCATCTGCTTTTTGTTTTCTTTTCCTAGAAATAGATATTGAATATTATCAAATGCATTTTGGCATATGCTTTTTTATTGAACTTATTGATATATCTAATTACTAGCTTTATTCAAGTCAAACCATTCTTATATTCTTGGAATACTTTCTACTTGTTCATAAGTTCCAAATTTTGTAATATAATGTGGTGACATAATAGTTGAAAAAAGTGTTGTGAAGTCAGACTTCCTAATTTAAGTCTCAGTTCCATTGCTGGCTAGTTGTGTAAATTTTGGCATTTCTTAACCTCTCTGTGCCTCAGTTTCCTCATCTGTATGGGGGATATATTAGCCATATAGGGCTGTTACAAGGATACAATAAATTATACTAGTCAAGTATTGGTATGAAGCCTAGGATGATGGGGCGGGGTGGTGGTGTTTATCTGTAGGGTAATGAAAATATTCCAAAATTAATTGTGGCAATGGATGCACTTCCATGAATATACTAAAATCCATTGATTTTTACACTTTAAATGTCTGAATTGCATTGCATGTTGATGCCTGGGAAAAGTTAGCTAACAATATTAATATTGACAACACTATTTAGTGTTGTAATTGAGAGCTTGGGTTCTGTAATCGGATTGTCTAGCCCAGCTCTACCCTTTCCTGGTCGTGTCACTTCAGGCAAGTTACTTAGTCTTTATGTGTGTTAGGTTCCCTTAGTGTAAAATGAAAATAATAATAGTATGTACCGCTTGGGTTGTTATAAAGAATAAATATGTTAATACATTTAAAGCACTAAGAATAGCCTGGCCTGTATGGCTCAGTGGTTGAGCGTCAACCTATGAACCAGGAGGTCATGGTTTGATTCTCTCTCATCATTGATGTTTCCATCTCTCTCTTCCTCTCCCTTCCTCTCTGAAAGCAATAAAAATATATTTAAAGCACTAAGACTAGCTAGTGTCTGGCAAATAGTAAATTCCCAGTAAGTGTTAACTATTATTAAAATTGTTAGCTAATATTTTATTTAGGATTTTAAAGATCTTTATTTGAAATTATATTGATTCATTGCCACCCCCTTTTTTAGAACTACTTTCTCTGGTAATAAAGGAGATATTATTATTTATCCATTTAAGAAATTATAAGTAAGAAAAGAGAAAGGAAATGAATCCACAAACCTATTGTTCTGAGCTACTCATTCTTATCATTTTGGCATGTAGCCTTCTCATTCTCTCTTTCCAGATATGTGTGCACATTATATATTATAAATTGAACATGTATATTACTTGTAATATATTTAACACATCTAATGCAAATAACACCATTAATAGGAATAATTCACAAAATGAGGTTATACTGCTACTGTTTTATTACCTAACTTTAAAATTCAGTGATACATTATAAACATCTTTTCATATTGTAAAGTATCTTCTGATTCTTTTAATAGATGCATGACAGTCCATGTAATGTACCACAATTTACTTAAGAAATTTCCTACTGATAATTATAGGATGTTTCCAATTTATATAATTGTATAACACATTGAAATATATAGCATATTCCTACTTAGATTATTAAAAATTAGTTTAACTACTTAAAATTAATATCTCTACATTTTGTTCTACTCTGTAATTTGGTTCTTCATATGTAAATCATCTGAGAGTTATTTTAGTTTGTGTGAATTAGTCTAAAGCACCTCCTTGCATTGCACATGTTGGAAAGCTAAAACCAGCCGTTCTCATGCATCTGTACAAGTATGTTTCTGATGTGATTTAGGCTGTGTGAATTGAACATACTTGTGTGAGACTTGATTTGCAAATGAGTTGAATTGGGATAAAGGGGGTGAACAGGACACCTATTTCAATGATACAGAAACTAGCAAAGGCAGCATGGTTTCAGATCCCACAGCTGTAGAAGCAACTTAGCAATTTGGCACCAGCTTTCTGAACCCAGACCAGCTATGTGGCTTTGGGAGTCATTCCTGGAAGTATAACCTATAGTCTAGTTTTGTTTTCTTTTACATTCCTTTAAATGATCTTGTAAGCCACTTAGAACCATGTAATAAATTCCTTTCTGCTTAAACGACTTAGAGAAAATATGGGGGTTTTGCAACTGAATGTGATAGAGGTATTAGGGTTAGTTTGAACTTTATTTTTCTCAAATATTGTTTGTTAACACATCCATTCTCTTTCCATTGATTTGAAATGTGATCTTTAGTCTATGTCAAATACTTACATATATTTTTGTCTGTCCCCCTCGCCCCCTTCCCTCTTTATTGATCTCTGGGTATAGCAGGGTTCTAGGAGACCAAGGGCTGGGGCAAGCCACATGTGTCTTTGTCCTCCATTGTTCTTTTAATTGAATTGAATTTTTGTTATTGTTTATTCTACTGCCAATACCATACTTTTTTGATGACGGCTTTATGGTAATCTTTAATATGTATTTGGATAAGTGCCCCCTATTAGTTCAAAGTTTTATAAATCTCATGGGCTTTTCTTCCAGATGAATATTTCATCAAGTTCTAAATATATCTTCATTGAATTTTAATTGGTGAAAGGAGGAGATAACTTACATCTGATAACATTAAATAGTTCCATCTCATAATGCATCTCTCAATTTAAGCAGTCTTTTATTTTCCCCACACACCATTTAGTTTCTTGTTGTTGCTGTTTCAGATCTTACAGATTTATTTTCATGCCAGTTCCAGGATATGTTATATTTTTTGTGATTGAGAGTGAAATAATCTGTATTGCATATTTTAACCAGTTTATCTAGAATATGTTTATTTGTGCATGTTTATTTTTAGCTATCAACCTCCTTGAACTCTTTCATAAATTCTTATACTTTTCAGAGTCTTCAGTCTTATCTGTAAAATGGCAGCGTTTTCTCCTTTCTAATACTTACACTCCTCTTCCCTTATTGTGTAAAGCTAGAATTAATGCAGTATGTTGAAGTAGGTATCCTTTTGATGAATTAGCTTTGAACTTCAGTGGTATCTGAGAAAAAAAATCCTTATAGGTTGGGCAGTTTCCTTTAGACTCAAGAGGTGTCTACTGTGTCCCATTCTTCCTAGGTTATGATGCATTACACACTCATCCTGTGTCCATTCATTCCAAGATTCCCTCACTTAGCTTGATCTTACTATCCTGTATTTAGCCACAAATGATGTCATCATTTTCACAATGGAAGATAACACACATTTATATCAATAGGAGTATTTGTTCTCTGTGTCCAGAATCTCTTCCTGATATTCATTCCTTCTGTGTTTCTGTGGCAAAGCCATAGTGTGCAAAAGCTATTTCTGAGTATGCCAGCCATTAGAATATAAAGAAGAATTTGTAAAGATGTGAATGAATGGAGATAACCAGAATTAATAAGAGTGGAGAAAAACAGGACCCTGTTGTTAAGCAAATGAATCCCTATGAACTTTCTGGAGAACATCTTGGTAAAATGCTTCAAGATCTTTATAATGTGCACATGCTATGTTAATTAAAATTCTTTGGTTGCAAGTAACAGGAAGCAACTTGTATTGATTTAAAGAAAAGGGGTCAGGAATTTATCAAAATACAGAAGTATCACAGGCAATTCAAAGGCAGAGTTGCAGTTGGGCTTTAAAACAAGTGTTAGAACAAGGATCTGAGAGGTGTTAAGAGCTCAGCTCTTGAGTCTCATGATCTGTGCATCTGTTTCTTTTATCTGTACTTGCCTGTTATTCTTGGTATGGAGTTTGGTTTTCAGACGCACTGTGCATGGCTTGGGGCATACACCCCGTTTTGAGTTCTATGTCCTTGACCTTTAATGTGCCCCTTTGACCATAATATTTAGGCTTTCCTATATGACAGTGTTTCTCAACCTTGGCTGCACATTAGAATCACCTGAGAATCTTTTTAAAATCCTGAGGCCAGAAATCAGGATTTTAAAAAAATTCCCAGGTGATTCTAATGTGCAGCCAAGGTTGAGAACCATTGCTATATGACCACTTGGTGTTCTGAGCTCTTAATTTTTTACTTCAGTCTGTCCTCAGTTTTTGCTCACTGTTTATATTTTACTGTCCTACCTTCTTCCAGTTGTCTGACCTTGATTTCAAGCTTTGTTCCAACTGGCTTAGCAATAAGCCATATCTGGCACTTTATCACTAAAGTAGCTAAAACTACTACTTCAACGTGGAGATAGTGATTTTTATAACTTTTTTTTTCTATTGCACATTGATTCTCAAACTACTGGCCCTCTCTGTAATTAGGGTAAGTGTCAGAACAGACGTTTTATACGGGTTTTGATGTGGGGTCTACTTGAAAGAGAAACAGGACCTATTCAGGCATCATTCTGGTTTGGGGATCCCAGTCTCTGCCCCAGGATAGTAAGGACACAAGCCAGCTGGGTCTCTCATCTCATCTTCCTTGGCTTATAATAAAGTGACTCAGCTTGGGGTTTTATAAAATGAGTCATCCCAAACTGTGGGATAAAGTATAGCGCTCTTATTTAACAACCTTAATCATCACAGCCTACTATGCCCATCCTCCTTTCTCTGCATATGCATATGCATATCTATAATATGTCTCTATTGTTAGCTACTAATTTTCATTACGTTACTGGTTAAACTCTGAGCCTGGAGTGATCACTACTAGGCTGGTCTTCCCTGGATCCCATGTCACATGGATATACCATATTAGTGACTTCTTGGTTTTAGATGAGGAAAATATGATTTCACAGACCAAAGTTTGTAGCAGATCAACAGACCAAGTTTAGTCTTTAAGGTAATTTCTGCTGTGACTATGTGATTTCTTCCATTTTTGGTTTCATTACTTTGGCTCTTTCTGCTATCTATGACATGTAGGACTGCTCGAATTCTGTTGTATGATGTTAATGGTTCTGGGGAGGAAAAATAACATGTAAAAATTCCTGAAGCTATCTATGGTGGAAGAGCATCTAGAGACTTCTCTGGCTTTATCTTTCAATTTGGGTGTTTCCTGAAAGGCTTGCTCCATTAATCAGACAGCCTTCTTTCTGTGGTTGATTTCTATTTACAAATATTTAACAGCCCCTTAGCACCAGGAGGAAGGGTTAAGAGCTGCATACTTGTAGCCTTTCTGGGATAATGCTACTATTTTTCTAAAAGTGGAAAAAACCATTAATTAACGTCCAACCTATTTATGGCTTTACTCATTGTATCACTGCATGGACTGCTGTCTTACATGATAACACGTATAGGGAAATACAATTCTAAGAAATAAGACACGATACTTAATACAGTGATAATAATATATTTTATTCATCAAGAAGCAACTGGATATAACAATTTGAAGTCATTAAAATGTTTCTGATTCATTCTTGAAAGGTTTTCCAAAGGGCTGCTAGTAGTTACTCTTGTTTGTTCACTAAAAGAGCATTTAGAGAAATAAATCATCCTTCTCTTTAAAAATTGGCTCTAATTACCAGGCATTCTTCTTTTTTTAACCAAACAAGTAAAGTTTTATAATGTTAATTATTTTGGTTAGCAGTTAACTTGCCATTTGCAGTTAACAGATATTTTGTATGGAAAATTAATTGCTTTATTCTTTCAACTAGCATTATTCTTCATAGCCTAAAAATTGTTATGTTCTATTCTTTTGGTATTGCTGAACTATTCAATACACATTCTCTCCTAATCTTCTCATGTGTGTGTCAGCTGCTGGTTCCTATCCAAATGTGGAATTCATTTAAGGAAGCACTGCCAGGGCCTTTTCTGTGGGATTCCCCCCACCTCCCTCCAATTTCTGGAGACTTCTATTTCTCCTGAATGCCCCTGTCTGGGAAAGATTATCTTGGCAAAGAAGAGGGGCATTGGGAAATAAGAGAGGGCAGATTTTGTTGCCAAGCAGAAGTAGTGTCTCACTGACTTAAGAGAAATGTGAGTGGGAGAAGTGGGAAGCTCAGAGAGTCCCGCAGTTTTTGAGAAGTGTAAGTGATCTCATTCTTTTTTATTTTTTTTTAATGACTTCAATCTCAGAATGCAAGAGGGGGCCCTGATAGCTTGATATTCAAGCTCATCAGTCATGTTTTTTACATAGCCATGGAAACACTGATAAGGGATCCAACAATAGCAATATATGACTTGGGGATGCTAAGATGATACTCCTGAGCACTTAAAAATGAGTCATTAGATGCATTTGTCAAGATATGGGACGTTATTACTATCATACCTCACATAACCAGCAGAGTGGTCTTCACCTGGTATGCACTGGCAACCTAATAGTTAACATTTTGAAATACTTAGGGATCCTCTGGACCTTCCTAGACCCTAACATGGAAGTGTTATTCATCTGGCAGGAGGGGACCTTCAGGCCTCTTATGGCTGGTGACCTTTCATATCTGTCCATGTCCGGGTCATATTAGTTGGCAAATATGACTGTCACTCCTAATAACCAGTCTTCTTTTCAGTTATTCCCTCTGCCAACCCGTTTGTTCATTTTTTATTTGTTTATTCAACAGATATACTACTGATGATCTGCTCATGCAAGGCATTGTTGTTGATGCTAAAGAAACACTGGTGAATAAGATGGACAAGGTCCCTAATCCTGTGGCATTTTTATTTGAGTAGAGAGAACAAACAATAAACACGAATATAAAGATATGAGAAGGTCATTTCCGTAGTGATGGGTGGTATGAGGTGGTATAAAGCTAATGAGACAGTATGCAAGGAGGTGTTTGTTAGGCGGAGGGGCCATGGAAAGCCTTCCTGAGGGGTAGTGTTAGCTGAAATTGGGCAGTTAGCTGAGACTTGCTGGCTCCACAGCTGCCTACTGGAGCTCCACTCCACACGTCTCTCACATATGACCAGAAGCCTCGCTTAGGCATTTCTATGGCAGCTGCAGAAATGTAAGGAGAGGGAGCATGTTTTTCCGGATTCTACCTTTATCACATTTGCTAGCTTCATTGGCTAAAAGAAGTCACCTGGACAAACCCAGCAACATATACGGAAGGGACCACAAGTTAAATCGAGAGGGGTGTGGATAAAGTGAGGGGGGAAAAAATAGATTGTTAATGAAATCAAGTTGACTACTCTTTCAGCTAATATATTAAAAATTGTAAAACCTTATTGTTTTTCTCTTTTTCTGTAGCCAACGGTTGTTATAGTTTTGGATGCAGTATCTCAGTATCTTCTCAAATTTCTCTGAGAATACTAATGAGAATATTTTTCTTTTTTAGCTCTTCTCAATCTGTGAGAAATGGCTTTTTCCTCAGGCAGCATCATTACTTTTTGTAATTTGCTCCTCTTGGTCCCTGCCACTGGTCCTATGGTTTGTCTCAGATGTCTGTGGGTGCTTGCATCTGTGTTCCCTTTTGTGAAAGTCTGGGTTGATCAACATAAGGTCCGAATTTTTCTGTAGATCTTCTCTCCAGGTCAAGACTTTCCTGAATGAGAGGGCTGGCTGCAAGCGTGATATACTTAGGCTTTAATTTGGAGAGTAAAAGTCATGAGCAAGCAGGCAAATGACCAAAATGAGGATCATTTTACTCTGAAGCACCAGTATCCATATGGGCAACCTTGCTTCCATCTATATTTTGATATGGATATTTTAGAGAATAGCCTGTAGTTTTTCTTGATTAAATGCTGGTATCACTCATCACTCCGCATGGTCAGTGGCTGGGGAAGGAACGAATGGCTGAGAGGGCAGCTGTCCCATTGTCAGAAAGGGGTTTCTAAGTCCCTCCCTTGTCCCTCTCTACCTGTCTCTGCCAATCGAGAGCTTCTCAAGGGTTTAGCAGAGAAGAATGGCTTCTACCTTCACTGAACTGTTCTCTCGTTTCCTCTGCTCTGTTATCTGTCAGTATGACCTCATCTGCTTTCCAGCTTCCAGACATTTACCAAATCTGTAGTCTACTGAGGCCCCAGATGGTGAGACAAACCCATGTGTTTCCTCTTCTATCTTGAACTGGAAGCTCATCTGAAGATTTAACCGCCCCCCCCCCCCCATAAACACCTCCCAAATTAAGATAGTCAAACCTTAAATCCTCAAATTAAGGAATATAAAATAGATTAATTTATATTAACATTGTCCATTTTATATCATGTATAGAACATTTTGATTCAATTTTTGGTAAAAAAAAAAAGATATTAATTTTAAAGATTTCCTGTCAAAAGGCACACACCCATAAAATCCAGTCTTGGTTGCCTTTTGGTGCTAGTTATTCCAGGAGCAAATTGCCCATAGCAATTACAAGAGTAGCCTAACAGTCTTTTCCTTTAAAACTGTTGTGACACCTCCTAGAAGCTTCTTTAATCTATCTGGAAAGACACGTTTAGACATGAATAAGGATTGTTTTGAAATGTCTCTGCTGGGGGAAAAAAACTCAAAGTAGATTTTTCTGCCCTTCCATCCCCAGCCTGACCCCAGCAAAGACATTTCCTGGAGATAAACTGTTCTCAAACCAATGATTCTGCCCAAGAGATTCCAGCCTCACAAGTGCTTCGGGCAAATTGCCCACCCTGCTCTGCTGGTCAGCAGCCAGGGGCTGTCCAACAGCACAAAGCCCTGGCTTAGTTGCCCCCAGCTTTGAGGTTTAAGATTTAGGGAGGGTGAGCAATTCTTTCATCCCTTGGCCTTGAAGTTTCAGTAGGAGGCTTCTCCCTTTGGCCTGATTTGGGGAAATAAAAAGAAAATCTTGACTATATATACACAATGTCATCATAAATGGTTCTAAGCATGCTCATAATAGCATGCCCTTTTTTTTCAGAACACTGGAAAACTTATCTCTGACTGGAATTTTCTGTGACCATTGAATCATGAAAGGCGTGTAATTATAATCCCTAGATCTTAAACAGAAAACGTCTTGGCTTGTTTTGGAATGAGGAAGAGAAGAACCTATATATTAAACCAATTTGACCCTTATATGCACACTACGCTTGCAATGTTGTTGTGGACACTTTTGTACCTTAAATATCTCCCAACATTTGAACTATTTCCAATTAAACAATTTTAGTTTTTACTTTTATTTATTTATTTTTGGTCTACAATAGGTATCAGGTAGAAACTTCGGGACGGGGCCAAATGACTTGGGACTCCTCCCCAACCCCCCGGCCTTGAGAATGTCTTGCTGTGATTTGCTCATAGGTAGAAAGCCCTGTTTTCTACTTTTGCTTATTCTTCAATGGGTGGCCAGAAGAGACTATCCTCCTCTCATCTCATTTGCTTGCCTATCTTGTACCTATCCTTTAATTGTTTCAGGAATCATCTTCCTCAGGAAACCCTCCCTAACTCCATGGCTTGGGTCAAATTCTCTTATAGAAAACTGCTCTATAGCTCCTGATACACCCTGATGTTATCATTAAGAAAGTTACTATCTTCAGTAAAATCTGATTTTTTAAAATTCCATAGAAAATTCTGATGCATGTCAAATTTACTCAAGCTGGAAACTCACAGAGGGATAAAACACTGTGCTGGAATGGTGAAATGATTAGGAGAATAGATTATGGAACCAAGTTGCATGGGTTCAGATCGTGGGCCCACCACTTACTGTGTGACCTGTTACAGGTTATTGAATCTCCCTGTAAGCATGTATCCCTTAGGGTCAGTGTGAGGGGTTAAGTGAATAAATATATATCTCTATATATTTATATATATAAAAGCCTAAGTGACCAGCCAACTGGCCAATGGTTTGACTGGCTGACAGACAGCTATGATGCGCACTGACCACCAGGGGGCTTAACGGAGGAGTGGAAACCACAGGCATGGAAACATGGAACAAGACTGATGAATCTCAGAGGGAAGGCGGGAGGGAGAAAGAGAGAGGGTGGGAAGAGATTAACCAAAGATCTTATATGCATACTAGAGGCCCAGTGCATGGATTCGTGCATCGTTGGGGTCCCTCGGCCTGGCCTGCACCCTCTCGCAATCTGGGACCCCTCAGGGGATCCGGTTTTGGCCTGATACCCACAGGCCAGGCAGTGCCTGTCACGTAGTAGCTCTACTACTGTCTGAATTAAATACTATTTTATATAGTTTTCAGAGCCTTCAGCTGGAATGTGCTGGCTTGGGAAGAGCTGGGCCCTGGACCATTGTCCTTGTTCTATTCCTGGGTCTGCCCAATACATTAAGGATATTGTGCACACATTGTGTTAATTCTTTTCATAACAACTTTCCTTGGCTAGTCCTCCCCCCGCACCGCCAGCAAGAAGGTGTGCACACCAGAAGAACTGTCCACTCTGAGGTGGAGGGACTCAGTAAGGGCCTGTACTACCACTGAAATTCTGGGGATCTGGTACCTAGAAAATAGTGTGAAATGAGGGATATAGGCTCTAGTTAAATATGTCTCCTTGGTTCCTTTTACTCCATGAGGAAGGTCACAGCTGGAAAAGGACCAGAGTGATGCCCTCTAAATTGTGGGACCCAAGTCAGGGCCCCCTCTTGCCTAGATCTGAGGTTGGTAGTGGGCTGTGCTGTGGATTATTCATTCTGAGTGAGACTCACTGGTGCCGGGGGATGGATTACATTGTTTGGTGCCAAACTTGGAATTTTCCTTGCTGAGCATGTCCTTTTGTGGTCTTTGTGAAACATTGTCAAGTCTGCTTTGAGAGCTTTCTCAAGGGTGAGAAAAGATGTGAAATCCTTGACAACAGGAAGAGTTATGGTTTACCAAACTTTAACTGGGACATGTCCCCTTTTGCATTTTTGTCACGTAGGGGCATAGACCTCCAGGAATATTCTTCATCAAATCAATAGAAAAACCTCCATTTCTTCAAAAATACAGAGAGCCAAGATTGCATCCATGACAGAAGGCAGGGATGTGCTATGGTTTGTAAATAATAAAGAGGATAGAAGTTGTTTCTCTGCTTCTCCTTCGTCTTTCTTTTCTTCTTCCTGGCATTTGTGCCACTTTGAGGACTCCAGAAGCCTGGGAGAATGCACATTTCCCATGACTAGTCATCAGTAGTAGCTTTCCTGTAGAGAAGAAGACTTAACGAATGGGCTGAAAGTGTGTTGTTCGTACTGTGTAGAGAAATGGTGGAAGAGGCCATTTCCATCTCATTCTTTTTGTAGCCAGTGACGGCTGAATTTGGAGAATTTACCCTCATCTCACCCCCGCCCCCCAAAGTTCAGCTGCTGCTGCAATAAGAACAGAAGGCAGGATCCTAGACCAACCTAAAAGATTGATTTTGTTACCATGATTTATGCCATATTTACTAGCAGTATTAAGGGAGGCATTCAACATAAAATACTGTGTCATGATTCTTTAACAAAATGATTGTATACATAAAAGTAAACCCGGTAATAAGGAATAGTTCCAAATTGACAATTCAGGAAGTCAAGAAAAACAGATGTTGAATTTCAGATAGTGATTTTAACATGTTAAGCGCCCAGCCTGTTTTGTCTTCTGGACAGAAAGTACAGTGTCAGTCACTGGTGACTGACATGGGGCTTAACGTGTTAATGCCTTCCTCATTCTAAATTTTGATTGAGTCAAACAAAAAAATCCATGAGATAGACTATTGTACTAGTATTAGCAATGGAAACTAGGGAAGGGCCCAGCCTGCATGGCTCAGTGGTTGAATGTTAACTTATGAACCAGGAGGTCACAGTTCAATTCCCTGTCTGGGCACATGCCTGGGTTGCGGGCTCAGCCCCCAGTAGGGGGTGTACAGGAGGCAGCCAATCAATGATTCTCATTATTGATGTTTCTATCTCTCCCTCTCCCTTCCTCTCTGAAATCAATAAAAGATATATGTAAAACAAACAAAAAAAGAAACTAGGGAAGGGTGTTATCTATAAGTCAGAAACTTTAAGAATTCTTTTTGCAAGTAGGTGAATATGGTTGATGATCCATGAAGGAAGACTGTCTAGGAAGTACATGGAAAAGACCTTCATCCAGCAGAATTTTCTTTAATTCTGTAACCTAGAATGGCAGTGCTGAAAACAACAGTGGTATAGCTGGTGCTTTAGTGCCCCACCCAGAATCCCCTTCACCTGGAAACTCATCCCCAGTTACTATACCAACATCTTTCTCTGAGAATTGCCCTCCAATGATAGGAGCTGTCTCATGTGGCAATATCTAAGTGGTTGGTTACCTGCCACCACCACCACCTACTCTCCAGGGACAGTTCCTAGCACAAAGGTGACCAAAGTACAGGCATAACAGTTCAGTCTCCCTTACCTCTGGGTAGGACAACCTCTGTGGTACAATTTATGCTCCAGTGTTCCCTGTGAGGTCAAGATGAGCCATCCTTCAGCTGAAATCACCCCTTTGCACATCTTGTTTGCTGCTCAATTCTGCTTCCCTCCCTAAGGATTTCCCCTGAGAACACTCCCTCAGTAAGTCACTGGCACAGGAATCATCATTTTAGGCTTGACTTCTATGGAACCTGGCCTAAAGCAGTGACTGAGGAGTGGTTCCAGGAAGCATGCTACAAGGACGGATTCTGGAGTCACATAATTCAGACAAGAGTAGAGCTACTATGTGGCAGGCACTATTACACGGGGTAGGTGGAATATTGAGGCCCCTTCGCATGCTGTAGCGAAGCAGTTGCTGATACGTTTATTTGTAGTGAGCGTGTGGAAGAAATACACTAGTTTGTGCAATGCCTCTGCCTTTATAGCACTCACTGTATATGTAATTATCTTGTTTATATCCTTGTTTTCACATTTATTGTTTGCTCTCCACTAGAATGGAAACACCACATCCAAGACCTTGTCCATCTTGTTCAGCCATGTTTCCCCAGCACTTACAACAGTGCCTAGCACTTAGTAGCTATCCAGTAACGATTTGTAAAATGAATGTATAAAAAATAATGGATGGTTTGGAGGAAGGAATGACTAAAAATATTTGTTATTAGGTGTGGTAATAAAAATGTTTACTGATATGGCCCAGGCACTGACAACAGAAAGATCACCACCTGTGGGCCTGAGTTCCCTCTTTTACCAGGGAAAAGACTTTGGTTAGCTAAACTAGTCTCTATTTAGCCTCTCTAAGGTTTAGCAAAGAAGAATGATTTCTCCCTCTCATCCTTTTGTTTTCTGTTTTCTGTCTTCTGCCAGCATGGCTTCATCTTCTTTCTATCTTCTAGAAATGTATCAAAATATATAGCCCACTGAGACCCTAGGTGATCAGACAAACATGTGCATCCTCTCCCATCTGGAACTGGAGGCCCATCCAAACATTACAATTCCACAATTATGTAATGATTAATTTGTTAGGGCTTAAGTCTGCTGTTTTATTTGTTGCTTTCTGTTTGGTTTCCCTATTTTCTTTTTCCTGACTTCCTATGGGTTACTTAAACATTTTTTTAAAACATATTTTTATTTTATTTTTTTTCTTTATTGATTAAGGTATTACATATGTGTCCTTACCTCCCCCATTGCCCCCCCCCCGCCCCCACACACACACTCATGCCCTCACCCCCCTGGTGTCTGTGTCCATTGGTTAGACTTAAAAACATATTTTTATTGATTTCAGAGAGGAAGGGAGAGGAAGAGATGGAAACATCAAGGATGAAAGAGAATCATTGATTGCCTGCCTCCTGCATGCCCCCTACTGAGGGCCGAGCCTGCAACCCTGGCATGTGCTCTTGACCAGGACCCTTCAGTCCGCAGGCTGACACTCTATCCACTGAGCCAAGCCAACTAGGGCTACTTAAACATTTTTTTTTTATAATTTCATTTTATCAAGTGTTTTTAAGTATATCTCTTGGTAGAGTTTTGTTATGCTTACTGTAGGTATTATATATATGTAATTTATGGTCTATTGGCGTCAACATCCTATGAGTTCAAAGGAAGTGTAGAAACTTTTATATAATTGCTTTAAATTCTCCCTCTACACACATTTAGAACCCAGTGGGCGTGAAAGTCTTAGCTCCTGACTCAACTTGGTCTTTTCTGATACACTCCTGAAGGAGTTTGAACACCTTTTATAAACGGGTGAGGGTGGAAATTTAGGCCCCCATTTGGCCTTTGCTGGCCTGTGTGGGGTGGAGGTCAGTTTTCTCTATGGTGTTTGGCTGGAGAAAAGTAATTATTGTCTAAAAGTTTTCTGTGTTGCTAAGCTGCCCTTTTCCTAGTCCTTTGGCTAAAGAGAGCAGGCTTTAGTTAGAGCTTTTTTTGGACATATATCCATTGGTGTTTCTGAATTGCCAGCTCCTTCAGTGCCAAGTCTGAGATATTTGAGACAAAAGGAAAATCCAGGGAACTCACCACTGTGTCATTCCTTGGGTCTGTCTTCTTCCTAGCTGATCTGCCCTCTTCTATCCACCCTTCACAGTCTTTTTATATTGGATCTATATATGGTGTTCAGGGGTTTTGGTTGTATTTAGTGGTAGGAATAGGGAAAAGTACTTCATCTTCATGGAAATAGAAGTCTGCGGTATAGATTTATATTACCTTTAGATGTTAACTCAAGTGAATATATTACCTATTAAAAATAATTAAATGAAAATTAAAATAATGCAATAGAAACAGTAAAACTTGGATTGGAGCCTTTAGATAAAAGATGTAATGAATTAGAAAATCAGATTAAGACATTTACCCTATCACAGAGAAAAATGATCTGAAGTTGTTACAATGAAAGTAAAGATAATGATTATTAAAGGGAGTCTAGCTCCAAAAAAACTAGAACTAAAAAGATGAAGGACAATCAGTAGGAAAGAAGTAGAACAAACTTGACAATTCAAAAAAAGGACAGCCCTAGCCAGTTTGACTCAATGGATAGAATATCGGCCTGAGGACCGAAGGGTCCCAGGTTCAAGGGCACATACCTCGGTTGCAGATTTCTCCCCAGCCCGGGGCCCTGATTGGGGCTTGTGCGGGAGGCAACCAATCAATATGTTTCTCTTAATCAATATTTCTCTCTCTTTCCCTCTCGCTACTCTCTCTACAAATCAGTGGGAAAATATCCTCGGGTGAGGATTTAAAAACAAAAACAGAACAAAAAAAGTTGATAAAAATATGTGAAGAAAACCCAAAATGTCTCCAGGAATAAAAACAAATAAATTAAAACAAAAGATAAAGTTCCTCCCTTATCATACCAGCTAAAAATAAAAATTAGATGGCATTCGAAGTTAACCAGAATATGAGAAACAGGTACTTTCATAAATTGCTATTGGTTGTGTAAGTGTTGCAAGATTTCTGGAATGTGATTTTGAAACATACATTAAAAGTCCTAATTTTTTTTTACTGAGTCTGACCCAATTATTTTAGTTCTATTACTGTATTCTTGCATGTATATTTTTACTATTTCCTAAGGATAGAGGTGGCATCTTTCTATATCATAGCAAAAATTAGACGCAATTATATTAGCAAAGCCCTTTGTAGTATTTACTATATATCAGGCAGTTTCCTAAACATTGTCCACATATTAACCTATTTAATCCTTCCAACAACCTATTAACTAGGAGTTATTATTATCTATAATAATAAAAGCATAATATGCTAATTAAATGGGAGAGCTGGACAACCTTCTGGACGAAGCCAGGGTTGTGAGGGCCGAGGCAGCTGCCGCAGCTGTGAGGGCCAATCCCCTTGCATGAATTTTGTGCATCGAGCCTCTAATTATTTTATAAATGAGGAAAATTGAGGCATTAAGTAAATTGCTGGGACTCAGTCAGTTCCTGAGTCCATCCCTTTCACCACTCTATCTGCTGAGTATCCAGATAACACTTATGCAACATATCATGGTTTAGTATAGAACCATTAAAATAATGTTGTAAATGTTTATTTTTAAAATATAAAGATTACCTTCAAAATTTATTGTTAATGCAAAACTGGTAGGTTACTAAATAATACAAGGCAATCTTGGGGGGGGGGGCGATAATCCAAGTGTAGATTTTTAAAGTATAGGATCTAAATATAAAAGGTTCATGTCAAAAGATTCATTGTTGCCCTGACCGGTTTGGCTCAGTGGATAGAGTGTTGGCCTGCGGACTGAAGGATCCCGGGTTCAATTCCAGTCAAGGGCATGTACCTTGGTTGCGGGCACATCTCCGGTAGGAGGTGTGCAGGAGGCAGCTGATCGATGTTTCTCTCTCATTGATGTTTCTGGCTCTCTATCCCTCTCCCTTCCTCTCTGTAAAAGAAATCAAAATATATTTAAAAAAACAAACAAACAAAAAAAGATTAATGGTTTTTCCTTTAGAGCTATGGTGTCTTGGAAGCATCTTGCTGATTGTGCTGTAGATATAATGATTTACCCAGGAATGGTAAATTCTAGGCAAGTGCCAGAAAAATTCACATTTACTGCAATAAGAAAAGAAATCTTTCATAAAAAACAAACGTGAATTTTCTCCGAATTTCTCAAAAATTGGATGAACAGATGCATATTTCCTCCCAAAATTTTCATGTTTAAAAATTAAAAACTGTTCTCACAAAAACCTTGCAAAACTGGTCTCATAATTGGAAACTGGTTTTGTCCGCAAAAATATCCCACAATGGTGATTAATATGTTTTTTTGAAAAAAAAAAAAAAAAAGGAAAGAGGCTTATTATTAAAAGTTATGCTAAAAATTGTACTCCTCAAGCATTTCCTGGTCTTCTTTTCTGCCTTCTTAGAAATTAAATTTACCTGTGGTTTTTTCGCTCTCTCAGTAACACTATTCTGTAAGTTTTTCTCTCTTCCTCATTGTATTGCTCATTGCCTGTCATTTCTGAGAGCACTTTGGGGAATGAGTGAAATCAGAGTGGCTCTTTGTGCAGACTGCCATAAATAACGTGGCCTGAGCAGAGTGATGTGGGCCAGGATGGTTTTGACAGTTTCCTGAGAAGGTGAGCTCTGAGTGGGAAGGTGACTTAAATGAGCGAAGATAAAATGGGTGAAGCCATGGCACTCAATGGGCTTTCCTTAAATCCTTAAATAGAACGCGTTCCAATAATTAAAAGAACAAGATAGCAAAACTGGAGTTGACATTAAATCATATGTTTAGTCCATGCTGAGTAAAGCATCAATTGAAATAACAAGGAGCATTATACTAACCACCATAGTGCTAACATTGCTAAAAAAGCAAGTCAGAAAGCAGTGTCAGGCCAACACTTCTAATTTTAATCACAGCTCTAAATAGTTAAGCGCACACCCAGAAAATGATAGTGTATATCTAAGTCTGGTGTTTTTTGTGGTTACCATCTCTCTGACATAACCTTAGTGCAGGTGGTTTCTCCGCTTATGGGCAAAATTCTAAATATGGTGTATACTTTCCAGAGGCTGTGGTTTGAAAGGAGAGTCATGATGGCTACTTGTGTAATTACAGGTATGATGACAAAGCTTATAAGAAAAAAACATCCCTTTTGAATCTCTTAAAAGTTTTTAATTAAGAGGGACCCAGGAAGGAAGACATGTAAAGGCTTACAAGTCGTGTAATTATTCTCCTTCACCTTTATTATGCTTTATGCTCAGATGACATGATCTTTTAGAAGGCAAGGCAAATACCTAGTCACATGTGTAGCTTTGTTTGTAATTGTAAAAACTGCACTGGCCAAGACTTCTGTTGTTTAATCAGACCTGCATGCCTGTGACTCTTTGTTGCCGATGAAGTTTCTGGCCCTTCAGCATATGGAATGACCCACAGCACTGGAAGTCACTGGGAGAGTGAGCGGTGCCATTGTTTTTATGGCAATCTGGACCACAGTACAGACTTATAAGTGTTTGTATCTCGGTGACTGTGCTACTTAAATAGACATAAAGCAAGTAAAAGAGTGGTGACCTGAAATGGGTCTGTTGTAAAGATTTGAACCCACATGGACAGGGCAACACCCTCCCCACAATAAGGAATGAGCACAGCAATGAGTTCTCCCCTCCCAGGTTCTCCTGGAGTAACACATAGGTCATGTTAGAGAGGAAATATCCATATCAGTGCCACCAATCAGGAATGGCTAGCAGGCGCATGAGAAAAAAGGGTGAATATCAGCCAGCTGTGAAGGGAACGGGAGGGTATTGGAAGCTGTTAAAATGGACACAAAATACACGCTTGAGAATCGTATCTAAGCCAGCAGCACCAGTACACGAAGTGGGCACTCATCCTGGAGAGGCTCTGCGACTCCTCCCTGACATGAAAGGCAACACCATGCTGTGAGGCATCTTTTCAGCTTTGCTCCTAGATCACGCATAGAAATATGTAGAGCAGAGAACCAGGCTCTGGGGAGGAGAATTTGAAGCTTTGTCTATAATAGGCAGTTCGAAATGTGAGTATGAAGCTGGGAAGAGAGGTTTGATCTAAAGATAAACACATAGGTAGTACTTACAGCCCTGCAACTGAAGGAGATGACTAAGGGTGTGTATAGATAAAAGAGAGATGCTGCCCAAGGACTAAGCTGTGTGTGGCATGTTCCAATATTAAGAGGCTGGCAGGAAGAGGGAGGAAACGAAGAACCAACAAAGAAGATTAAGGATGAATGAGCAGATAATTCCCAAGCTATTTTAGCTATTCTTGGTCAAAATGGTAGACTGAACCCTTTCCTTTCCTCTAAGAATTCACTGATGTGACAGTGAATGTATATGAATAAGAAAGAATAAATCTATGTACCTGCTGGAGCCAATCTAAGTGCCAGGAGTTGGACAAATATTTGGAAAGCAGAAAGTCTCTTAGTGTTCTTATTCATGAACTAGAGGCCCGGTGCACAAAATCCGTGCATGGGTAGTGTCCCTAGGCCTGTCCGGTGATCAGGGCCAATTGGGGCCTTCCGGCAGCTGGCTGGGGCCTCCCTTCCCCGGTTGCCTGCTGCCAGCTGGGGCCTTCCTTTGTTCCGAACTGCCCCCTGGTGGTCAGCGCATGTCATAGCAAGCGATCGGTCTCCTGGTCAAACTCCCGTGGGGACAATTTACATATTAGGGTTTTATATAGAGAGATAATGCAGGACACAGAAAATGTAAACTGCTTCCTGCAGTACACTTGAGTCAGCTGTCAGGGGAGGTAAGAAGTGATTTCACATGAATAAAGACAACAGGTTGTGAATCAACAGAGAGCAGGGATGGCCTGTGAGTGGTCAGTCAGAGTGGCCAATGAGACACTTGTATATAGAACACCGTGGACCACAAGGTTTCACCACCAGCCCTGGCACCCAAATGCTTTCTGAAAAAATTGGAAGATTTGCCTGGGAAGGGCCCTTGAGGTGAGCCATGAACCTAAGTAGGGAGGTCGAGTAGAATATGGGGAGAATGTTAGACTTTCACAGGGGATGGAAAGGATGAAGGAATAACAGTTCTCTCCAGAAGTGAAATATACTGAAGTACTGTGTCCTTATAGTCTTTCATTATCTTGGCAATTTGGGGGGTTCTGAGTCAGTCTTGCCTATACTCTTCCCACAAACCACATGTGCAAAGATCCCAGGGAGCCATCTCACTGAAGAGAGAAACCCTGATACATAAACAAGCAACAAAACTGTGAAGGAGCCCCACTCCTGCCACCAATATGAATCCAAACAACTCTAATTTGTAATCACATATGGTAAATCAAAGATCAACAGGCATTTATGTAGAACAGAAGCAGGAAAGAGGAGAGGCAGAAAGAGGAGAGAGAAAAAATGTAAAAAACAGAACAGAGCATAAAAATTCTGTGATATTTTAAGTGCTATTCCATCCATGAAATAGGGGAAATAAAAAATTAAGGGAGATTCAACAATATTACCATATTAAGATAACTGAATATCATTATTTACTTGGCAATGCATAAGTATTTACATAATTACACAATTGTAGCTATTCTGCATCCCTTTTTCATAATTAGGATCAACCTATAGTTAATACCAAGTCTTAAATTTTTGAAGAACAAAATGCAAATATTATAGATACTGACAGCACCAAAACAGGTGTATTGCTAACTGATGTAGAGTGTAGGGGAAGGGAAAAAGTGGTAAAAGGAAGTGTGAGAGCTCTAACTGTATCTTACCTAGTCAGAATAAATGGGTAACCTTTATTTAAGTAAAATCTTTTAAAGTTATGACAAACAATGTAAGTGATAATAAGAATTTAACAAATCTCAGGAAGTAGAGAGGGGGTTTGAGTATAAGTGTTGTAAAATGCCCACCAATTAGGAAGGGAGATATTACATACCCTTTTAAATTGATCAGTTAAGAAAAAGACTCAAACCTGTTAGTTAGAATTGCAGTAGTAATCATCAAAGAACTGAAACCAGAAATGGATGAAGTGGGACCAGAAATGAATAGGAAGAGAAATTTTATTTTTTTATTTGTACCTTTCTTCCAAATTTGTTTTTTAATGAACCATATGTATGTATTGCTTTTACAAATAAATAACAATTATTTAAAAACTAGAGGTCTGGTACATGAAACCGTGCACATTGAAAGGAAATTAATTAGAAGGTGGCCGGTGGGGCAGGACTGTGTGAGATGGGCTGGACATGCCCTGGAGCCAGCCTCCCACAGTCCCTCCCATCCAGCCACACCTGGGGCAGTGCAGGGGCTCGAAGGGAGTCTGCAGAGTGAGCAGGGTCCCTCTGACAGATGGGGTCCTTCAGCCTGGCGTGCAGGGATTGGGCCGAAACTGGCAGTCCGACATCCCCTGAGGGGTCCCGGAGTATGAGAGGGCACCCTGCAAAGTTGCTGTTGCTCGGCAGCTCCTGCATTGAGCGTCTGCCCCCTGGTGGTCAGTGCGCATCATACCTACTGGCTGGTCAGCCGGTCAGCCAGTCGTTTAGCCTTTTATATATATATACTAGAGGCCCGGTGCACAAAAATTTGTGCAC
Organism: Myotis daubentonii; assembly: GCF_963259705.1. NCBI lineage: Eukaryota > Metazoa > Chordata > Mammalia > Chiroptera > Vespertilionidae > Myotis > Myotis daubentonii. The sequence continues at coordinate 63,796,854 of NC_081850.1, read as the reverse complement.
TCGGTGGGAAGGGGGGGGTCCCTCAGCCCAGCCTGTGCCCTCTCGCAGTCTGGGACCCTTCGGGAGATAATGACCTTCTGGCTTAGGCCTTCTCCCGGGTGGCAGAGGGCAGGCCCAATCCCTAGGTGCAGCCCCTGGTTGGACTCAGAGCAGGGCCGATTGGGGAGTTGGGGCGCCGCCCCCTGTCATGCACAGAGCAGGGCGGATCGGGAGGTTGCGATGCCACCCCTAGTCATGCTCAGGGTATGGCCAATTGGGGGGTTGGGGCACCGCCCCCTGTCACACTCAAGGCAGGGTCGATAGGGAAGTTGCGGCGCCACCCCCTGTCACGCACAGAGCAGGGCGGATCAGGGGGTTGGGGCGCTGCCCCCTGTCATGCACAGAGGAGGGCCCATCAGGGGGGTTGGGACTCTGTACCCTGTCACACACAGAGCAGGGTCAATCAGGGGGTTGGGGAGCTCCCCCCTGTCACGCACAGAGCAGGACCAATAAGGGGAGTTGGGGCACCGCCCCCTGTCACACACAGAGCAGGGCAGATCAGGGGGTTGGGGCACTGCCCCCTGTCATGCACAGAGCAGGGCCCATCAGGGGGGTTGGGGTTCCATACCCTGTCACACACAGAGCAGGGCCGATCAGGGGGTTGAGGAGCTCCCCACTGTCACACACAGAGCAGGGCCGATCAGGAGGTTAGGGCGCTGCACCCTGTCACACACAGAGCCACAGGGCGATCAGGGGTTTGGGGAGCTCCCCCTATCAGGCACAGAGCAGGGCCGATCAGGGGGTTGGGGTGCCGCCACTGTCACACTCAGGGCAGGGCCGATGGGGAGGTTATGGCTCTACCCCATCACACACAGAGCAGGGACCGTGGTGGGGGGGGGTTGGGGCACCACCCTCTATCACCCACAGAGCAGGGCTGATCAGGGGTTTGGGGTGCTGCACCCTGTCACACACAGTGCAGGGCCGATAAGCGGGTTAGGGCGCTGCACCCTGTCACACAGAGAGCTGCAGGGCAATCAGGGGGTTGGGGAGCTCCCCCCTATCAGGCACAGAGCAGGGCTAATCAGGGGGTTGGGGCGCTGCACCCTGTCACACACAGAGCCGCAGGGCGATCAGGAGGTTTGGGCGCTGCCCCCTGTCACGCTGATCCCGGTGCCGGGAGGCCTCACGACTCCACTGATCCCGGTGCTGGGAGGCATATTATCCTTTTACTATATAGAATAGAGGCCTGGTGCATGGGTGGGGGCTGGCTGGTTTGCCCTGAAGGGTGTCCTGGATCAGGGTGGGGGTCCCCACTGGGGTGCCTGGCCAGCCTGGGTGAGGGGATGATGGCTGTTTGCAGCTGGTCACACACCCTTCAGGGTGGGGGTCCCCACTGGGGTGCCTGGCCAGTCTGGCTGAGGGGCTGAGGGCTGTTTTCAGGCTGACGGGTGACTGAAGCTCCCAACCACTCCTTTTTTTCTTTCTTTCTTTTTTTTTTATTCTGGGCCAGCTTTAGCTCTGAGGCCTCTGCTGCTGAAAGCCATTGTTTACCATCTGTATTTGATACAATGTTGCGGTCCGGCTGGCTGAAGCCTGGCTGAGTAAAGCAGGTTTCTGGGGTTTTGTTTAGCTTCTATATTTGCAACATAGTTGCTTAGAGTTGCAGCTGAGAGGCCAGCAAGTCAGGCGGGGAACGTTGGGAGTCCTCCGTCACTGAAGCAAGCAAGCCTCCCTGTTTGCATCAGCTGCCTGGCTGCAGGCCGCCATCTTGGCTGACAGTTAATTTGCATATCGCCCTGATTAGCCAATGGGAAGGGTAGCAGTCGTACGCCAATTACCATGTTTCTCTTTTATTAGTGTAGATAGATAGATAAAGTAATCAAGATTATAGAGAAACTCTTTAAGTTTTGAAACTATCATAATGCCGACACCAAACTCTTAATAGAGAAGAAATAATAAACTTTTAATTTTATAAATTTATAAATATTGGTGCAAATAAATTTTAACAAATCAGATTTGGTTAAGAGAGATTATTCCCACAAAGATATTTTTTAGGAGATCAATTCATACATTTCTGCATATTAACAGATTAATTAAGGAAAAAGCCACAATCATCTCAACAGACTGAAAATTTAGCATTCTTTCCTGATTAACAAAATCTTAATAATGAAAGATAAGTAGAAGTATATATTTTTAACATGATAAAAGTAGGTGAAACATGTATGACAAAATTTTGCTCCTTCGTATATAAAGTGCTTTTCTAAGGCAACAAGAAAAAAATACATCCAATAGAAAGAAAAACAACAGTAGGAGGCAAATCAAAGAGTAAATAAATTGTCTCCAAAACATTGAAAAAATGTGCAACCTTATCTTATTTAAAGAAATAAAACATATACCATAAAATAAAAATTTTAAGCTTTATTGGCAATGATTAAAATGCTAATGCTCAATTTTGGTGACTTTGAAAGAATGGACTTACTAATATTTGACTGAAAGATGTATAACATTGATAAAATAATGGAAGGTAATTTCTCATTATATTAAAAAGCTTTAATATTGTATAGACCTTTTAGTCTAAAAATTCCATTTCTAGGAGTTACATCTAAAAAAAAATCACAATTTAAGATAGATGCTTACAAAATTTAGCAACAGGATTAATTACCAAAACATTATATTTTATAATGAAAGATAGAAATAAACCAAATGTCCAACAATAAAATAATAGTTATATTAAGTAAGTCCATATAATAGAATACTCGTTAGCCATTTAATACTTGTTGACATGGAAGATATTAATGCTATATTTAGTGATTAAAGCAAAGCTTGAAACAATACAATGATATGATCTTGCTTTTGTTCAAAAATTATCTATCAATCATCTACCTACCTACCAATCTATTTACTTATCTGAAAAAGACTGAAAGAATACTTATCTTGATGTTAATGTTAGTTACCACTGATTGCTATTTTTTGTTTTCTTTATTATTATACATTGTATATATTATTATTATATATTATTATTATATATTATTGCTTATTATTTTTTTCTTTTAAAAAGTAAACAAATATCGCTTTTATAATAAAAATGTACACTTGACCCTTGAACAATGAGTGGGTTAGGGGCACAGACAACTCCCTCCCCTTACACACACACCAGTTAAAAATCTATAACTTCTGACTTCCCTAATACCTAGGTTGTTCCCCAGTATCCATGAGGCTACTGGGTGTGGGACCCGCTGCGAAACCTAAGCTCTGTGGATGCTCAGATATCCTATAGGATGTATAATCAATGCATGCAGTCGGCCCTCTGCATAGAAAACAGTATAGGTACTTGTTGAAAAAAATCCGTGTATAAGTGGACTTGTGCAGTTCAATCCCGTGTTGTTCAAAGGTCTTCTATAAACGTTATTTTAAGGTGAAAGTATTTTTCCATGTGTAAAGTATAACACCAGTTTATAAAATGAGTCTTATAAATCAATTAGAAAATGAATAACACAATAGAAAAATGGGGAATCATAGATGATTCCCCAAATAAAAACTATAAATGACCTAGGAACAAGAAAAATTCAACTTCACTAGTAATTAAAACAAAATTAAAATGAGATATTTTTCTATAACCAGATAAACGAAAGATTTCTTAAAAATAGAGAATTAATTCTCTGACAGCAAGCGATTAGGGCTATGAGATCTCTTGTGCAATGCAGAGATGAGAACCCTATTTCTAGGGAATGTGACAATACATAACAAAAGCCTTACTATTGTGCATGCCATTTGTCCAAACATTATCTTCCTCAGAATTTCCATAAAAAGGTAATTATGGCCATGTCCAAATAAGGATGGTCATTACAATATTGTTTATAATACTGAAAAATTTATATGTTAAAGAAAAAACTAAATTATGGTATAGCCATAAAATGGAATATCAGAAATCAAATGGATATTTTAAAGATTAGTTTGTGACATGGAATAGGTTCATAATACACTACAAAGTGAGAAGTGTTCTTTTTCTGCTCCATTACAACCCCCCAAACATTGTCAGGTTTTTTTGTTTGTTTGTTTTTTGTTTGGTGTTATGTGATATACTCTGGTACTCTTGCCATGCTTGATAGTTGACCACTTAAGATGACTTGGTATCTCATACTGTTCTGACACTTGTTAACAATGGCATGATGAGTATCTTTCTCTCTCATCTCTCTTTTTGAGTTTGTACAATGATTTTACAATGGGAAATTTATTTAAAAAAGAAAACAATACTGGTAAGTAATGGGTCCATGTTCCTCAATACAGAACCTTAGGATAAGCATTAAGGAAATAACAGTGATCTTAACCTAAATTAGAAATACATTTAGAGGTAACAAAAAGAAACATGCTATCTACTTGACTTTCTGATTAAATTGACAATGCTACAACATACTTTTTTTCTATTCAATAAAGACTTGGATATGAAGTTAATAATAAAAGGGGTATAGTACATGCAAATTACAAATCACCTCCTTACAGTCACAGAGGTTCCCTCTCTGTAAACTGAAGCATCACAGTATGGCGGTTGAGAGCTCAGCCTCTTTGATCATACACTAGGCTCTGTTGCTCTGTGCCTGTTTGCTCACCTAAAATGTGGGCATGGTGATAGTACCAATGACACAAGGATGCTCTGCGGTTTAAATTAATGTATTTAGAGTCCTTAGAATATACATGGTAAGCATTCAATAAATGCTGTCAGATAGTGTTATTTTTATTATAACTATTACTGTAGTGGGAGTTGTACTTGTTATTTTTAGATGTCAATCATTTTTAATGAAGTTGAATGGTTCCATAATATTTACTTGCTCCCTCACTCACTGTATTTACCTATATTTCTATAACATTTTTGGCTTTGGTTTCTTGAATATCAGAGCCTAAAACACACACAGACCGAGAACCTGGGAGGCTGTGGAAGCCATGAGAAAGAGAGAGACAGGGAAGTCGGGGAACTCATTGAGCAGAAGGGAGGAAAGCAGAGACTAGCTCAAAGTTGCAGACAGTAGAACCGAGGCTATGGAAACCTAGCTCTGAGGGCCAACGTGACACCCGCAGTACAAGCCACATGGTGGGTACTCTAGTAACTGTATTGACCTGCTTTTCTGTGCTAGCTTTTCTGATTGGCTTGACTTCCATGTCTTTCTTTTATAATAAAACTTTTCAGCTGATGAAACCGGAAGACACCTTTGAAGTTTTCAGAGCATATGTGACACACATATGTGAACCATTTAAAATATAACTTGGGTATCTACATGAAAGCTCTCAACTTGCAGTGGCCCTCTCCAATTTCTCTGCTTTGTTTGGCCTCTTGGCTTTCTGTTTTGAACTCATGCTGCAGCCTTATTTTTCGAGCCCTTTGGGTACCTGACTCAATTTGAACTTATAATCAGGACTTTTATGTAAAACACCTCCCTACTTAGGTCTCAATCCTAACTTCCTACTTCCCTATTAATGAATCAGAACTATGAATAGGCAGGTCCTTACATTGTTATAGCCCATGGAATCTGCTCTGGCCTAAAAAGGGAGGAAGATTAGATAATAGGCAGGTAGGCAGTGATAGAGCTTGAGTATCGTGCAGTCAAATTGAAGGGGAGGGAATGTGAGCAGGAGGATTTTGGAAAGTAATGCTGATAGAATATCAGGGGTGAAGGATAGGACAAAGTCTCGGGTAATTTCTATGTGCTTGTCTTGGTTGCCTGGAGTGACTATGAATAAGAAATGGGAAGTTTTCCAGCAAAGATGACAAGTTGTTGCATGAAGGTGGATTTGGAGGTTGCAGGTGGAGCCTTCCGGCAGACAGTGGAAAATCTGCTTTCAAGAATTCTGACCATTTCTCCATTGCCTAACTACCAATTAGTGTAAATTAAAGTAAGCAGGTATAGTGTAGACTGCTATTTCCTCTTCCCTGTTTATTTGCTTCTCAGGAGAATATAGGTTCATGCTCAGATCATTCATGTTGGTCTTAAATAAAGACACATTGTGTGGAGCTCCACTGAAAAATCTAGCGCCACAGGAATCTGAGTCCTAGAGTATTTCTAAAAGAATCATAAAATGTAAAAAGATAGGTTATCATACAGAAAGTTGGTAAGCAGCACTATATTAATTCTACTGCCTATTAAGTTGGTTTCTAAAAGGAAAAAGTGTCAATGTCAAAAGGCACAAGAACATCAGGTCTAAAATAACTCAAAGCCATAAGATCATTTTGTGAAATCCCATATTATAAACTATGGTTTAAGAGCTTTAATAGACTGTGGCAATAAAATTAATGAATGACAGATTTGAAATATGCGGCTTCAAAAGTAAACACAAAATCAAATGGTAATATTTTGCAAAAGGTATATAATATCAGTCCACAATGTTATTTAGAAAGTTATTTCGGCCAGAGTGTCTATCTTTACATAAGAAATAAAAGGGAAAAAATAGCTAAATAACTGAAAAAGGACAGAAAGTCCTGGAAAGAGGAAGAAATAAAGATGAAAGCAAAAAAAAGAGATACCAATAAAAATTTCAAAGAAAAAGATAAACTTATAAAACTCAAAAACATTTTTTTTCAGAAAAATGTTAGGAACAAAATAAGTAGATTAAATTCATGACAAGAGCATACAAAGGAAAAACATCTGAAGGAGGAGAAGCACAAAGACGGAAAAAGGAACTAAAAATCACAGTAAGAATGAAGACTTGCTGACTGCTCATTTTATTCCTTACAAACCCCCTATCAATAAAGTAAACCATAGCTCTGTAGGTCACAGACAAATATAAAAGTATGCATTAAGTGCAAGAAAGAAATTAAAAAAAACCAAATATCCATCTTTGGGTGGGGAGACAATGAATGTGTTTTTCTTTTTAGTTTTCTGTGTTTTATTTAAATATCATACATGAAGCTACACTACTCCCAGAATGGACAGGAATTAGCTCTACTAAAAATGAAACTCTGTATCACATTTCATATTAAAATGTAATACAGCAAAGTATTAAAATGTAATACTCTGCTGCCAGCTAATTCAGGAACAGAGCAGATGACATTCTTTCCTGTACAATATGTAATACAAACTTTCCCCATGAGGAAGAGTAGTTATCTCTGGTTATCTGACATATTCCAAGCCTGTGTTTCCAATCATTAACTTTCAATAGATTGACCTCCTATCTGAGCTCTGTGCAGTTTTTGTTTTTCCCAAGAAACAAATGACATGCTACTCATGTCTACTATTGTTCTTTCTACCTAGGTCTTGTTGGGCCTCTGGCACTGTGTTCCTCTGGCTCCCAGAGTCTGAGAGGAAACGGTAGTGTTTTATTTGCACATCTTCCACCTTAGACACTCACAGTTCCATCTGCCCTCTCACACATGCGTTCCAGAATTCGGTGAATACTGGCGAAGCTGGGTCTGTCGGCAGGCAGCTTGCTCCAACACAGACGCATTAGATTGTATAGCTCCAGGGGGCAATTCTCAGGGCAGGAGAGGATGTTGCCATCTCGCACGTAGTAAATGACCTCCTCGTGGGCCATCCCATAGTAGGGCTGCAAGCCATAGGAGAAGATCTCCCACAGGACCACACCGTAGGCCCACACGTCAGACTCGGTGGTGTAGCGGTTGTAGAAAATGGACTCAGGTGGCATCCAACGGATAGGGATCGCATCGTTCTCATTAGCTTTGTAGTAGTCTGCTGAATAGATGTTCCTGGAGAGGCCAAAATCGGCAATTTTCACCACCATGTTCTCACCCACCAGGCAGTTCCTGGTGGCTAAATCCCGGTGGACAAACTTGCGCTCTGAGAGATAAGCCATGCCAGCTGCTACCTGCCTGGCTATGCAAAGCTGCTCAGCGCAGGAGAGGGGCGGGGGCCCAGGGCTGGAGATGTGTGCCCTCGGGGACAGGTCGCTGTGACTGAGGCTGCACGTGGTGTGAGGCGACATGCTGCGGAGGAACTCGTTGAGGTCGCCATAGGCCATGTATTCAAAGAGCAGGCACATGGGTTTCCCCACGGCACACACACCTGGAACCAAATAGCATCCTTTGTTAGGTAGGGTTTCCAAAGCGACACACTGGGAAGAGCACTAAAAGCAAGTGACCAGATCAGAATATGGGGCCCTGGCTTTTTGTTGACAGCTTCATAGTCAAATATGGACCCCATCTCTTTGTGTAAACATCTATTTACCGAATAAGATGCAGGTATCTATCATTCCTCCTAGGGTGCCTTAGCTCCTGACCCTTCCAGTGTTTCCTTCTATCATCCTTTAACACAGTACTTACTATCCTATGTCATAAGCATCCATTTATTTGAAATTTTCCTCCCCAACATCTTAAAAGTAGAGATTAAGTCTTTTTTAAATTCTGCAAACTGACCACGTCTGGTAGACCAGGTACTCAGTGTTTGGTGAAGGAGTTTATGAATGGATGTTAGAGATGTAAGTAATTCCTCTGTGTTTCTGCTACTTCTCTGAAGAAGGATAGTAAGGAAGGTGTCACATGAAATTTGGGAAGAATAGCAAAAACAATCCCAAGATCTTAGATAAAGTTTTCAGGTTGCTGCCATAAAACATTCTGAAATTTAGGTTTCATGCTAGAAAGGAAAAATGTTAATATAAAGAGTCTTAGAGCCCTAACCGGTTTGGCTCAGTGGATAGAGCGTCGGCCTGCAGACTCAAGGGTCCCAGGTTTGATTCCAGTCAAGGGCATGTACCTTGGTTGCGGGCACATCCCCAGTAGGGAATGTGCAGGAGGCAGCTGATCGATGGTTCTCTCTCATTGATGTTTCTAACTCTCTATCCCTCTCCCTTCCTCTCTGCAAAAAATCAATAAAAAATATATTTTAAAAAAGTCTTAGAATTAGTATCAGGAGGATATTTTTATATCTTAAAATCTTGCTACATTTTAAAGGGAAACTGGGCAACTTGGAATATTAGATCATTTGGGCACAATTTTACATCACCATAAAAATAGATTATTAGATCTATTTATTTTAGGCAATAATTAAAAGTCCCCATTCAAAAAGGAAGAGAAATAAAAACACTATTATCTTGGCTTATTTATTGTAGGGTTTACTTTTTAATTCCAGGGATGTTAGCAAACAGTATATTTCTATGTATTAGAAAATAAAAGAAATGACAACATTGTACTCTGTAAAATTTTAAAAAGCCAGTTTTTAAAAACTGAGGTGAATTGATGAGATGTTCCACTCCCTGATACAGAATCTAGTATATAGGAAGGAACAGAGACATTTCTCTGGTCAAGGCATGAAGGAGAGAAAAGCACAAGTGAGGTATGAAGGAGGAAAATCTGGCAAAGTCTCCGTTTTCTGATACAATAAATGTCTTCACTTATATGCTCATACCTAAGAGTTTCACAATGTTAGGATTGTCAAATTCCGCCATGAGGGCCGCCTCCCGCTGAAAGTCGGCTTGCATGTCAGCTGAAGCCTCTTCTTTGAGCATCTTAACTGCCACCATAGTGGACGGTTCGTGGGGAAGTAAGCCTGGAGCCCTGGGAGGTTCATTTATTTAGAAAGAAATCAAAGATCAGGAATCGTATTCATAGTCACATGTCTGTGCATATTCATTTACATCCCCCCATTTATGCAGCCTTTTCCAGAGCCTCAGAATCAAAGAAAGATGCCAATAAGTAGATTGTACTTAAAATTTCTTGACTTCAATTAATAAAAATCACTGGGGCTATGTTCAATATAGATTAAGTTTGAAAAGTTCAGTATTCATACATTATAGGAATTTTTACAACCCCACAGAACCAATGGGATTATCATTACCATCCTAACCCCTTAATCTCTGGCCAGAGCCTAAAATTCTAGGAGGGTAGGGACCATGACTTATTCATCTCTATGTCCCCAAAGCCCCTACAATGATACATTGCATACTTTTGGTTTTTAATAAGTATTTGTGTGAGATTTTCATTAAACATGTAAACTTCTTCCCAAGGCCACCTTGAGTGGATGTAAAGTTGTGTCCCACCCAAGAGCACCAGGTCCAAGTGATAATTGGTGTCCACATTCTCTGGCCCAGCAGTTCTGAGGAGCTGCGTCTTGCAGAGAGCATCTTTTATTCCAGTTCACACAAAGGGCTGGCATTGGGCCTAGCGCATACTTGTTTCTCTGACATTTTTGCATTATTTTTTTTTCTTTGTCTGTTTTGCTATTCTAAGAGCATCTATTTAGTATCTATACAGGTCGGGCCCTGAGTGCTTAAATAGAAAAACTAGTTCAAAGTAAACTTTAAGCAAAGCTTACTTGAAAATTGAAGAGAAGTATATTTGAGAATTATTTACTAAGAATTTTGCAAGAAATTATTTAAAATGTATTTAAAATTATTTTCTAAAAAGGAAAGATGATTAAACTTTGCTGATTACTTATAATTTGAACACTTTACAAATGAAGATTCTCCCCATATACACACCCTCCTTTCGAGCAGAGAGGGAAATTAGATTCAAAGTACAGTTCTCAATACAAGTAAGGTTGATGGCATGAAGAATTAACTACTTTGATAATAACTATTATACATACTGGCCTGGTAACTTTTCAGACACAGCGTATTTCAGTGAAGAGATTTTTTTACATTTTTTTTTTACCTTGCTTGAAAGACCCTTCCAAATGCTCCTTCTCCAATATCCCTCACATATTCAATATTATTCCTTGGATATTCCAGGCTGAGCAATTTGGGATTCAGAAGGAGTGGCATCCTCTGGTACATGGGGTTAGGATGCAGTCTGTCCAGCAGAAGCTCAGATGGAAGAGTAGTGAGGGTCACTGCTGCTGATTCTCTGTAGGATAAGGTAAGATCAGTAAGGAGCTCAGGCTCAGGTGAGATCTTTATACTCAGACTTATGTTCTAAAGAGATTTGGCATTTAGTAGGAAACAATACTAAGACAGCCAAAGATCGCTCAGTTTTAGAGCAATGAAGTATTTGGTTTGGTCTAGAGTCAAATGTCACATTTTCTCGGGAGTTTTGTCCAGTCTAGCAGTGGCAAAGGAGATGAGGGGGAAGATGGGAGCAGGAATAGCCATATTCTTCCAAATTATTGTTTAGCTTCTATGTGCTGAAAATGTCAACCTGAGGACATGTGATCCTATGCAAAAGTTACTGATATTTTAAAGATCATGTTGGGGTGCTTAATTTTAAAGCAATGTCATAGATGTCATAAAAAGACTGGCATGGCAGTAATATGTATTCCACCTCTCACTCCCTATTCCAATATTAAATATGTAGGTTTTAAAACATTACTGCAAGTGGTTAGATTAAACTAGAGCCTCACCTTTTCTTATTTTTCCATTGTTTTCGCCTTCGGCAGCAATAAAGAGTGGTTATGGTAAGAAGCGCAAATACTGCGAAGCTGGACATGATAGAGATGATTACAGTCATGGAATATGCAGGTGAGACAGAAAAGGAGGAGGAGGAGGAGGAAGGCAAATTTGGAATGTCCACACTCGGCTTTGAGGACGTCATTGGTGGGAATGCTGAAAGTAAACAATAATGCTTGTCATTCAACATTAAACTTTTAAATTGCAACTTTTGTATTCAAGCAATCAGTAAACTAAATTTAACTTTAAGAATATGTTTTTATATATCAGATTCTCCCTGGTTATATATCTATAAAGTCTAATTGTAAGGCTCCAGTGAGGTCCAGTTGAAAGTAAATCCAGCTTACAGGAGCGTAAAATTTAAAAAATGAAACTTAGAGAAAAAAACATTTTTGGTCACGACCAAAAAATACAGACCTGGGGAGTCTGAGGATGAGGGGAGTTGGGCGAGGTGGAGATATCTGTAATACTAGCAATAATATGAAAAATAATAATAAATAAAAGAACAAATAGTTGTCCATAAAAAAAAAACAACAGATCCTGGACTAGTGCTCTTTCCAATGCATCATGTTGTTTGCGACCTGACAGCAATTGTGGAATTTGTTATTAAATACAGTCTTTTAATGAAATTATACTTGAAGTCAGGGTTGTCTAAAGCTGAGCTTTATACTGTTGTTTTACAAACAGAATAAAATTAATGGAAGAAGATGAAAAATTGGGACACAAATGAGCAGCAGTTAGTTCATCTAAAAATTGGCCATTGTCAAACTCCCATTCAAAAGGTCTATGCAATATAAATATGAGGTGAAATCTGCATTACTGCTAGAAACCAAAAGATGCCATATGCATATCACTCAGTCGAGTGCAAAGTACATTAGATATCTATAAAACAATCATATTAATTATATTTTAAGTCCTTTTAATTGATTAAGTAAAGACAAGAACATGGATACAGAGTATTTTAATAATATAACTAACAGGAAAGTTTTACTAGTAAAGAATGAAATTTATACCCTAAAAAGAGAGAATAAACCTTATTTTGAAATATTTGTGGAAAAGTGACCGACACGATCTTTTTGTCAGGCCATCAAGGAAAATCTCAATAAAATAAAAAAGCAGAAATTATGCAGATCTGTTATTTGACCAAAATGCAATTAAATAGATTAAATAAAATCCAATAGGACATCTAAAAAAAGAAAATATATTCAGTATCTTTTCCATCATAGAGTAAAAAGTAGCCAGACACCGATTAGAAAATGACTTCCTAATAGGAGGTATGGAATTTGGCCAAAACTGTGCTAAATGATAAACTCATAGCATTATCTCTTTCCATTAGATAAAAAAAAGAAAGAACTAAACATTTATCCCCAGACTTTGGAAAGGAAACAAAAACTACAGAAAACAAAGGAAAATAGAAGATAAAGTAACAGGCATGTACAAGCAGAAATTAATAAGTTAGAATACATATATCACAAATGATAGAATTTAAAATAGGTGAATAGTTGGTCTTATAAATATTACTAAGTAGCCTAATCAATGGAATTTTAATTTTAAAAACAGGAAAGGCACAAACATACAAATTAGGAATGTTGAAGGAATTAGACAATAGATTCAAAGGTCAATGAAAATAAATAATTACATTTTTTAAATCTTAAGGGAAATGCTATTATTAAATTTGAAGAATTAGAAAATCTGAATATAGCTATAATTAGGAAATTTAACCAGTTAACTGCCACATTTTGAATTTAATTAAAAAGGGGGGGGGGCTAAACTGGAGAGCTGCTAATAATAAAGATGGGGCAGTCATTAAAAGACAGGGAGAAGTGACTATTTTTGTATCTGTATTTTACCGAGCAGTTCATACCATATTTAACATGCAAGGGAATGTAATGTAATTCATAAAGTTTGTAGTGTAATTTCATTAATAAATATAAAGGTAGTTTTTCCTAAAAAAATATCAGAAAATAGAATTTAGTGGCATATTAAGAGGATAATCCATGATAATTTAGGATGATTTATTTTCTAAATGCAAAAATTGACATAGTTTAAACAATAGTTTTGTTTTATGGATTTAAATACTTCTTCCTTTAGGGGTAGTTTTGTTTTGCTTTTCCTTGATTATTGTTTCTGATCATTTTGCTCTGGTCTTCCCTAGAGTGACATTAGTTGTAGCTTTGGATTGAAATAATCAATTTGGAACTTCAGTTTCTTTCCTTTTAAAGTTTCTCTCCTCAACATGATTTTTAAAAAATGTTTTTATTTATTTCAGAGAGAGGAAGAGAGAGTGAGAGAAGGATAGAAGCATCAATGATGAGAATCATTGATCAGCTGTCTCCTGCATGCTTCTACTGGGGATTGAGCCCACAACCTGGGCATGTACCCTACTGGGAATCGAACTATGACCTCTTCATGGGTTGACATGCAACCACAGAACCACACTACTGGGCATCTTCTCATCATGATTTTATCTCTTTATCCTTTTCCTCTGAACATCAGGGGAATTTTATTCACTCATTCATTCATACATTAATGTGTCCCCTAAATTAATATTGAATGTTAGGTATCAAGAATACTGTCGTGAACATGACACATCTTAGTGTTAAAGTATTTAACTGGGCCCTAGCTGGTTTGGCTCAGTGGATAGAGCGTCAGCCTGTGGACTAGCAGCGGTTACCAACCAGTGGCCCGTGGTTTGAAAGGTTGGCAACCACTGCACTAAAGGGTCCCAGGTTCTATTCCGGTCAAGGGCACATGCCCATGTTGTGGGCTCGATCCCCAGTAGGGGGCATTCAGGAGGCAGCCTATTAGTGATTTTCTCTAATCATTGATGTTTCTATCTCTCCCTTATTCTCTGAAATCAATAAAAAATATATTTAAAATGTATTTAACTTGGAAAAATTAGTAAACAGGTAATTATAATAAAGTGTAAAAAGTGTTACAAGAATGTTAAGAACAGGATGCTTGTGAACATCCAGGGGCAGCCCATTTCTGGTCTAGGCATATAGGATACATTTTCTAGGTAAGTAACAAAATTTAATATAAAGGGTGAACAGGCAATACCAGTTGAAGGTGTATGTCTGTATATGGCGGTGAAGAGATAGAATTCTCTAAAAAAGGAATAACATGCATGTATCAGGGCCCAAACCAAACAGTTGTGGTGCCTTTCTAAAAGTACATCTACTAGTAAAAGTTTTATTGTTGAGTTGGGGAGTGTCTATAGGTAAGGCTAGATATAGGTTTCAAATGTAAAATTCTATAATAAATCACCTGTATATTGCATTGTGTTTTTTTTAATATATTTTATTGATTTTTTACAGAGAGGAAGGGAGAGAGATAGAGAGTCAGAAACATCGATGAGAGAGAAACATCGATCAGCTGCCTCCTGCACATCTCCTACTGGGGATGTGCTCGCAACCCAGGTACATGCCCTTGACCGGAATCGAACCTGGGACCCTTCAGTCCACAGGCCGACGCTCTATCCACTGAGCCAAACCGGTTTTGGCATTGCATTGTGTTTTTACCACCGTCACCATATATTGAACCCCCTTTACCCTTTATGACCTCACCCCAACACCCTTTTCTTCTAGTAACCACCACTGTTGTTTGTTTGTTTGTCTCGTTCATTTGTAAAACTGATTTTTTTAAGAATAGAAAATGAGTTTTTGTAGGTAATTCATACTTATAATTGGCGTAAAAAGCAGAAATATGGGTGCTTGTTGTGCGTGTTATTTCTATCTAATCTAGGATTAAAGGTCATTCCCTTCCCCACAATAACCCTCAGTGAACTGCTTGAATGGATGAATGAGTAAACAGTTGAAGGATAACATAGACCTCAGTCAACAATTAAAAGTCCAATCAAAGTAAACTTTGACTGCTTAGGACACAGACTAGAAACATTTCTTTTTCATTCCTTCAATTTGGGAATAACAATTTGATAGGCTTTCAGAATAATAGATTTTTTGTTCTTGGTTTTCCCTAACTGCTCTTGTTTAAAAACTCTGAGGCATTCAGTTGCAGCCAGTAGCATTCTTTAAAAACAAACAAAAAACTTTAAGTCTTAGTTCTTTAAGTAAGCCAATAAAATCAAGTGCTGGCACTTAGCCAGACACAGAGGTGATTAGGTTTGGAATATGTATCACAGGAACTAATTATGATTTAAGTCTCAGAACACTCAAATCAGAGGAAGCTGACTGACATGAAAAACTTTTCTACTATCATTCTGAAGATTTCTGCATTTTTGTAGGTTAAAGCACTCTCCGATACAAGTTAGTTTCTAGGACATCCCTTTTCAAGCAAACTTTTTGAATTCTTTCCCAGGAATTTTGAGACAGCCATTTTAAAATCATTTGATTTGTCCCTGTAAACTTTTTATTGGAAATGAGCTGTCTTAAAAAAAACAATACCTATCTTCCAAAAGAGGGATCTGTTGTCACAGGTAAAGACCATGAATTGGCTCAATGAAGAAAAAGATACTTGTTTTCACTCTAGATAATTAGCTGATACAAAAATCATGAATGTAAAGTCAAAAGTGACATTTTCAATTTGGTGTATTTTATAGCCATGTACTACTAGTAAGGCAGTGGTTCTCAACCTTCTGGCCCTTAAATTCAGATCCTCATGTTGTGACCCAACCATAAAATTATTTTCATTGTTACTTCATAACTGTAATGTTGCTACTGTTATGAATCGTAATGTAAATATCTGATATGCAGGATGATCTTAGGTGACCCCCTGTGAAAGGGTCGTTCGACTGTCAAAGGGGTCGCGGCCCACAGGTTGAGAACCGCTGTAGTAAGGGCTTAAGCAAGCTAATAATCTTGAGGTAGGAGATATCATTTGTATCATTCACTAAATATGCTGCTCTCCATGGCCTAATTAGAAGCTACAAGCTGAGACCAGTGATTTTCCTTCATGCTCTACCCTGGGTGACTACCTTGAAGAGGATCTGTAGATTTTGTTCTGGACATTATGAAGTATGAGTGTAAATACGCATGCACGACTCTACTTACATACACAGAAGGTTTCAAGGGCACAAACAAAATTACTTACTTGTTAGGTTTTCTTTTTTAAAATCTGAGGGGGAAAGGATAAAAATCTGTTTTAAGTGAGCATCCAGATATCTCATATATTCTGTGAGAGTGCTAAGAACAGCAAGTTCTCTTTCAGCTCTTTGATATGCAACTGGAAAACATTCTTTGTGTTAAATGTGAAAGGATTGCGTCTTGGAAATTAAGCCAGCTGTTAGAGTTCCTTACAAAGTTCATTAAAGCAGCATGCGGGGATCCAGCTTTGTTTTGGGAGGTCAGCACTTTCAAACATGTGGCTTATTTTTGCATGCTTAAAAATCTGCTGCACTGGCTAAGAAAGAGGACTTTATTCTTTTATCCCGTTCCTTAGCCATTTCTCTGCACATTCCAGAAAATAGTACAAGCTCTCCTAAGATCCCCTTCTGAAATAAGGTAAGCTCTCAAGCAGCAGTTAGAAGTGCTCTTTAATTTCTCTGAGAACAAATGAAGTAAATCCTTATACTAGCCTGTGCAATTAGGATTCTGTTATTAGGTATCCACAGGAGGCAGAACTCAAAAAAAAAAAAATTGAAATGCCTAGAAATATTAGGGGATTGAAGTGCACACCTTAGTTTCTTCAAAACCAGTAACTGTCTCGTAACCTCCAAAGTCTTGCGAGGACTCTGTTACCTAAGTATGGCAGTCTGGTGCAGGCCCGCGGGTCCCAGTGCATGCTGGGGAGCTTGCTGCAGTCGAGCACGGAGAGCAGATGCAGCCCAGGTCTGTAGAGTCCCCTGTGGGTCTTCTCTTCCAGCGCCAGCCATTCTTTTGCACAGAAGAGCTCCTTCACCCCCAGGCAGTATTCTCTAAAACAGTTGATGAAGAGCAACACTTGATGAGTCATGGCATGTTAGCGCCAAATTTGTGGCAGTGCCTAAATTCTTTATTTTCAAAACATCATCCTAGCACATTGTTCTCACAAGAGGGTTTTTCAAAGGACTGTTTTATTGTAAATAATATGAGGCTTTATGGAATATATTATCCTGTCAGATGAAATGGTGTCTCATTTTGTTTGTAAGACATAAGTAATGCTACTTTTAAAAGATGACATGTGAAGTACAGTTTTCTTGGAAAAAATACCAACTTTCAATTTCAAAAGGTATTAGATTAGGAATCTGTAAACTGTCTCCTCTCAACTTTATAGTAGAATAACTACAAAGGTGCCGAAACAAGGTACGCAGAGTTTTAAAAACACACACACTAAAAGTTATGGATCATTGTCAGTCAACTTCCATCCTGGGAGATTTTCCTCTAATCTCAGGGCTAATGGGCAGGGCCCGAGAAACACAGTCCTCACTCTGCATGCTTGTCTTTCAAAACAGAACCACACAACTTTCCTGGCAGGCTACAGGAGGGCCTGGGAGTCCTTACCCAGCCCCGCTCTGGAGAAGCTGAGGCCTGTCCCTTGCTGTATGTTTCCCTGCTTCTCCTCCTGCTCCCATATGAGACAAGAGTGTCAGTACTTAAATTAAAATAGTGGGTGGAATGTATTTTAAAATATATACAGCCGGCCAATGTGGCCTAGTGGTTAAATATTGACCTATGAAACAAGAGGTCAAGGTTTGATTTCCAGTCAGGGCACATGCCTGGCTTGTGGGCTTGATCCCCAGTGTGAGGCATGCAGGAGGCAGCCTATCAGTGATTCTCTATCATCATCGATGTTTCTATCTTTCTCTCCTTCCTCTTTAAAATCATTAAAAATATATTTAAAAATATATATATATATTTACACATAGTATAAAGTAATATTCTGAAATGCTCATCTTGATCTCATATTTATTGGCAAATAATGCTGAAACACTTGAAATGTAGTTTTATTTTCCCTCTTCTCTCTTGACTTACTAATAAGATCCATATTAGTTTAGATTTTTTTTTAATTTCATAGAAAGCAAGGATATTTAAGAATATTATAATGTGAACAATAACAAGGGCAACAGAATATTATACCTTTACAACGTTTTCTAGAAGTTCAGGACCCTCATGTTATAAGGTATCATCAGTGATTTACATGGTAGGAGTTTTGTCCAATTAATTGCCTTCTATTTTGGACAGAGGCCAGTTTTTGCCTTTACTAATGCACAAGACAACTTCCACTTTTGAAAACTCTTCCTGTTTGGAGACAGTCAAATACATTCACCCATTTATTTACTTTTAATTTTACCTGCAAACGGGTATAGGAGTAGGTACCACCCCAGGGTTGCATTCTTGGAAAATGTGGTTACACAGCAAAGCCTCCGCAGCTGGCCGGCAGAACGGGCTCACTGCTCTCAGTTCACTCCAGGCGGTGTGCGCGAGTAGTTCTTGGGCCTCCTCAGGGTCCGCGTAGGAGTTGTTGAAGAAAACAGGAGCACCGTTTGCCAGGACAGTGTTACACACCTCCCCTCTGTACTGGGCGCAGTAGCCTTTGTTATCTTTCTGTGGTTTACTGAAAGAAGCAGTGCACAGTGTTCCCAATCACATGCTTTTTCTTAGCATTCAGTCTGCTTTTTTTTTTCCCCCTCCAGTTTCCACATCTACATTACAGAAATAGGAGAAAATTGCACTAGCAAATTGGTTGAAATGCTCCATGTGAATACTGTCTTCACATTCCCACCTGCAATTATATCACCTCTGGCTTATTCCAGAGGGCTATAATGAGGATCAGATGTGATAATGTGGGAAGCTTTGGAAACTATGGGGATCTTTATATATAGAATTTGAATGCTCTTAGTTAAGCAATCTGACATTCTTCTTACAAATAAGCTGACATAGGCAAACAAATACATAAAAAAACATATTCATCATGATGATTAAAAAATAATCTAGCATAATAAATACTCTGATCCAAAGCTTTACAGTTTATCTGTGTTAGGATAGTTAAATACTTGGATTTTGTAGCATACATACAACTCTGAGACACTTTCCATACTCAGATTCTCTCACTCACCCATCTTGCCAGCATTCCATCTATACATATAAAATGCTAAGCTACCAGAATGACCGAATGACCAGTCGCTTTGATATGCACTGTGGGGGGCAGGGCTGGCCAGCCAATCTCCCATGGCCCCTCCCCCCAGCCGGCCCAATCGGGGCAGGGCTGGCCAGACCCCACCTGTGCACAAATTCGTGCACTGGGCCTCTAGTTAAAGAATATAAAGAAAGCCACATAAGTGGAGAGAAAGCATAGGATATGGCTCTCAGAGGAGTGAAGAGCATCTTTAGCTTTGCTACTTTCTCATCATCTGTCTTGGGGAAAGTCATACAGACACTCAGAGTCCCTATATCCTAATCTGTAGAGCAGGGGTCCTCAAACTTTTTAAACAGGGGGCCAGTTCACTGTCCCTCAGACCATTGGAGGGCTGGACTATAGTTTAAAAAAAAAACTATGAACAAATTCCTATGCACACTGCACATATCTTATTTTGAAGTACAAAAACAAAAAGGGAACAAATCCAATATTTGTATTTGCATGTGGCCCGCGGGCCATAGTTTGAGGACCCCTGCTGTAGAGTGATGTAAGTAGTTATTCTGAGCTTAGATTATTGTGCATTAATGGATAAAGTTATGTGGAGATAAACTAAGTTCTATAGTGCTAGCACAAAAATAAGATTAAAACTTATCTGCTATAGCAATTGAAGAGAATAATAGGGCAAATAGGCAACGCTGCTGGTATTCCCTTCACATATTCACTGCCTCCTTAATGGAGTGTTGGGAATTATATGAATTCCTACACTCACTTGACAAATACTTATTGAGCACTTATGTGTAGACACTATGATGGTTTCAATACATCCTTATGCCTTTCATCAGATTTCTATCTTTAATAATGACATACAATTGTTAAGTTTAATTTGTATAACTGTCGGAAGTTAGCATTTTATTATCTTTATATAAAGGATTCTAAGACAAGAAAATTAAGCAAATTAGAATTTGTGCCAAATTTTTAAAGTTAAGAAAACCCATTTGAATTTGAAAAATTGATACTTTAATTAGAAACCACTATTGGCTTTTTAAAAGCAAATCTATTAAATGAGATACAACTCAATCAGGTAAAACAATGAACTTCCAAGAAACAATATACTTACAATGTTTTGTAATATAAAATTTTCCTCTGATCCATACTTGCCTTTTCCTAATTAGTCTACATGAATTTGACTGTGTTACTTCTAGCATGTTACAGGTTTTTAAAATAAAGGCCTTGAATAAGAAAATACAAAACTCCCATGAAAACTTGGGCCAGGTAAGGTTGGGAAGACACCCAGAGAAAGCGAAAACCCCACTTCTTAGGGAAGGACCTCGATCTAAGATAACACTAAGAAAGTTTAAGAGAAGCACAATGTGGTGCTTTTAAGAAACTGAATAATAATACCTAATAACCAGAAGTAGCTCAAACTGGTTTAAAAAATGGTCTCACATATTAATATAATATCTTGGTAAAAGGGAGGATGGATAAGTGAAGGTGTGACTCTTCACTTAACAGGAAAAAACTGTAATGTAAAAGTTCAATATTTCCCCCACTGTCTCTGAGCTGAGAAGGGTTTATGCTGGCTTTGCTGTCACATGTTAACATTGAATAACTGTTCTTTATTTTTTCTGTGGTTTTTTTTTTTCAATTAAAAGCACTCATAGTTTTCTCTTTAATCACACAAACAAAAAACATTTTTAAGAAAACATTGGAAACTAAAAAAAAAAAAAAAAAAAAAAAAGAAAGAAAAGAAAAATAAGTGAAAATAGCCTCAGAGATAAGGATTACTAAGTCAGTTACTAAACAATCTCTCATTCCGAATTTCTGCTGCGTCTCCTCAAAAGCCCTACATTTTTTTAACAACTTCAGTTGACTTGATAGTATTGAGTCTTCATTTCTTTTTGAATATTAGCTACATAATGCAAAAAATAAATAGATAAAAATCAAAAGAAAAAAACAGGATAAGTCTTTAATAGAAATAAAACTTTGGTTGCAGTTTTGGCTTTCCTATCAGCTTGAAGTTAATTAGCCTGTGCAAACCCTTTGCATGCTGGGGAAAACCATAAAATACAAAGTATATGGTTCATATTAATTTTCTTTGTCTTTGTAATATTTCTGGAAGCATTAAAGACTTACTAGGATTAGCTCTACAATGTAAGAAATAATATACAGGACCAAATATACACATTTTATACATATGATATATGTACATATACATTATACGTGGAGAGAGACAGAGACTGCCCAGTCATAGTTTCAGAGTTGAAACAACTTCCTTTTCTTTTTTCGCTCTTCTTTTGCAGACTTTATAAACCTCAAATTTTATGCAGTTATTAAATTTTAGAGGCAAAACACAAAGGCATATTGGGCCATTTTGTTCCTCAACCTCCTAACCCTATCAAACGAAATTTAAAAGGAGCTCACAGCAGCACTTTAGGGGACAAGATAAATGCAAATAACTTCCATTGTTGTCTCCTGTTGTCTTTTGTAAGTGAGGAGACCCCTCCCTGTCTGCAAGCAGTTCTTGGGAAGGCCCTTGGAGCAACACCAGAAGCAGCTGGTCCTGTTGTTCATTTGAACAGTGGGGCAGAGGTCACAGGGATCTGTTCGCAGAATGTTAGTTATTTTGGAATGATCTGCCGGACTGTCTCCAAAAATGCTAGTTAATATTGCTCATGGAGCCAGTCCTCTCTCTCTCCTGACAAACTAAACCTGGCTGATCTTCCTTTCTGTAAAGTTTCTCTCTTTGGATATTTGATCTCAAGTCCCCCGTTAACTTCTTTTATTACACACAATTTTCCTTGGTCAAATGGAGTACTTAAAGGAGTCTCACTACACCATTTACTCTTAGTCTCTCTGCTTTAAAATATATGTCACATTTTTAAAAGTGATTGTAGAGTTTCTATGAGGGAGACCTCCATTCCCTTTGGACACAATGCCTTGTCCATGCAGAGGACTAGCTGTGGTTTGTTTGAGATAAGGCAACCCCACTACTCCAGTGAAAATTCACACCTTCTACTGGCCTCCTTAAGGGTGGCCCACCTGTACCTCCTTTGATGTGGAAAAATCTCCTTTCCCACTATCCCAACTGTCTGGTCTCCCATTGCACTTACCCAACAATGTTATGAGCAGGGTTCTTTGTCACTTCCAATCTCCAAAGCAAACTGGGATATTTTATTCTTTCATGCCTAGTGTCTTTGTACATGATTCATTCTCTAAGGTAGTCAACAAATACAACCCACAGGTCACATTCAGCCTGCTGCCCGTTTTTATACTTCCTGTGAGCTAAGAATGGTGTTTATATTTTTAAATGGTTGAAAAACACACACAAAAGAAGTCAAAATTATATGAAACTCCAATGCCAGTTCCATAAGTTAAGTTTGATTGGAGCAGAGCTACGTTCAATCATTTATTAATAGTCATACTGTTTTTACGCTGAAACAGCAGAATTGAGCAGTGACAACAGAGACCGTAGGCCCCACAAAGCCAAATATATTTAATACACGGCCCTTTGCAGAAGTTTGCCAACCTCTGCTCTAAAACATAGATCAAATGTCCTTTTTCTGAAATGCCAGACCCAGTGTCCTCAAGTAAGAAGCACATGGCCTCCTCTGAAAAAATACCTCTTGTGTTTCTTCTGACTAAAATTACTATCTATTTATTTTGTAGAACAGAGAGTGATGTAAAGACAAAATTAAAAGTAAAAAATTTTGAAAATTTATTACATTAGCCAAATATATACACTTTGAATATTTGTACATATATCAGTTATAATCCATATATACTTGAGAGTAATATATAGTTTTATATATACTATAGGTAGTATACATGGTGTACATAATTACAATTAGAATTATTTTATAAATGTTTTATATCATGCATTTTTACTTAGCATGATGTAAACATTTGCCTATGCCATTATGTTATTCAAAAACATTCTAAAATCACATCAATTTATCTTATTGGTAGATACTGAAATTGCTCATACATTTCACCAATAAATAAAAGGAAAAATTGTTTTGGATTTTATTGTTCATACACTTATTATTTCCCTAACAAAATTATTGTAAGTGGATTTATCCAATGAATAGATACAACCATTTTAAGTTTCTTAATAAAAATTGCCAAATGCTCTCTAGAAAGGTTATTGTAATTTTCTTCCTACCAACAGAGTTTGAGAGTGCTTGTGTTATCACAAGCGAAAAATGGTATGGAATTTTATTTAATGAGCATTATTTGACTACTAATGCGTGTAAAATTTTTCATTTGCACTTACGTGCATGTGAATGATCTACTTCTGTTCTTGAGACCTTGGAATTTGTATGTGCTTCCATTAATATGTTGAATTGTTTTGATTTATTACTTTCCTATATAGTGCCAGGAATAGAGTGAGTGGTTTAAAAATGCATAGAGAGAACAGGTGTGCTAAAGGGTCTGTTGGTGGCCTGCATTTTAATTTAACTTTTACCATGTTTATCATGTTTATGTTGTATGTCCCCTCAGTAGCTTATTCAGCTTCACTGTAGAATTCTTAAGGATCAGAACTCTGTCTCTTAGAACTGTGATAAATGAGTAGGTCACATCTATATGAATTGGGACAAGATAAAGAACCAAATTTTTGTATGCAATGTGTTCTTTCATTCCATGGAATTAGGAAGAGTGGTTGGTGGTTTAGATCCTGCTCAGTTACTGTGCTAACTGGGTTAGTATAGTTGTTACCAATCTAAGTTCTTGTATCTGTCTACCTGAGATCAGATTGAGGCTTTGCAGTTTGATATGCAGTCCTGACAATTCTTGGTGCAACAAGTTCCGCATGTAAAAATATAGTGATAATAGTGCTTGCCCCATAAAATTGCTGAAATGTTGATATGAGAAAGGTGGCAATCATAAATGTACCACAAAACTTAGCTGCTATTATCACTATCACTATTATTAATTATTCTTAACATCAGTTTCATCATTTGTAAATTTAGAGTTTTTATGAAAGTCAATTTTACTGCAAATAAAACACTATAAATTGCCAAATATTATATTACAAGGTGATACTTTCTTATCTACAGGATAAAGCAATGGGCGAGAGTTTGGGAATCAGTTCTGGGTTCTCTTTCCAAGCCTATAATTTACTAGCTCTGTAAGTCACTGGAACTCTCCAGTTCAAAGAAACTCTCTTAGTTTCTTTTCTGTACAATAGGGATAATAATAGTACCTATTTCATAGGGATTTCCTGAGGATAACTTTAAGTAATGCATATAAAACCCTAAAAACAGTGTTTGATACACCATAGATGTTATTCAATAGATGTTATCATCTCCATTTTCATCATTACCTTGTAAGAGTATTAAAAGGATTTGAAATTAGAAAGTTTCTGCAAGATTGCAGTGCTCAGCAAATAGACAATAGTTGGCATGTCAAACAAAAATTAAAACTCAACAAAACAAAACATTGATATAATAACAATGTCTTACCTCCATTCTTATAACAGGAAAGGAAGTTCCCACAGGAAATCAAATTAAAGGGGAAAAGAAGCAAAAATTAGTGCATTTTCATTTTATGGTTGCAAGAGATAGCTTTGATAACTCTAATTTCTTAAATTTCTGGAACGTTCTCTGCTTCTGCTAGGCGGCCAGATACCATATTAACAGGCAGATTTGGAGAAGATTAAGAAAATATCGAGTGTCTCCAGGAACTGAATTCAAGTCAAAGCAACCATGGGAGCCATCAGTGCAGTCAGTGTTGTAGCTCCGAATATACCTCCATTAGCTACCCAGGGACTTTTCATCCAGAAAGTAAGATATGGAGGTTAAGTGGGAAGAGGTGACAGGGAGGGGTAGAGGAGAGAAGGAGAGATGAGAGAACTGTTATTTCCACAGACGCACTAGCCTCATAGCCTTGTGACCTGTGCAGCCACACAGCGTCCTGCGCTCAGAAGGACTATATGCTTAGTTTACCGCACTGCTGTCATCTTCTTGAAATACTTCATTTTTTAACAAGAGACCCTGGATTTTCATTTCACATAGGGACCCATAACTTATGCCCACAGCGTGAAAGCTCAGGGCACTGAGAAAAGGGCCCCTCTCCTCAAGTGAGTTATGGAGCTAGCAGCAGAAATGGCCCCAACTTGGACTTTCCCAAGTCAGGAAGACCCTTGCAAGGGTGTAATTTACCAGCATCTCTGAATGATTTCACCTCTTTTGTATAGGAAATCTAAAACTTCGCACTTTTTACCAAATACTTGATCTATGTCCTCCTGTCCCCCAATTCCCATCATAAAAGTAAGAAGTAAAACATATGCTTTGACTAAATCCAATTTGCCTTAACAGAATTTCCCCTAATGTCAATGTCTAACTCCTTTTTAAGTTTGCAGGTCCATTTGGGTGTTCTTCTTTTGCTGAGTTTCAAGGATTCTAAAAGGAATTCCTGCCCAGTTGGTGTGGCCTAGTGGTTGAGCATCGACCTTATGAACCAAGAGGTCATGGTTGGATTCCCTGTCAGGGCACATGCTGGGGATGTGGGCTCAATCCCCAGTAGGGGGCATGCAGGAGTCAGCCCATTAATGAATCTCTCTTATCATTGATGTTTCTCTCGCTCTCCCTCTCTCTTCCTCTCTGAAATCAATAAAAATATATTAAAAAAATAAAATGAATTCCTCTGAGAAGTCTATCTTCTTGAAAAACCTTGTAAACTCAGAGGTTTTTCTTTCTAATCATCTGTTTGGCATTTGTGAGGGTTGGTGACTATGAAGTTTTTGTAACCTTGAGTGTGTAAGTCTTGTCTTTATGGGCTTTTTATTAAATGAGTCTGATGATGAGGCTCAGAAACCAACCTACATGAGGCACCACCATGACCCAAACCTCATGCCAATTCTGCCACTGTACAGATAGAACAGGTGGAAGAAGACATCAGGAAATTCTTCCAGAGAAATGGTATGTAATTTAGAGAGGTAAAGGCAGATTCTGAGGGCAGCTGAGCAGGGAAACCTGTTGAAACTTGAGGAGGCCAAGGTTATGTATATGAAAGAGCCCTTAATTTAAGATGTAAAAGGAGGACTCAATACCATGGATATGTGCCAATGCCAAGGAGAATCCAGGCATAGCACTTGGGAGGATATAATAAGCTTAGATATGCTTCTATCCCAAGGACAAGTAGGAAGGAAAAATATAATTAATTAAGGGTGCATTGTTGTCTCAAGAATATGAAGAAAATCGGAGGATGCCCTCATATTCTGGGTTCCATGCATTTCTTATTGAAATTTCTCCAGTCATATTTTCTTTGGAGGGAGGATGAGGAGTAGGGAAGGGGTCCAAGAACCTTGCAATCATAAACAAGTGCTTTTATCTCAAGACAAGGTATTTTAAAATCCCCAAAATTTCCAACAGTCATCAATATTTGTAGTATTTTTTAAATTATCTGGGAAAGTCAGTAAAAATTTGGCTCTCTTCTAAAACATACAGCGACTCTAATATAAGCAAGCTGCCTGATTATAAAGAGTGCTTAGCTCTTATGCCTAACTGCAGAACAGCTGGTAGCAATCATTGTGGCTACTGGCTGTTACTCCTTCTTCCTTTCCCCCTTTATTAAATACAAAAACAAAATACCTTTAATCAATATGAAATCAGATAGCCAGGTGGGGACTGAAAATATTAGGGAAAACACTTAGTAAAGTATGATTGTCTAATCACTCTGCTGTATACCTGAAACTAGTACAAAATAATATTGAATGCAAACTGTAATTGAAAAGTGAAGTTTAAGGAAAAAACAGAAAACTTATAAAGCCACCATGAAATGCTGGAATAATATTCCATTGTGCATATTCACCACGTCCTCTTTTTCCATTTGTTTGTTGATGGACACTTAGGCTGTTTTCATATCTTGGCTGCTGTGAATAATGCTGCAAAGAACATGAGAGTGCAAGTATCTCTTCACTATCCTGTTTTCATTGTCTTGTGTTTCCCTAGATATAATACAGAAGTGGGATTGCTGCGTTATATAGCAGTTTATTTTTAATTTCTTGAGGAATCTCTATACTATTTTTCATAGTGGTGAATCAAATTGCATTCCTACCAACAGTGCTCAAGAAGTCCTCTTTTTCCTCACATCCTTGCCAACACTTTTTAATGCTTGTCTTTTTGATGATAGCATTCTAATGGGTATGAGGTGATATTTCATTGTCTCTTTTGAAAATATGTCTATTCAGATCCTCTATCCATTTTTTAAATCATGTTGTTTGTGATTTTACCTTTTTAAAGTTGAATGAGGGTTTTTTAAAACATATTTTGGATATTAATTCCTTACCAGATACATGATTTGCAAGTATTTTCTCCCATTCCATATATTGCCTTTTTATTTTGTTGATGGTTTCTTTTCTGTGCAAAAGCTTGTTATTTTAAAATAGTGCGACTTATTTATTTTGCTTTTGTTGCTTATGCTTTTGGTGTCATATTTTTTAAAATTATGGAAAAAAACAATGTCAATGAGGTTGCCACTTATATTGGCTTTTTCGTCCTGATCCTAGAGGAAAAGCTTTCAATCTTTCATTGTTGAGTATAATGTTGGTTTTGGGTTTGTCATATATGGCACATATTGTGTTGAGGTATGATCCTTCTATACCCAATTTGTTGAGAATTTTTATCATAAGAACATATTGTATTTTGTTGAATGCATTTTCTGCATCTATTGAGATAATCAGATAATTTTTATCTCTCATTCTTTTAATGTGGTATATCACATTTATTGATTTGCATCACTGGGATAAATCTCACTTGATCATGGTGTATGCTCCTTTTAATGTGCTATTCAGTTTACTGATGTTTTGTTTAGAAACTTTGCATCTGTATTTATCGGGGATAGTGGTCTGAAGTTTTCTTTTCTTGTAGTGTCCTTATCTGGCTTTGATATCAGAGTAATGCTGGCCTAGTAAAATGAGTTTGGATCTCTGCCACAGGGCCCAGGTTTCTGATGACAAAGAGAAGGCATCTTGCCAACTATCCCGTGATGTGAACCTTTTGGAGTTGTGACTGGAGGGGAAATGCAACTTCCTGGTTCATAGGGAGAGGTTCCAAAAGTTTTTCTGACTCCTTTTGATGACTAACAACAAATGTAAATGAGTCAGAAAGGAGTATATCATATTTCTTAAACAATGCATAAGGATTTGGGCAAGCACATGGAAGAGTTTGGGGAAAATGAATGCTGATCTTCTTTTCTCTTCTCTTCTCTTCTCTTCTCTTCTCTTCTCTTCTCTTCTCTTCTCTTCTCTTCTCTTCTCTTCTCTTCTCTTTCTTCTCTTTTCTTCTATTTTCCTTAAACAGTATAAGTATCATTAAACTTAATCCTAAGCACTAGACCAGATTTTTCCATTTCCAGTTTTCCCCACCAGGATGAGTAAACAAACACATGGAGCAAAAACTTCTAAGTGAGACACAAAGAATATGACAAAGGGGCTGTTGACTACAGAACACTAAGGGAGGATGGGGTTGAAAAAATAAGAAAAAGAAGAATTTGAGGTAAGGAAGCATTGCCAGTATGTCAAAGGGAGGCACCATATCTGACTCTAAGCTCTGGTCCTCTGGCCAGCCCCACCAGAGGCCAAAAGGAGAGAGTGACCTGAAGCAGAAATAGAGAAAGCAGGTGCCACAGCCAAGCTCTGGAAGATCTGGGGAGCATGGTCATGCTTCTTTGAAATGATTCTGAATTAGAGTGACTCAACGGATTCCTTTCACCACAGTGGCCTCACTTCTTTAGAACATTGGTCCAGGGAGCACCGCAGAGTTAGAAGGTAATTTCCTCAGTGATAGCAGAGGGACCTTCATGAAACATCTAGCAAGTTTAACTAAAAGAAAAAGTCAAAGTGATGAAGAGAAAATGGCAGATGTCTCATGGTGTTCAGAGATCTTATTCCATTGTACCATCGAGACACCCTCATTGGATCTTCCTGGGGAAATGTTAGGCAAAGTAGAGGAGCTTAAAATCTCCTCATAGTCAGTGAGATCCACAGGGAAAACAGATCAGAGGCTGAACAAAGGGCCTTATATATTTTTATGAGTTAGAAAATGGAGGGAGTTCCTCTTTCCTCGTCTTGGTAACTTTTTTCTCCCATGTGCAGAAGGATTAAAATTATTGATTCAAGTATAGTACCTAACACTTGCTCAATATGCATTTTCAGGCTCATTGACTAAAGTCAAGTCATTGCTGGTTCCATTGCCCCTACTGAGGTCACTGCTCCCCACCAGTATTCAACTTTGCTGCTGCAGCATATTTCAAGCCCTCTCTGCTGCTATGTGCCAATCTATGAGTTGCTCCCACCATTCATTTACCCACACATATTCTAGTGCTATTTTTCCTAGGCTACTGTTGCTGATTGCCCCCATCCTCTCTCTGGTCTAGTCTCAACATTGACCACTCTTCCCTGAACCCTGGGACATTGCCTTTCTATGCTGCCTGTCCACACCTTAGGGCTCTTTCTACCATCAGAAAATACGATCTTTTTTTTTTTTAGTGTGAGGGGATGTAGGGGTAGGAAGAGGGATATTACAGCTTCCTCTGCTGATATATTCTATTTATTAATGGAATTGAATCAGGTTCTCATTTGGGTTGGGATAGGGATGAAGGGGAAATGTTGCTGTAGATGATATGATGACAACCATGCTCTGTAGTTCTTTCGTCATCAAGAAATCATGTCCACCTGATGAATCTGCCTTTTCCGGGCAGATATACCCATTTTATTAGGTTTTTCTTATTGGTCATGCCACTACCTTCTGTGTACTTATTATGGGTAGGCTCTGAAGGTTGCTACACTAAAGGGGGAGTTTGTAACAAGTCCCTCCAGCTTGGTATATTGTGAAAAGGAGGGAAATAAGGAAATTTAGAATTCAGATACACATTTTATAGATTTCTTTTTTCTGGACCAATATCCTAGAAGAGATGTATATTGATAAATTAAGGAAAAAGCCAAAAGCATAGGGAATTTTTCCTCTGTTTTATTTGGCAAGCTAGAAACAGAAAATCTTATAAAGGTCTCTTACCCTGACATAGGATGGTCACATTAGTGTAAAAATGGTAACATGACATGGTTGGGTAGAGAGCAGGGCTAAGTTGGTAGGTCTGAATTGCTCTTGAATTTTGTGTTACTTGCAAGTGATTCAGAAGTTGCATCAGGGCCCATGAGGGATAAGAAGGGCTGGGTTGGAATTCAACAGGCCTTCCATAGTAGTGAGAGACAGGGTGACCTACTTGCAGAGCCTCTAGAGAGGGGCTTGAAGAATTTGACTGAGATGCAGAGGGCTGTGCTGCTACAGGAGGAGCCTCAAAGGGGCTGAGCCAGCCGGGGAGGTCCTCTGGATTCTAACCAAGCCCAGAAATGAGATCATAAGTGCTCTGGCTGTAGACTTCCCTGGAGACCAGGGGGGGCCCAGAGGATACCACTGCATAAATTTAAGTCCCCTTCTCCCATGCCATCTAGGGAAGGGATGGAAAGAGGAAAGGCAGGAAGAATCCTGGCAGGGAATCGACCTTTAAATGACTTAATAATTTCCTGAAATGAGACTCTCTTAAGATTAACAAAATTATTTCTTCTTTTCTGCCCAGAGGAGGTGTAAATTTAACTAGATTAGATCAGTTCATTTTTTCTCGCTCACTCTACACACACACACACACACACACACACACACACACACAGAAAGAGATTTTTTTTAAACATTGGATCTTGATCAAATATAAAACATAACATAATGAGACTAAAATAATCTCAAGTAATTAAAAGACATCAAAATTTTAATTATTTAATCTCCTGACCCTTCTCACGTTCTTATGTTTTGTTTTGTTTTTATCTATCATTATTTGTCTAGATATCTTCCTCAGAATCTCAGACACATCTTAACTCATTCCTCTACCACATTGTCATATTCAAACGCTTCATCTAATCTAATAATAGAAAAACATGGTAATTGATTGTACCTTCGCTACACCTCCCATTGGCTAATCAGCACAATATGCAAATTAAC
This sequence comes from Myotis daubentonii, assembly GCF_963259705.1. Classification (NCBI taxonomy): domain Eukaryota; kingdom Metazoa; phylum Chordata; class Mammalia; order Chiroptera; family Vespertilionidae; genus Myotis; species Myotis daubentonii. The sequence continues at coordinate 63,765,547 of NC_081850.1, read as the reverse complement.
CTCCAACAAAGATGGCGGCTAATTTGCATACTGCAGGCACGGCGGGACAGCACCATTGTGCCTACCCTGCCGCCATCCGGGCCTGCTATCTGCGACCCAGGGCGGCAGGCGTCCCGTGTGTGACCCGACCTGTGGCTTGCGGGCTGGAAGGTGGCTCCGGCTGGAGTGAGGCCTGGGTCCCAGGTGCCGGAGGAAAATTGGTGCCGGCAGCCAGGGGGAGGGAAGGTGTATTGCACGAATTTTTTCGTGCAACAGGCCTCTAGTATTCAAATAAATCCCATCATTTCTTTCCTGTTTGGTCCCATGCATCTCTTCTCTCTGTACCAATGGCTACTGTTGTTGTTCAGACATTTATGAGTTTTCTAGACTCCTAGAATAGCCTCCTTACTTCTTGCCATGCCTGCCAAACTTCTGACAGCCAACATTTATTTTTTTAAAATATTTTTATTGATTTTAGAGAGGAAGGGTGAGAGAAAGAGAAACATCAATGATGAGAGAGAATCATTGATCGGCTGCCTCCTGCATGCCCCCTACTGGGGATCAAGCATGCAATTGGGCATGTGCCTTTGTCCAGAATTGAACCCTGGACCCTTCAGTCCGCAGGCTGATGCTCTTCCACTGAGCCAAACCATCTAGGGCCCAACATTTATTAATTTGATAAAGGATATATATGACCATAATGCTTTTCCCCTCTAAAATAAATGACTTCTATTGATTGAAGAGTACATTCAGCCTACTTAGGCTCTTCATAACCCAGCTGGAACCCACATTTCAAACTTTTTTTCCACTCTTCCCATCACTCCCAGTTCCCATCATGCTCTAGACTTGTTGTTTTCTGAATACACTTCCACTTTTTCATCTCATACTCATTACTCCTGCTCCATTCCTTTAAGCACAGCCTTTCTTTTTCTGCTGTACACTGTTTATGCATCTGCCATAGAACATAGTCTCTGCCATCATATATATATGGCTGATTGACTTCCTTTATAGATTTAAAGTCCCTGAAAGTCAGGGACTTCCTTGTTAGTTATCCCATTTGTTAATTAAGCTTATATCCTTTACCTAACACAACGGCCTGAATCAGTGTATGTAATAAATGCATGGAAAAGCACTTTATAAACAACAAAGTGCTGTGTAACCAGTAATCATTTTATTATTTGTTGAATTGAATTTACTTTTAGGATTCTCACCCATTTTCTCTGGGAGAAATGTTTTCCCTTCACTGGAAATTTTAGAATAACTGATATGATGTCTCAAGACAACATAGGCACATATATTCCTGGAGAAGACCTTAGTTTTAGAATCTTCTCTTTCATGGGCATGTCTCAGAGGTCCAGCTTTGACCAATACTCCCTATATATTTTTCCATGGTCTCTGTTCACCTCATATTAAATATCACAAACATTACTAGAAATTTCCCCATCAGGGCAGATCAAAGAAGTGGCACTGTAGTAAGAAATGCCAGGCTCTGGAAACCTGGCACTGGGCACAGGTTCTACCAATGCTTGAATTACATGTGCACACAAGCATCTTTCTGCTGACCTTTGTGTAGTGAACATACTATGAATATAACATGCTGGGCATTTCCTGATACAGGGATTATTTTCATCTCTAGGGATTCCACAAATGTTCTCAGAAGCCTTTGGGACATTTAAATTTTAAAAATAAACCTTCAAAACCCAACACAAGTATCCCAGAACTCTAAGTCTCAGCCCTTTTCTTTGGAACACCTGTAAGTCCTACTATCACTTGCATGAAACAGGAAAGGGAAAGACCACAAGATAGGTCACATACTCCTAAGCAAAAATGCCCTCAAGAAATAGCCATGAAGAAATTGTCACAGCCATGGTATATACCTGCCAACTTACTCTTTGAGAGCCTTGGAAAGTTTGATAAACCCAAAAGAAAGAAAGAGGAGAAAGGGAAAAGAGAGCGAGAGAAGGGGAAGGAGAGAAAAGATGGAAAAGGAAAGATAAAAAGAATGAAAGGAAAAAAGAAAAGGAAGAAAGAAGGGAAGAAGGGAGGAAGAAAGGGACAAAAAGAGGAAAAGAAGGACGGAAGGAAGGGAGGGAGGGAGGAAGGGAGGAAGGAAGGAAGGAAGCTTTTGAAAGCTGTTACCCATCACTTGAGTAGATATCTGAGGATAAAGTTTTTGAGGCAATACATCATCAAATTAACAATTATGGAGTGTCTACATGGAGGATAAAAATAAGCCAAAGGTGACTGGAGTAAAATACATAAAAGATTTTTCCCAGTATGAAATATTTGTGGAATGGAGCCAACTCTTCTCCCCTCCTGGAGCAAGCGATTGTGAAAACCCACCTTACCTCCTATACTGACAGTGGCTGCAGCCTTTGAAGTAGTGAATTTCTCTCCATGCTTATTAGTAGCTATGCATGTGTAGAGTCCAGGCTTGGTGATAAACAGCTGCAGTCTTGAGTCAATCACTCGGTCTTTCACACTTTCTTGAATGGACCCAGAAGAAACCTGATGGAGTAAGGAGAAAAAAACCACATAGAATTAGGTAAAATATTTCCTAACTTCCTATATTAGTAGATGTGAAAGAAAATGGATTAGGATTATGATCAAATGGCATGTAGTAGATTGCAAAAATATAGTCTTTTCTGTCTGTATGTCCATGACCTTTAATGTGACTTTGTAGCTTTTCCCTCAAAAGGCAGCATCTTTGAGTATAGATTGGTCTTGTGACATGATTTAAAAAGACACAGAGTTTTATAAAGTTCTTGCACATTGTGGCTTGCTATCTTGTTGCTCTTGGAACCTGTGACCTTCTGTGAACAAGCCAGAGCTAGCCTGCTAGAGGATGAGGTACATATGGCCCAGTTATTCCCACTGTTCCAGCTTGGAGCCAACAATAACCGCCCAATATATGATAAAGCCATTCTAGACCAAGATCAAGCAGTCCTGATCCAAATGAACAAAACTACCCAGTTGACTCACAGATTCCTGAGCATTTATGAATGGTTATTGTTTTAAGCCACTGAGCTTTGGATGGTTGTGATACAGCAATAGATAACTAATGTAATGAAGGAAAGATATATGGTGTGGATTCCCCAAGATGCACTATCTATCTTTTGAAGATAAGAGGTAATTAAGAATGAGAGAGAGGTTGAATACTTATTTTCATAACTCCTGTTCAGTTCCCCACACATATACACTGGATAGCTGGATGGTTACCAGAAGAATGTTTGTGCAGCTGATTCTGTTTCTGAGGCATGACATACATCATGCCATACAACTTAAATCAGAAAATCAAATGTCTTGGAAGAGGCAGGCTATCAATGCAGTATTAGCACATAATTGACAGTTTAATATACATAAGTGCTTATTTATTAGTCATCATCATTCCAACTCTGTGGTTGTCACTGCCCAGTGCTTCCTATTATGTTGCAGAGTTAGAATTTGTACCCTAGTTTGACCCCAAATCCTGTGCTTTTCCTCACTCTTACAGTGCCTTCCCTAGTCCTCCAAGTGAGAACAAATGAGTCATTAGAAAACAAGAACAGTAACAGCAATGATCTCCACAGATCAACCAACCATGAACAAAACAAATATCTGACTTGAATGTCATTGTTAAGGTGGCGGCATTTTTAAAAAAAATGGTGATTTACCCCTTTTTTTCAGCTCTATGCTATCTTTTTTAATAATTATTTTTTAAATTATCACAGCTTATGTGAGGGGGAATGCCAGTTTGAGGGAAATTTGAATGGAATGACAACTAAGGCTTTGGTTTGCCTTGACATTATCTTGGAGGGTGGAGATGGGTTCCATGGGCTTCTCTGCCCAGTAGAAGGGAATGAGGCTGGGAATGAGAAATTTGGAGCCAGTTATTTTACTGTTTTGCCTGAGGGAGGATTGTAGACTATAGCAAGGGGGAAGGAAGCCCTGGGTTGAAACCAACTTTCTTCCTTCTGCAGCTGGGTGGCTGGCTGGCCCTGGAACCAAGCACTCTATAGCAGTGGTTCTCAACCTTCCTAATGCCGCGACCTTTTAATACAGTTCCTCATGTTGTGGTGACCCCAATTTCATTGTTACAAATTGAACATAATTAAAGCATAGTGATTAATCACAAAAACAATATGTTTTTATATATGTGTTTTCTGATGGTCTTAGGTGACCCCTGTGAAAAGGTCATTCGACCCCCAAAGGGTCGCGACCCACAGGTTGAGAACCGCTGCTCTGTAGCAATCAGGCAGTGAAGTTTGCCTTGTTAATTTCTTTGTCTTTTTATTCTCTGCTTGCATTATTAGAGTCCATCCTTATGATAAAAACTATTTATGTGAACATTAATTTACCTTAACTGGGGAAACTTCCCAGGTCAGATCAAGTATTGTGGCATTTTCCCCAGATAAGCAGACTGGACTCTATGAGAAATTAATAAGGTAGAGAGAAAAATATCTTTAAGAGACATATACTCAGTTGGGAATTCAAATAAAATTCATTGTTGTATTTATCAGAAGTGTAACTTCTTATGAATTTGAGTGTCCAACTTAGATCAAAAGGACTGAACAACTTGAAATACATTTTTAGTCTCTCCCTAAATTTTTGTTTTTGTTTTTAATTATAAAAGTGGGGGGTAGACTCCCTATACTTTAATACAAAGCAACAATGAGAGAAAAGCTGAAGACCTCTGTGCTCAGTCACCATGGGGTATGCTACAAGGATGTCTTGTCTGTAAATATAATCCCTTTATAGTTTGTAGAAGTGAAATCTGTAGAAAGTTACCTTCCTCTGCAAAACTAGTCTTTTCTTTCAAGAAGTACAATGCCTTGAAAACAACTCTGAAATGAGTAACCCCCCGTGCCCCCTGTGCTGTCTAAATTCCAACTATTTTCATGTTCACACCTAAGAAAGTCATTTCTAACATCTCCTCAAGGTCACTGAAAACATTCTTGGTAGGGAAAATAAGTGATTTTTAAACTGCCTGACCTCTCTGCTGGATTTCATCCAGGTATTGAAATAGCTCAGCGAATAAACGGAGTTATGAGGTCCTTGCTTGATCATGAGTAGCTCCTAAATGCTTTTCCTCCTGTTTGCAGAGGCCCGGCTGATCCAGTTTGTGACTCATGCACAGCGGGCCTTGTTAGTCATAGTTTGAATTTGTTTTTCTTTCTTCATGGATCATCCTGACCAACAGTTTAGTATTTTTGATGACATAAAAATATAAACAACCCTCTGCCCTCCATTTTGATCTTTCTGCCCTTCAGGTTTAAAAGATCAAAGGGATGAGTTCAGATTTTTACTGTGAGTGTTGACCGACATTTGCCTGGGCAAAACCAAGACCTTCATTGAGGTGACTGTATCTGGTGTTTACAGTAAATACGTTATTTTCTCCAAGTCACCCAGGCAGGCCAACCTGAAGGAGCTGGATAAATAGCTTTCTGCTCAGTGTGTGGTGTTTGCTTTCTGAGATAGTGACCTCAAAAGAAGGCAAACAGGAAGCTTTATTAATAAGGCATAGAGGTTCACACCTGAGAAATCTTTTAGAACAGGGGTGGGGAACCTTTTTTCTGCCAAGGTCCATTTGGATATTTACAACATCATTTTGGGGCTATACAAAATTATCAACTTAAAAATTAGCCTGCTCTATGTGTTCAAACATTTCATTAACTTGCCCCTAATGCCTTAGCAAGGCGAAACGAAATGATTTCGCAGGCCTTGTATGGCCCACAGGCTGGATATTCCTCATCCGTTTTGGAAGGTGGCAAGGTGGTTAGAAGACCTGTGGGATATTTTAAATATGTCATTAATATGTTAATAATGTTGTTTTGAGATAATCCATCCACAGTGCTAGATAATCTCTTAACTTCATCATGCTTTGAATTTAGCATAGGAAGACCTTTGTAAGGTATTCTGGCCTCACTGGCCTTGTCCTGCAAATAGTTCGAGCTAGCTGGGATTAACTCACTGAGCTGTTCTGTGTGATCCAGGAGATACAGGTTCAGGGACTTGTAATAATCCCTATCTATGCATCACAGAAAAAGGAATAATAGTCTGAGAAAATGTCCATATTTTTTCTGATCAGCATAGCCATAAACATTGGCCTCTTTCAATCTGGCTGCTAAAATATTCCACAAAAAATTGATATATGTAGTTATTTTTATTTAAACAGCTAATAGGATAAGATGACTTCAAAGCTCACGTACACTGAACCTAACATTCTGCCTCTTAAAAATATGTGTAATATATAGGTGAGCCTCTCTTTAAGAAAATTTACAAACACAATTCAATGCAGATGATTTGGCTATTTGTTTGATAACATTCTTCTAATAAATTAAAATGGTTCAACTTTTAAAATATTTTAGGAACTATATTGAACAAAGCAAGACAGCATGCAGTTTTTCTACATTTTTTTATTGAATGCCAAAATAATAGATATTACTATAGGTATAACTTGAAATAAATCTGGTTATCACAATACAAGGATATTTTCTTTTAGAAAAGCTCTCCTCCACATCAAATTATTATTTCTAATGTTGTAAAACAAGAGGAATATTACAGCTCACTCTGCAGTTCATCTAAGACTACAAATTTTCATGAAAAATAAGTGCCGTATCCACAGGAAGAAAGCAAAATAATTCATGAACACTTTGGGGCATGTTGCTGCCTTTTTCTTGTTCTTTGGCTCTAACTGTTCGGAGTGTTAGTTTATTGGTGTGTTCACTGAGGGGGAGAAAAGGAGCATCCACATCTTTTAGAGGACCCGTTGTACTTAGTAGTGTGTAGTAGTGTGTTAGCGAAGTTAGTTCACTGACTTGTAGTTAGGAAGGAGCCACAGTTCAAACTGTTTTCTTTATCCTATGCCGAATAGCTCCCAGGTCTGCATTCATCTTCATTCAGTAAACCCAAAATGATAGCAGGGCTGTGAGCTCTTTCCTGTTCTCCTTAACAGACTTTCTGGTTTGCTACTTGTACCACATTTAATGTCTGAAATTGTCTCCGTTTCCTGTGATTTGCATCAGCACAGGCAGTCATCTCGATTTCCATTTGGATTTGGAGTGTATCACCAAGAACAAAGCTTGGCTGTAAGAGCATTGCTTCTCTCTGACCCTGAGAACTACAGATGTACTTTGCTTTCTTCCTGGGAGAGAGTCACTATTAGTTTGTTTTATTTCTGTTTTAGAATCTGGGGTAATGGGTCTATTTTGCCTTCTGCTTTTTGTGAATCACATCTTAAAGGGTTAAGTTGGGGTCTCAATAAGACCAAAACTAACTGAAACCACCCAACGTTTTTATTACTCTGAACTCCAAAAGATAGAATCATACATTGCCCAGTTCTAAACTAATAGAGCCTTTTGAAAACACTGGATTATTTTTAAAGCATATAGCTTTTCTTTATTACTGTTTCCAGGGAGTTAGACAAATTAGTCAAGTCATGTTGTCAGCCCCCCAGTTTTCTTCCACCTATCATTAGTGACTTGAGACACTTAAGACAACTATAATAGCTTCCATGGAAAAGCCACAAAACATATTGCCAAGTAAGATTCAAATTTTAAATGACACAAGATTTAATTGGAAAGCTAAAGAAGAACAGGACTATTGGTTACTTTATTATAATTTAGCAAAATTAGAGACTGTTAGCTCTGATGTCATATTGGAGATCACCTTCTCCAGACACTTGACATCTCTGTCATTGTAGACATGGGCAAATCAATTTCTGAGAGGTAAATGGACTCCCCTAAAATTTCATTAACTGGAGAGGAGCATTTACAACTTAGGTCTTTTAACTCCCCACCTCATTCTTATTCCAGCATACTTCAAGTTACAAGCTTATAAAATGACATCCATTTATTAATTTATTGTGAAGAGGTAAGTGTTTGGTAGACAATTCGATAAGATGAACCGATTTTAATAACAAATTATGAGAAAGGTGGGTTTTTTCAAGTATCAGAAAAGAACAAAAAGCCCTTCAGCAGAAACAATAGTGAAAATAAATATAATAAATGAATTAAAAGCTTTAGAGCAGGGGTCGTCAAACTTTTTAAACAGGGGGCCAGTTCACTGTCCCCCAGACCGTTGGAGGGCCGGACTATAGTTTAAAAAAAAACAACTATGAACAAATTCCTATGCACACTGCACATATTTTGAAGTAAAAAAACAAAACGGGAACAAATACAATATTTGTATTTGCATGTGACCCGCAGGCCATAGTTTGAGGACCCCTTCTTTAGAGGGTACTATAGGCACAATGACATTCTTCATTAGATGGGGAGGCCTTAGAATGTCGTATGCTCTTCCTGATTTACAACATCCACCCAAATTTCATTCACTGACAGACTGTTTCCACACACATCTCTCCCCTTTTCCTCTTCTTCTTTTTTTCCATATCTAGTGGCCTACTTCTTCTCTTTTCTTCCTCTCCTTTTTTTCTCTCTCTCCCCCCACCCCTCATTTGGAACATTCCTTTGGCTTTAAAATGCTATCATTAGTTTATTGTAATATGATAATATATGGACACTGTGGCCAAAATACTAAAAAGTTAGACTGAGACTGCCTCAAAACATGAACATGAAAATAGCTGAGAACCCCTTAGAAGAGCGATCAAGGTTTGAGTTGTTGAGCTATATTGAGAGCCATCCTCACTCCATCTCCTTTAGGCATGAAAGAGGGTCCTCAATAGGACCACCTAGAGAGTTGATATATGTCCCCTGCTGTGTAGTAAAGAGTTAATCAATGGGCTTGATATGCTCAAACCCTGCACCATAGAAAGAAAAAACTGGCCTTTGACTGGCTCCTGAGAGATAACCTTATCCCTTGGAATATCTTGTCTGATAAGCATGTTTTTGTGTACCTGAGACCTGGGGCCAAGCCAGATAGTTCATGTTAACAATGTAAATTGTTCACCAAGGACCTTAGGTTATGCTCTATCAGTTCGACCTTTGGAGGGGCTGGAAATAGTTAAAATCAGTCCTGTGAGCCCTCCATGCATCCGTAACTAAGCCTCAGTAGAAACTCTGGACACCAAGGTTTGAGTGAGCTTCCCTAGTATGATAATTTGTACATGTTGTCATACACCATTGCTGGGACCATTAAGCACTCTCCATGCTACTCCACTGAGAGAGGACAACTAATTAATTTACTGATTTTAGCCTGATTCCTTTCATTGTAATAAACTAGAACCATAAGTATAACAGCTTATCTGGGTTCTGTCTTTTTAGTGAATCATCAAACTTGAAGGTGATCTTGGGGACCCTGACACACCTGCAGTTTCTTGACACAGCAGACAGGTGTCTAATTCCCATCTGTAAAATCTAAGAGGCAAAGCCAGGCTACCTAGCAGCTTCAATGGAGGGAGCAAAGAGGTAGTAGCTCTGTTCAATGGTCTGGACCCACAAGTTTGTACATGAAAAGATTTGTAGAAGATCTGAGTTGGAGTTATTTTCAATTCTTCAGAGAGACTCCCCATCAATTAACAAATTGGGGGATAAGAAGGAGATAGTGATCCTGAGGAAAATGCATCACTGTCGTCATCTTGAATATTCCCTGATTTCTGAAGAGTCAGTAAACACTTGTCAGGCACAGAGTTGTAAAGCAAATTTAAAAGTAGACAATTTCCACTCTCAGGACTGCTCCTCTCTCCTTCCTACCCCGAATGTGTTCAAGTCATAAATAGCAGTTAGGAAATGGGGGAATAATGAATGAGTAGATTCTAGCAGTGAACTGATTCTAAGTGATGAATTTTTAAAAATATATTTTTATTGATTTCAGAGAGGAAGGGAGAGGGAGAAATAGATTGAAACATCAAAGATGCGAGGGAATCATTGATCAACTGCTTCCTGCACGCCCCCTACTGGGGATGGAGCCCACAACCCGGGCATGTGCCTTGACCAGGAATTGAACTGCGACCTCCAGGTCTCTAGGTTGATGCTCAACCATCCGAGCCATACCAGCCAGGCTTAAATGATGAGTTTTGTGAAAATTATTTTACTTGTGTGGGAAGGAATTGTTAACACTTCCCTTTTACACAAAGGCATAAAGAAAGAATTTGATTATCTACTGTACCCCATGATACAAGGAAAGAAGTAAACCCATGGTGTTTAATTTCTATGGCAGTGACTTCTAGCATGAAAATACCGGAAGGCTTTGAAAAGAGAGGTGCAGGTGAGACCCATGACAGATATCAGGGTAACTACCAATACCGGGACGGATAAAAGGAGCTCTGCACTTTTGTGTATAGAACATAATATGATAATTAATGAATCATAATACAAGGATAAACCATGTTTCAGGTACTCAACTGGAAACCAACTTTTGCCAACCCCTATATGTGGTATACACTGAAATGCACCACCAGTGAGACTTCCCAGACAAGTCCCCACACAGATGGCACTCACAGCATTTCCGTTCTCAATCCAGGTGATGGTGGGGACAGGGATGCCTGTTGCCGTACAACGCAGGGTCACAAAGGAGCCAAAGGTGACATTGTGGGATTCAGGAGCCCGCAGGATTCTGGCAAAAACTGTTAGGAAAACAGGAGGTGGTGAGTACCTCTTCCATATGAAGTGGTCAAGCTGGAGTGGTTTTTACAGAATGCAGGAGGCAGCCAATCAATGATTCTTTCTCATCATTGATGCTTCTGCCCCTCTCTCCCTCTTCCTATCTCTGAAATCAATAAAACACATTAAAAAAAGAGGGAGTGAAGGTGGCACCTCCATTGAAGTTTCAGAACAACAAGGCTCAATGGTGAAATGGTAAATAAAAGGTTGTAATTATGCTGCATGGGTCCACAGAAGTATCAATCACGACTATATGACAGAGGCTGTTCCCCTTGGACATTCTAAGTTTCTCAAGAACACAAGCCAGCCAGGAGGCAGGGTATATTTCCTCCAGAGTGACTAACATGATACCTCATCTGAGCACCTAATAGGAGATTTCTCCCAATTTAGCTCAAGTTGTGAGCCCTTGACAACTACCATAGGCTGGCTGGCATCCTAGCAAGGGTGAACCCAGGTAATCTTGTTTTTTCTAATGTTTTCTGGCAACAATGATGGAGACCTAGACTATATAACATACTTGAGTCCACATTCATCATTTGGCTGAAGTAACTCTTGTAGGTGTTGGGGCTATCCTTGTGTGTCATACATTTTTTGAGTGCGAGACTACTGAAATGATCATTTTGTGGGTCCCATTGCCTCTGAGAATCTGTAAAAAGAAGGCTCTTTGAATAGCTTGTAATGGGATTACTTCAATCCCATAGGTGCTGTAAAAGTGTGACAGCAGCAGCAAATACCACTGACTGTCCTCTTGAACCTGAATCAGAGCCTGTGAGCTGAAAATGAGAAGGATAAGAAATTGGGTCAGGATGAAATGTAGATTACTTTCTATTTAATTTATAAAGGCAAGAGTTTTCACTTGAGGACTTTAAATTCTTCTTGGAAATTTAGTAATAAGGGAGTGTTTATTTTGTTGCAATTTACAGCTCCTTTTTTTTTCTCTTTTGATTGGTATTACATTATTTGGAATATCATTGGGGTTCATTGCAAAACCTCTGATGATCCATATTACACAACACAGCTAAGCATAGTGTGAGATTGTAAATAAAATAGTCAATCATCATTCTGGAGTTCAATGTGGCCTTAGAGTTAACTTAATTAATATACTGCTCTGTCTCATATTAGAACCTTCTGGGAGGTCCAGTGGGACACAAGAAGATCGCAAAGGATCACTACTGGCATTGCATGCGGCTTCATGAATATGAGACTGTGCTGACAACCTGCAAGTCTCCTTGTCCAAGGGGGTAGATATACCCTTGGCGAACCATGAATTTGGTTGTTAAGTCAAGTGAGTTAAGAGGAAAAAAAATCAGGAATTAAAGGGAAGGTGGTTGCTTCTGCACTCCCACATTCTTGCCAAAGATAAAATGGAAACTTGCTCCCTTTTTTCAGGATTGAAAGATAGTTTCCATCCTTCCTACCAGTTTCCCTCCCTCAAAGAAGGTTACAAATGTCTATTGGGTTTCAACTCAAATGTCTCCTTATCATAATGCTTTCTGGATCATTTGCCTTACCCTTGTTTATGTTTTGTCATAGCATTTATCATCATACCTTAACTATTGACTTGTTTGTTTTTTGGCTGTCTCTTTCCCTGGAATGTAGGCATCACAAAGGGCAGAGCATGCTTTGTTCATTTATACAGGCTGATTGATAGACATATGATTGATAGATAGATAGATAGATAGATAGATAGATAGATAGATAGATAGATAGGTAGATGATCCAGAATCCTGCATGGTATATGGTAGGCACTCATAAATATTTGTTAAATGAATGAATGACTGAATGAATGAGTTACTCCTCTGATTGGTGAGACTGGGGAAAGGGATTGTGCATTCTATGAGTATCTCAACCCTCTCTGGGCCATCATTCTCCCAGCTGCCCTGCAAACAAGAAGGTATGGGGTTAACGTGCAGCAGGTAAGTTCCCCAGGTCAGGGGTTCTCCATCCTACAACTTAGGGTGAAGGGTGGGAGAGTGGAGAAGAGCTGAGGAAGATGAAGAAACAGAAGTTATGTTAGTCTAATTCTTGGGTGAGGGAATAGAAAGCTTTATTTTTCAATCCAGTTTTATCAGCAATAACACTGATATTTTTATTACCCATCTGTCCTAAGCACAAAAGGTGAAAGTTGGGTAAAAGGAATTGCACCACATTTATCAAACACTGAAAAGAGTAAAGCCAGTTGCAATTAAAAATAAATGCCAGCCTAACCTCCTTGGATAATATTACACCTGTAATAATAAACATAGACATAGTTCAATAATAAACTCCCATTATTTTAGTGGTAGCCACAAATTGAAATTACATTTGAGGTCATTTATTTTCAAAGTAATGTGATATGTTTCATATCAAGTAAAATATCCATTGACTATTCCTACTTGTATTTTATTTGCATGAAAGACAATATAAAAATGTTTTGTTACATATAGAAGCTGCTTAATAGAAGGGGTATGACAAGACTTAGTAATTTGGAATATGTCTACAACTGTTTTGATATGGATTTTTAAAGAAAGAAATGATCCAGTCTTCTTTCAATAGAGTTGTCCATCATTCTTCAATTCACTGTGAGCTCTTGCCCACTTCCTTTCCTATTGTTCATCGGCAATATGGGAAATAGACGTGGGCAATATTTATCCCTGCATTTTCTCTCATGATATGTAGTCATGAGTTTGGGCCTTTAATTTCTCCTGGCTAAGTTTACGGTGCTGACTGCAGGTTGGGAATCTCATATTCAAAATTGGGCTTAAGTAGCCAGTGATTAAAGGCCTTTATAATAGAACTGTATCATTTTCCTCTCGCTTTCTCTGTCTGTCTCTCCATTTTTCAAAGCACTTTCAAATACATGAGTTTTATTATTATCACTGTTACAATCTGAACTTGTAATCAGGAGATTCAGCCATTATTCACTTTGAAACTGCACTTTGGTGCAGCGGAAAGCCCAATGGGCAGGGGATCCAAATGAAGTCTGAAATTAATGAGCGGTTTGGCTTGAGATGAATTATCTCACTTTTTCTGGTAAGAGAATAAGACCATTGGAATGCGGTCCCATATAAATGCTGTTTGAGCAATTATTTCAGAGGACACAATGAGCTCTCATGGATTTTATTTCCTCTTGTTCTTTATAATTTTCTAGTTTCCCTTACAGAAGTTTTTAAGGTTACTTGATTTAAATTAAAAGTGGCTGATAGGAGTAAATTGCAAGCAAACACAAATAAAACTAAACTGAAAAAAATTACACAGGAGCAGGTTAAATGATTTTATCTAAATTTAGGTGTAAGCATCCTGATGTTTAGAAATAGGGACACAGCTCAAATACCATATTTGAGTTACTATGATACAGAGGTGCTGTTTCAAATAATACCAGCCTAATGTTGGTCATAGGAAAACTTGTTCTAGGATAGGTGTTTTTTGTTTTTTTTTTCCTAAACAAACTTGATTTTCAGCTATTTTGCACTATATAAAATTGAAAATTAATTTGTTTAATTGGTTTGGAGCAATTGCATAATACTTGTCTTCTTATGATAATAACAGTAAAAACTCCAGCAGGCACCTTGACACTTCTACATTTCTTCAAAAATTTTAACACCCTCCCCCTCCTCAGTCAAAAGGTTACTTTTCATTCCATCCTGTGTGAGACTGATAGTCTCCTGCTGATTTATCTCATTTCGCTTTGTCTGCATTTTCAGAGTTTGGAATACCAAGTTTAAAATTTCTGTTGACTCCATCTTTTCTTAATAAAATAGTCACTAAGTACATTATATAATAGATTAGCCCATCTAATAACACTGTTAAATGCTGACTTAATATTCCTCATACACCATTGGTTATTTCATTACAAAATAAGGCACTTAGAGTTGTTAATGAGGTCAGCAGAAATAAACAATTGAATGGAACCATACATTTTAAAAGAAGCAGTACAGAAATAAAAAAAAATACCTTTATTATCTTGCTCAGGTTCAGTTTCTTCTATTAATAAAAATAAGACAAAACAAACAAAACAACACATCATGAAAAGGGAATATCAGTTGTGCAACAAGAGCAATTAGAATCTGCTTGTTTCTTATTTCAATAAAAATACAAATGCAATCCAGGGAAAGGCTGACCTTTTCAAAGCTAACTACTACATGATATAAAATTTCAAATGATTGCTGTTAGCCAGGCAGTACTACACAGGAAGTAAACCACAGCATACCAACAACATAGCTCACTCATGCATTTTTATTTATGTTGACAATTACCTTCTCTTTCAAGGTAACAGACTCCCTACTCTGCTCTTACAAAATGCTTTTCTTCCTGTTAGCGTGGCTTCTCCTCTTACAAGGCCCTTCTGTGAAGTCAGTGATGTTGAAGCTGGGATCTCAGCTATCATTTCTATGGCAATAGACTCATGTTGTGGTAAACAGAGGATTAGGGGTTTCTGCAAAACAGGGCCTGTCACCAGCAGAGATTCCCTCTGTTTCAGCTCTCAGAGGCTGCTGAGAGCACAGAGGATGAATTCACTATCTGCTAGGAAACTGCGGGTGAAGCAAGCTACAAAGAAAATGTAAAAAATGTCTAACTTGGGTATACAGAACTGAGAATTTATTACATTAAAAAATTATAGAAAAGAGACATGAATTGTTCTAAAAGGTTTAATATAACCGTTTCAGATACAGATTTCGCACGAAACTCTTTTTTCTTTCTGGGAAGGTTTATTCATGTCAATTTAGACCTTTCTTCAAATTAGTGATAAGCTAACTGCAACATATGTTTATAATTATAAAATAGCAATGCTATTGTTAGCTACTTTTAATGCTGCAAATACATTGCATAGTTCTTCACAGTTTATGGATATTTGTTCACATTATATATTATCTCACTTAACCCTGACCATATCCTTCTGATCGTACATAATGGATGTTACTCAGCCCATTTTCCAGACAGGGAATCTGAGACAGATTTGCAGCAGGTGCCGAGCCAAAATTTTTTAGCATTGTATGTAGCATCATAGTGAGAAGGCCTCATTTCTACACTTAACACCCAATCCTCTTAAATGTAAGTGAACTCATAATTTCCCATTTATAGTTTTCTCTGTCTGCACTGTTCCTGCCTCCACCAACCAAATCAGTGGCATGTTCTTATTTATTTTTTTAGTAGCAAGGGCAAAGATTACTTAAAATTTCTGGGAGCAAAAAAACTTCTGTAATAAACCTGACATGCTCAGGGGGGTTCACATGGCAGCCCTGACAAGCTCAGTGACTGGGAGTGACCATGTAGGATGGTCTGATCAGAAATTCCCAACTGGGCAGGCCATGGTGGGGAGTCACGTCCCAGGCCTGTAGCTTCCTTAGCAAAGGTCAGTCTTCACCGCAAGTGAGCCTGTTCACTGTTCTTAAGCATCTAGGATAACATACCTTTGAAATGTCAGAGTAATTCTCTTTTTCTAAGCCTCTTAAAGGCACCACTGCAGGCACTGAATACAAGACCACCAGAGCACGAGACCACAGAATTCCTCATTGTTTTCTTGTTACCTCTATACCAAATCTATGTGCTGTAAAAAGAGAAATCCATTCCTCAGGCCCTATTATTAAAACATGGATGCTAATCAATACTGTATTATTTGAATCAGTTCATAAAAGGCTACATTTGTCTCATCTAGCATCCTCTTTTAAACATTGGAGATTCCTCTTAGAAGACAAGCATCACAAAGAACAAAAAGGGTCATTTGAATTGTTTTTATTTTTTTTTTTACCTAAAAAAAAAAAATCGACCCAGGGGTGGTTGAAAAGTGATCACATTGAGGCTCTGTGGTACACGGTTTCTGAACTGAATCTTGTTTTGTTTTCCGATCATTAAAAGAAAATCTGATATACATAACAATAAACCTAAGTCAATACCTGGTCTTTTTTCCCTGACTTCTGGGATGCTAAAGCAAACAAAGTCAATCTTGGTGTGCCCCGCTGTTTACATTTCTGTTCCCTTTGAAGCAGAGCTATGCTTGGGGAGGTTTATTCACGTGGCTCCATCTCTGAAGGAGTCCCAGTGCAAGGCCCTTAGAAAACATACACAGCACCCGCACAAACAGAGACTCTCTTCTCAAAGGAAGGCTTGCCTGTCTCTGTGACATCACGATCCTCTAAAGTGGCTTGGGTTGGAAACGTCTCTGTGGCCTTTGACATAATAACATTTTCCGAGCTTGTAAATACGGTGATGAATAATGACTACAGGCACCAAATGTTTACCAGCTAATTCAGAGGCGAGCCACATGAAGTTAAGTTGTGTTTTTTTGTGTTTTTTTTTTACTTCAGTTTCAGACGTAGATAGGCCAACTATTAAGAGTATTTTTGTTAAAATAATTCTGAAAATATAGTAGTGGTTTAACCATAAGCCGATAAAAAGTTGGACTTCAGTTCTGATTCGCTATTTTTATTTTTTTTTAAAGAATCATTTTTTTTCCTGGTTTTAATGGGAGAAGCTAGCTTGTGTAATTACCAGGACAGAAACCTTTCTTATTTTACCCTTTTGAAAGGTTTTTATTTAGAAATAACTTTAGATTTACAGAAGAGTAGCAAAGATACAATAGAGAGTTTCTAGGTATCCTTCATTCAACTCCCTCAAATATTAACATCTTATATAATCGTGGTACATTTATCAAAATCATAATTTTCTGCCCTGGCTGGTGTTTCTCAGTGGTTAGAGCAGCTTCCTGCACACCTATGTTTCTTGGGTTCGAATCCCATACATATACCTGGGTTGCAGGTTCTATCCCTGACCCTGGCTGGGGTGTTTGTGGGAGGCAACCAATCGATGTGTCTCTCTTACATCAATGTTTTTTTTTCTCTCTCTTTCTGTCTCTCTCCCCATCCTTCCTTCCCTTTCACTCTTTCTAAAAACCAATGGACAAAGTGTCCCCAGGTGAGGATTGACAAACAAAAAACAAACAAAAAAATCATAGTTTATTTTCTTTTTTAAAAAAAAAATATATTGAGATTTTACAGAGAGGAAGGGAGAGGGATAGAGAGTTAGAAACATCGATGAGAGAGAAACATTGATCAGCTGCCTCCCGCACACCCCCCACTGGGGATGTGCCCGCAACCAAGGTACATGCCCCTGACTGGAATCGAACCCAGGACCCTTCAGTCCCCAGGCTGATGCTCTATCCACTGAGCCAAACCAGCCAGGGCCATAGTTTATTTTCAAATAAAATTTTGTTCTTGCTCTCATGAAATGGAAGATACTTGAGTTGTGACAGCAGTCAAAGAAGCTAACATTTATTAAAAACCAAAATTTATTATATATATATATATATATATATACACATATACATATATATGTATGTATGTGTGTGTGTGTGTGTATATATATATGTATATATATATATATGTATATAAAATTATTATTACTATTACTATAGCTTACCAGAAATTTCAGCTGGGGGAAAAAGCAGGAGCCATAACCTTAATCTTAAGCGACACCATAGCATCCTGGTTATCAAAGTGTCTTGAATTGGGAACATTTCTGTGACCTTTGAGATGGGATTCTAGATGCCTAAACTGAAGGCTCCCATGCTGACGAGATAGTAGTTATATACCCATTTAAAAACTATATCCAAAAGAGGATACCATCTATAATAATAAAAGGATAATATGCTAATTAGTCCCGACATCTTCCGGACCTCATTTTGGACGTCCTTCCTGATGAAACCGGGGCTGGAGAGAAGCCAGTGTGGGTCCTGGGTGCCTGCGAGCTGCAGGAGGAGGGAAGCAGCCTGGGTCCCAGGTGCCAGAGGAAAGCCAGTGCAGGCAGTCGGGAGAAGGAAGGCTTACTCTTGCTCGAATTTTCGTATATCGGGCCTCTAGAGTATAATCTCAGTGTCAGTCTGTGAGTCAAATTGCAACTCACTCTGGTTTTTATAACACCACTATAGATCCTCTCCCAAACTCTGTAGTCCTTTTACTCCCTGGTTATGAGTCAGTGTTAGCCTGTGCTTGCATGATAAACCTGCATTTTCCCTCCTCCTTGTGATAGGATCTGTACCGTGAGCTGGTTGCGATTCATCAATCAAAGCCCCGTTGCACCTCACATCTCTGAAGCTTCCCCTGACCTCTCACTATTTCCCTTGTCCTGTGTGTGTATCCTATACAAACTTATATCATTGCAAATATATTAAACTTTAATTATTGTAATTACTTTCTTGCATGTCTATCTTCCTTACTAAACAACCCATTACTTATCTCTATATCCTTAGGAATTAACTCATTACATGGAATATAGTAGGTACTCAACAAATGAATAAATTTGAAGCTATCCTAACATTTATCTTACTAATTATGGATAAGCTAATTTTCTCAAATTTTTAAGCTCCAATTGAATAAAGACATTCGAAGTAGAAATCCTTAAATTAGTGTTTCTCAAAATGTGGTTCATAGGCTACCTGCATAAGGATCTTAGGAAATTGTTAAAAGGATTTAACATAGACCTATCAGAGCCGAAGCTCTGGGGAATGCATCCTGGAGCTATGCCTTCTAGGAAGATCTGCACTGATGTTTCAGAACTACTACCTTGAAGGAAAAGTTCCATTAATCCATCAACTTTGTTAATTCTACGTTTTTCCATAGAAGTTTTGAAGTGAGTATACCAAAAAGAAATTAACACATGAGCATCAGGGAAAAGGAGACTTCTGGTTGGTTTACTATAACATACTATGACTAAGCTTCAAATTGGATTCTGAGATACATGCCAGCTAAGGCAAAAAATGATGCAAAAGAAAATAAACAGTTCTCATTACAGGAAGTAAAGTAAAATGCCAGTTTCTCAAAAGAGACCATATCCCCACTCCCCCTGCCCCAAGGCACTAAATTTTTAAAAGCAAATTCTCAATAGAGATTTACTTCAGAGCAATGAGTGATGGAATGAACAATATTTTCAACAAGATTTTTGCCAAATAGCTATTTATGTGGTGAGTAACATGATGTAATTCAGGATGTGCACTAAGGTCACCTTCACTTTTTTGTTATACTCTTTGTTTGTTTGTTTATTTATTGGACAAGTTAGCTCTAAACAGCCCCTTTGCAGTTTCCCAGCAAAGGCCCATCTTCACACAGCTTCTTAGATCACTTGTCACAGTGGGGCCAAAGCAAAGTTATAATCTCTAACAAGTACCGAGTATGCAGGTACAAAGCATTGCTGCTTGAGGGTAGATTTATGTTCTTTGGAAGCAAGAGATGCAGTTGGTAATGTTGACATTCTATTTATGAAATTTGAGAAGCCTAACCAGCAAAGTTCTCTGGGTAGAAGGCCTCCAACTCTTAAACAATGTACACAACAGACGACAATACTGACAACAGCCAATGTGTATCAAAAGAGCTGCCAGGTAGGCCCTGGATAGTTTAAGAACTCTATGCTCTAAGTGATATCTCCATTTTACAAATGAGGAAATAGGCTTGCAGAGGTTAAGTAAATTATCCAACTCGCATAACTAGTAAGTGGCAGAAACAGGATTAACACCCAGGTTTATCTGATGCTAAAGCATGCGAACGCTCCAGAATACTGATCTACACAGCATAACCAGAGAGAAAGGAAAGATGGGGATGGGTTAATGGAAGATATCTTGGCATTGGAATCAGGACATCCAAGCCCCTTGTAACTTGAGCAAAGTAATGATATTTCTGGTCTTAAGTCTCCTTATCTGCAAAGTAAAGGATTGAGTTATGTGACGTCTAGGGTCCATTCCGGATTTGAAGTCTACTGCTGTTCTTCTGACAGGACCAAGGTTAATAAATACCAACTCTACTTTATGTTTTTTAGTACATTTTTATTGATTTCAGAGAGGATGGGAGAGGGAGAGAGAGGAAAGCATCAATGATGAAAGAGAATCATTGATTGGCTGCCTCCTGCACATTCCCCACTGGGGATGGAGCTCACAACCCGGGCATGTGCCCTGACTGGGAATCAAACCATGACCTCCTGGCTCATAGGTCAATGCTCAACCACTGAGCCACTCCAGCTGGACTTAACTCTACTTTAAATGAAATTTTTGTCTTTGCCATTGAACTTTATAATACTTCTGTCTCAAAGATAAAGATGACACACAGACTAAAGAACTGTAATTGTCTTCACAAGTGTTTAAATATTCCTTTTGTTGCACAGAAGTTATATTAGCCGTAGAACTAACATTGCGAATAACTATTATTTGAATCATAATTCTCTGCCAAGAATTCTTATGAGAGCTTTAAACATATGTTTATCCTTCCATAACTTTGAGTTAGAGTATTATTAACCTCGTTTTTACATGTGGGGAAACTGAGGCACAGAGACTGAGTAAACTACCTGAAGTTACACAGGTTGTAAGTAGTGGAGCCAGGATTTGAACTTAGACAGTTTACTCTAGACTCTGGAACCCAGGTAATGTTCTCAAGAGTTTAGATCCCACGTTATCCAGTACATTATACTTCCTCCAAAAATTATGCCTTATATATTCAGGAAAACTTGTATTCCTGGAAATGAATATACCAATTAAAATTTGAAAGTCATTTCTGAAGTAAATAACTGAATGCAATATTACTCAAATTCCATTTTGCCATAGAGTTCTAATAGCTTTCTGGGATATCTTTGCATGATTGAAATAGTTACATTTTGAAATGAAGCCTGGCGAAGGCCTTGCCTTCTTTGTCTTGCACACTTCCTGCAAAATCACTCCATGAATCTTTGTTGGATGAGTTAATGCATAAAAAGACAAAGAAAACTTTCTTTTAGGTGAATGTTTACACTTGTGCATCTTATTTTAATACCTAAAAAGTGGAAATAAAAAGCTTGCCTAATTAGAATATGCATATTTCAGATAGTTTCTCATTTCAAATAATATAATGTGAACATTATATTAAACATTTCAATTATATTAAACAATTTAAGACAAATTTTTGAAACACATTTTTCTTTAAACCTGCATTAAAGAGGGCCTAACTCGTCTTTAATTTGAACTATTGTCTTTTCAGTCCTAAAATAATGATATAACTTTTTTTTCCTTAGAGGCCTTTACTAACAACTCTTCAACCAAAGGACCACTTTACCACTGTTTCTTAAAAGCACTAGAGAACTACTTAGATGAGAATGCAACATAATACCCCCTAAAATCAGAATGCATGGGTCAAACTCTTCTTTTAGAGCATGCACCCTATTAATCATGCAGATTTAATTTTCCCCTTGATAACCCCCAGGGATATCAAAGGTTTGTGCTTCTTTTTTTCTTTGTTTGTTTGGATTTTAAATACACAGGGTACTCATGACAACAAATCAAACCTGTTAGTGGCATCAAAAAGTAGAATTGATGCCGGGAACAGGACCACTGCAAATTTTATTAAAATTGCAATCACCGAGAGCACAGCACACACTGGGGTTTTAAATACCTCTCTCTGTGGCATTTGTCATATTAAGAGCTGCAGCATAAACAAAGAAAAAAGCAAATCAAATGTGTAAACATTACATTATTGCTTCCACTTCTCTAGATGCAATAAGGAAATCCCATCTCTAGGAAAGAAGACAGCCAAAGTCTAATAAGTCTAATATTTCTGAAATTAGTCCTGATCTCTTATAGTTATATTTATGGACATTTTCACATGTATGTGTGTGTGTGTATGTGATATATACATATATATATATATATATATATATATATATATATATATATATATATATATATGATTTATCTTGGTCTTTTGGAACTCTACTTATTGTCTTATGCATTGCATATGTTTGCAAAAATTCTTTTTAAAAATGCCTTCAATAGAACTGGTCAGCCCTAAGAGTATGTGGTGAAGCCTTTCACAGCAGTAGACGGACAGACTCAAGTGCCCAGATAAGTGATGGACACTCATGCTTTGAGGCCACTTAAATTTGCCAAATGGCTGTCCTTCCATCCTCACTCCCCATTAATGCCTCCCCCAAGTGTTGACACACGGTTCTGCTTTGAGAAGTTGTTTAAGCGGCAGGAAAGCCTACAATAACCCTCTGCCTAGAAGGGCTCTGTTCTTGTTCTTGTTCTGCTTCTGGGGCTCTCAACTTTGTACTGATCTTAAGCCACCTCTTCCCACTAGTATTGCTGACTGAGAACCCTCCCTTGGTTCCTGCTTCAACTTTGCCCATTTTTTTTTGTCTTAATGTCTTAAAGCTCCAAGGGTAAACAAGGTTGTAATAGAAAATGCAATCCACAGGAACCCAAGACATTCCAACATCCATCTATTTTAATTTGGATTACATGTACTCTACACTTAACCAGTTTTTTATTTTTATTTTTTTAATTTTGTTTTATTGCTTAAAGTATTACAAAAAGTATTACATATGTCTCCTTCCCCCCCCCCCAACATTCCCCTGGCCTCCCCTACCCCCCAGTGTCTGTGTCCATTGGTTATGCTTATATGCATACATACAAGTCCTTCGGTTGATCTCTTACCCCTCCCCCCTCCAACCCCCAACCCTCCCCAGCCTTTCTGCTGTAGTTTGACAGTCTGTTCGATGCTGCTCTGCCACTGTATCTATTTTTGTTCATCAGTTTATAATGGTCTTTATTATCCATAAATGAGTGAGGTCACGTGGTATTTTTATTTCATTGACTGGCTTATTTCACTTAGCATAATGCTCTCCAGTTCCATCCATGCTGTTGCAAATGGTAAGAATTCCTTCTTTTTTATAGCAGCATAGTATTTCACTGTGTAGATGTACCACAGTTTTCTAATCCACTCATCTGCTGATGGGCACTTAGGCTGTTTCCAGATCTTCGCTATGGTGAATTGTGCTGCTATGAGCATAGGGATGCATATATTCTTTCTGATTGGTGTTTCTGGTTTCTTGGGATATATTCCTAGAAGTGGGATCACTGGGTCAAATGGAAGTTCCATTTTTAACTTTTTGAGGAAACTCCATACTGTCTTTCATGGTAGCTGCACCAGTCTGCATTCCCACCAGCAGTGCACGAGTGTACCCAAAACAGGATTTGTCTGAATGCAGGTTGTAAAGATGGACACATCATCTCTCATTACCTCCAGGACAATGCAGAACCAGCTCATGAGCGTATGGCTCTGTTTTAAAAATTCCTACTCATTCCTGACCTTTGAAGATTTACATTTTATTCTTGTGAGTTGTACAACCAACTCAGAATTTCTGGGTGTTTATAGTCATAAAATTTTCATATTATCCTGTCTGTCAAATTGCTGGAGCTGTAAGTGTTTAATCCGAAGTTTGTGTTATCTGGTACATAAAGACTGCATAATTCATCGCTTTGATTATTCTCTTGTAATATTCTCAAATCCTTTGCCCTATTTTCTTTCCTTCCCGGCAAAACTCCAATGCTTGATTCTTGCCCTGGATTTGGCTTTCTACTTTGTCTGAACTTGTACCTGTAATGCTGAGCAAAGCTGAGGAAATATCCCACAATTAGGCAAAAACACCCCCAACCAACAATAAAAACCCTCACTCTATATTCACGTCCCATTCTCCACTTAATGTCACCCAGGAATCCCGGTTTCCCTCGTGAGTCATCTCTCCCATTCTCCACAGCTATTTTAAACCCTTCTACTCTCCTCATCCCTCTGCCCCCCTTTATAGAAGTATTTTCAGAAGATAAATTTACTTTCTACTTCCTACAGGAAATAGAGACCATCAGAACAGAGCATTCTCAAATTCTATCCACCAAACATATTAACTCATTTATGCTGGAATACACCGCTTTTTCCTTTCTTCCTGTTACAAGGAAGGAACTTTCTCTTCCTGACTAAGCACAGTGATCATATAATTTATCGTTGAAGCCTGGAGACTTTTGAAAGTAATAGAGAGACTCTATTAATAATTATTCCAGGACAACAGGTGTAAGCCAGAACGTCCTGGGAAAACTGGGACATGTGGTCACCCTCTGTATAAAGTTCATCACATCACTTGTCCCCTGAATACATACCTTTTGACTTCTCAAGCACCACCAATATTCCTTTGAATCTTCCCTCTCTCTCGTATGTTCAAAATTTCCTTCTCTCTAGACTCCTTCTCATTAATAGTTGAACATTTTTTATCTTTTAAAAAGAGAAATTTTGCAAACCAACACTATATGCCTCCAGCTACTGCTCATTTTTTGACTCTGCCCTTTTTGCTGCTAAATTTATTGAAAACTTTATCTATACCCACTGTCTCTCTTTTTTAAAAAAAATTCTAGTCTCCATTATTTACAGAATTCTAGCTTCTTCCGTAATCCTCCTTCTGACACTATTCTGGACAGTCTCACACATGATTATGTTCTTTAATGGAACAGACAGCATTCAACATTACTTAGTTTCTTAGACACTTCTATCTGTGCAGCCTTGAGTTCGTTATCCTCTCTGTTCCTCAGTTTCCTAAAATAGCACAATGATAAACCTTTGTCACAGACCATTAGTGTGGATTAAATAAAATAATCCACATAAGGCATTTAGTATTTTTAAGTGCTAGACATCCATTGCCCCTCCTTTTAGAAAAACATCCATGTTTGACCATGCTTGAGGTAGAGTTCCATCAGTAATTTTGCATGTCACGGTCTGAACCTTGTAAGATAAGATGGGAGGGTAGAATATCTTTGTCTTGCCATTCCAGAGACACACCAACTGAGGATGGCAATCCAGAAAGGGAGCTTTGCTTCTATGTTGAAGGGTGAACACACTGTACCAAATCCACGGCCTGGCCTGCATATCCTCATTAGAAGCTAGCAATGGTGAACAAAGCTCTATCTTTTCCTACTCACTTGGAATAAGTGTAGCTCAGAATCCAATGGCACTGTGGAGTTCTCCTTCTAATTTGCTCGAACTAATTTTCAGAGTTAATGACACAACATGTAGCAAATGCTCATCTGCCCTGACTGACCATGGCCCAGATTCATCTTCGGCCCTCACCATTGCCAACCTAGGAGGTATTTGCAGGCACTTTTGAGATTCTTCTCAGTTGCATTTTCACCTGTTCTGAGTAGTTGGCTGAATTGGCCCTTTCTTCAAGTAGGTTATGTTGCATTATATCTTGTGGAAATGCCTCAACTATTTCTTTAAGTGGAAGCCAACTTTTCAGATCTTCAAGAACCAAAACAGATTTGCTGTAATTTTTATGTTCTAATTATAGTCAATGCCATTAATAATGCTTATTATGTACCAGCATCTTTGCTAAGCATGTCACAAATTTTCATGTATATCGGCTATTTGGATAGGGACTAGGATGGAGTAGAAATTAGACATGTGTGATAAAATGATCATTTTGCCTGCTGTTAGAGTAACTTTAAATAATGTGATCAACTCTCAACACTAGCAAGTTTAAGAAAACCTCCAGCATATATTAACTGTTAAAGAAATGAGCATGACCATTTAAATGTTAGGAAGAAAGAAAAGAGTATTCAGTTTTAATGATAAGCATGATACAAAATTAAATGGCAAGGTAGGACTAAATGGTGTAATTGAACTCCAATAACTGAGATTTTTAATAATTTTCTCTAGCCAAAGTCAAAGTAAATCATTTCAATATCTATGAAGATAGTGACCTAAAAAATAGTATCATGTATATATATAAAAACCAAGCGACCAGAATGGTCGCTATAACACACACTGCAGCCAGCCAACTGGCCCAATAGGGGGTGGGGCCCTCCGGCCAACCTCCTGAGGCCCCTCCCCTAAGCTGGCCTGGCCCTGATGGGCCCAGATCAGGGAAAGCTGGCCGGACCCCACCCAGGCATGAATTCGTGCACTGGGCCTCTAGTATATTATAATGTAGAAGCTCATATATTGGTGAGGAAAATCTTTATGATAGTGTATACAAATGGATAACATTAATCTGCATCATTACACATATAGTTCAAGCAAACACTGAATCCAGGCAGATATTCAATGTGTCAAAGTGTGCAACTGAATGTGTTTGTATGCTTATTTTTCACTGTATAATTAACATCAACTGATTGTTGCATACTGAGCTTTATTAGCATTGATGATTTAGAAAATATTAAATTATAGCAACTAGGCTGAAAATACATCCTTTTTTACATCTGACAGTCACCATTCTCAACAACTGCATTTATTTTCATGAGGAATTCATAAAAATTTTGAGCAGTTGATGCAATAACATAATAAACATGTTATCTCAAGTAGAAGTAAATGTGGGAAGTGAGATCACTAGAGCTGTGAGAGGAAGATCTAGCTGGGAAATAAAAATCTTAAAGGAGCTAATAATAGCAAACTATATGATTGAGAAGGAGGAGATGTAGGAATGATTAAATTTTGGATTAAGGGTAGGATAAAACCAAAGTAAGCTGTGGGGAATCCTAAACGTCATCCCTAATTGAACTGGAATATAATTGTACCAAGTATATGATAGTTCAATTACTGTGTCAATCAGATAAGAAAAAAGCAGAAAAATAGGTGATGATTCTTAGTCAATATTTACTGTTTTCAAAAGGCCACACATGATAAATATTATCAACGCCTCACTGAATACAACAAACTCCACTGTACAAATGAGAAAACTGGGAACCAGAGAGGTCAACTCAATAGCTTGTAACAGGAAGAGGTGGGAAGGATTTTGTATTCACTTCGCTCACCTAGCACAGATGTGCTGGTGGCTTCTATTTTTAAGCAACATGTGCTGTAATTTTAGGTCAAGAAGGATCCAACGACCAAATGGATAAAACATCTAGCCCTATGTGAATTCTGATTTCTCAGTGAAGAACTTTCACAGAGAGTTGTTGAATTAGTTGATTATAGAACATATAAATATGAAAAAATACTTTAACAATGTATCTCCTAGAAGTAGGACTGTTTTTGCTTATACGTTCTGAGCATTTTTTTTCAATGCTTTGTAACAATACAGTTTGAAAAAAAACCATTATTTTCTTTTGGTAACATTTTCAAAGTCATGTCTACATACTGCAAAAGATCAAATGTCTTCAAATTTATTAACTAGGAAGACTTGTCCATGCCAGTCAGACATTCCAAAGCAGTGTCCTTTAGTTTTAGTGTCATAGTGAATTTAATTTGTTTTGGTCAAAATTACCTGTGATTGTAGGCAATAGATGAAATATGACCTATTATTCCAATGAAATTTTCTTTCTTTTTTTTAGTTATTCCTTTCACAGTCTTGATCTTAGAGTCTAATATCTGGAACAGTTGAGGGAACTAAACTACCTACACCTCTACTTTTGCCAGCTACATACAATAGAGCCTTCACAGCAGAACTTGAGGCCTCTTGATAACACGCAGAGGAAGGAATGCAGCTCCTTACCCTCAACTTCCAGCTTCACCAATTTGGAATATGCCGTCCCGAGGCTGTTTTTTGCCACACATCGATAATGTCCTGCATCTTCCTTTTGCACATTATGAATCCTTAAACTCCCAGATTCAAGAACTGCAATGCGGGAATTTTCCTGCCAGGGATAAGGACATGAATTTTAAAAGGCCCATGGCTCTATCAAGGACACATTTGCCACATTTCATCAAGTTATTTTCATCACTGTTATCATCAAGAATATCATTTTGAACATTTGTATTTGGCACTTACAATGTATAATATTCGATAGTAAATGAGATAGTATAAGATTACCTAAATTAACCTTATAATCATCCCATAAGATTAGTTTATTTTTATTTTCTTTCATCACACAATTATACCAAGGCTTATTTGATTTCCTAAAAACCATACCCAAGTCTTTTTGATTAAAAGCATTGCTTTTTACTACCTTATTTACTGAACACTCTATGTAGTATCCTTAAGGGAATATAGGTCCTTTGAAAAAACATGGTAAGTTCTACAAATAATGCAAAAATTGGTTTTTGAAGTTAAAATATTACTTTATCTTCTCTTCTAGGACTCTAAATTCAGTAACATATATAGAGCCACACCTTGCTTTTATTGTTGGAAATGCACCAGTATTTATAGCAAAAGGAAAGCCAGAGGAGCATATATAGATTACCACAAAATATTTAACATTTTGTGTTTTATTTTAAATTCTAAAAAAGCTAATTAATTTGAATTATTTGACATATATATGAATCCCCTATGGGATATTCTATTATGTTGGTGTAAGATATGATACAAAAGCCGTACCAAGTAAGCATGCGAATAATACCTTTTGACTAATAACTTTTGACTACTCTTTGTGATTGGGGTATTTGTCAAGATGTTTGCTTGTTCACCAGACTTGAGTCTTCATGCTCTAACTTCACTCCAGAGTGTTCTCATTCCTTTTCTCCCAAACCTCATTTCTCTCTCTCCTCCCAGAAACTGTTCGTCGGGTCTAAAGCTTGGATTTTAGTTCCATCTTTTTTATTTTGTAAGTCTCTGTGATCCAGTGTTGAAAAATAAATGTTCAACCAACCAACAAAAAAGCCTCTAGCTTTGCTTTTGCTTTGCCTCCTTTTTCCTCCCTGACACTATAGGTACCCATCTCATTTTCCCCTAGCCAGCCCCAGCTGGATTGCCTTAAAATTTGCATATAAAGGAACAGATATGTTTAAGTTTGGTTAAAATGCTGTATGTGGAAAAAAAATCTTATAATCAAAGTTTGTAAGTTTGTAATGGACTTTGCTATGGATTTTTGTGTTTGAAAATATGTTTATATACATGCTTTAACATAATAATCACTTACCCTGAGAGCACTATCTCCTTTAATCCATGACACCGATGGTTTGGGATTGCCCATTGTAGTACATGGTAGAACTGCCTTTAATCCTTCTATTATTTTTACATTTATGGGAGGACGAGTTATTTTCGGTTCTAAAGGGAAACAAACATTCAAAATTAACAAGGCAAGAAAATGGAGAGTACCGGGACTAAGAGACTTGCCTTTAGGGTTGTGTTTGATGGCAGGAATAAGAGGTGTGGAATTAACTGTCTCAAGGTTGTGTTTTGAACTTGAACTTGTCTAAGTTCTGAACCTCTAGTTATGGGAAGCTTTATTTACCACCTGTTCCAAATGTTAAAATCAGTAGATGAAACCAAAGAACTTGTAAGCATATATGCATAACCCATGGACACAGACAATAGGATGCTGAAGGCCTGGGGCAGAGGGTGTGGGCAGGCTATGAGGGGTCAATGGGAGAAAAAGGGTACATCTGTAAAACTTTCAACATTAAAGATTTATAAAAATTAAATCAATAGATGATTATCTTTCTCACTCACTCATCTTCACTTGCAGGGCCCCGCAGCTCTCCGCAGCTCCTCCCACGCCATTGTCAGCGATGCAGCAGTAAATGCCGTCATCACTATCTTCCACACTCAGGATGGTGAGGAGCTGCCCGTTCTCCCGAATGCTGTACCGGGTGTCGAAGAGCCTGCAGGTCACAGGGGAAAATGCCAGGTTAGAGCCTCACCTGTGATTTTTGGGCTACGGTGAACTGATCAGAAAGATAACTTGTCAATTAGAAAGTAGATTGAAGGTCAGAGGAAACTTGAGTGTCTTCTGAATAATAAAATAATCTTATTTAGTAATATAAAGCTAACATTATATTCTAATCTTTGCTGGGCTCCAATAATCAAAGCACTATTGAGTCCTTCAAAAATGGGGATGTCTACTGATAAGATGAAAGGTAAAATTTACTTTATTCAGGAAAGTATATTATTACCAAGATAGAGTCATGCCCTGACCGGTTTGGCTCAGTGGTGGAGCGTTGGCCTGTGGACTGAAGGGTCCCAGGTTTGATTCCGGTCAAGGGCATGTACCTTGGTTGCGGGCACATCCCCAGTGGGGGGTGTGCAGGAGGCAGCTGATCGATGTCTCTCTCTCATCGATGTTTCTAACTCTCTATCCCTCTCCCCTCCTCTCTGTGGAAAAATCAATAAAATATATTTAAAAAAAAGATATAGAGTCATATTCCCACAATTACTGGGAAATAGCAGCTGGATAATGAAAACACAGACACACACACACAGACACACACACACACACAAATACACAAATGTAACTAGCAGAAAGGGTTAAATATTTACATAAGTAAATTAACTGAGTATTTATGCATTCATTAAGCGAATATTTGGTGACTGCTCAGCATGTGCCAGGCATAGTTCTAGTTCTTTGGGATTCAAGGAAGCAAATAGTCCCAACTTTCCCATGTCAATTAAATCACTATTTTGCTTTGAGCAATTCCCTTAACCTCACTGAAGTTCAGATCTAACATTTATAAAAGGAGGACATTTGCATTTTACATGTCATAGAAGGCGAACTTTAACACTTCCAAGAGCTGTGGTTGCATTCATGTCAAGATATATTGCAAGGCGGTATTGGCATTCTTGCCAGAAAAGTCAGAATACTTACTTGATGAGAATTTTATTCCTAGTCCAGGAAATTTCAGGCTGGGGATACGATTCCACTGCACACATGAAAGTAGCCACTTCTTCAACTAGGGCATCCACTGTTTCCAGAGGAGTGGTGATGACAGGAGCTAACAGGAGAGGAGAAATAACGTGAGAGCTGTATGCTAACCTCTGTAAGTAGTCAGAGACCATCACATACCCGAATAAGAATTATATTTTTGCATAGCAGAAATTTGCCAAAAGGAAGGAAAATTTTATCTAGAGAATTTTGTTTTACTTCCAAACTAGGTATTTGAGAATCAAAAAAAGAAGGCTCTGAAGAGAATAGGGTCATGTCCAGGTTTTATAAAGCTCAAAGGTGTATAATTTGGGTGCCCTCTTTAAGGAAGAATATATCAAATTATGAATATAAAATGTCAGTGGCCACTTCAACACCAGTCAACTAGAACGGAAGTATAACTGAAGGGAAGTCAGAGTGGAAAGAGATGGCAATGTTAACAATTGTTTAAAAATAATTTTCTCCACATTTTATAAAAAATACCTTTACCTGAACACATTCCTAGAGTCCACTGAGGGTCTTAGAAGGGGCTCATGAGAATAAGAGACTCTGAAGTTTAAGCTTCATCTGATTTATAGGGAATTCACATCTGCATATGACTAGATTAGAAAAACTCCATAATACAAGATATATAACACAAATTTTTAATAATGGGCAAAGGATCTTAATAGACATTTTCCCAAAGAATGTGTACAAATGGACAATAATAGCATGAAAAGATGCTCATCATCATTAGCTATTAAGGAAATGCAAATCAAACCACAATAAGATACCACTTCACACCCTATAGAATGGCTATACTCAAAAAGAAATAAACAACAAATGTTGGTAAGGACATGGAGAAATTAGAATATTTGTGTATTGTTGGTTGGAATATAAAATGGTACAACCACTGAACAACAGTATGGTGGTTCCTCAAAACATTAAACATGTAATTATTCTATGACCCAGCAATTTCACACCTCAGAAAATTGAAAGCAGGAACTCAAGTAGATTTTTGTACGCTCATTTTAATAATAGCATTACACACAATAACCAAAAGGTGGAAGCAACCGAAGTATCTGCCAGCAAATTAACAGGTAAACAAAATGTAATTTATTCAATACCATTTAACAATAAAAATAAATGAAGTATGATACATGTTACAGCATAGACAGACCTTGGAAACAATAAGCTAAGTGGAAAAAAAAGCCGGTCACAAGGACAACATATTATACAATTCCATTTCTATGAAATGTCCAGAGTAGACAAATCTATAGAGCCAGAAAATATATTCGTGGTTGCTTAGGCCTGAGGGAGAGGGTGGAGTGACTAGGGATAATGACTAGAAGCAAAAAGATGTGTCTTGTAAGGACCCACGATCTAGATGACAAGGTAGGATAGATACATAAGGTGATCAGCTATAATAATCAGTTATACCCGGTCTCCTGATGTGATTATCAATAGCGCCCCCTTTACTCCCAAATTACCTGAGTTAGGACCATAAATTATATGGTCATTTTAGTTGAAACACAAGGTGCCTATGAAAACACAGTAAGCAGTGAGAACATGTGGGGTAGTTGGTGACAGCTTCAGGAAACACCAAGAACTGGTACATTGGCCATAAAAGACACACCTACTTTATCTAAATAACCTTATTTTTCCAAACTCAAAGGCAAACTTGAGAGTGAAGAAAAATGGAAAATGTTAGTTGGGAGTATCTCACTTAGCTCATATCTCCCTTGTTAATATTACTCTTTTCTTAAAATCGTGTTTGAGCATCATGTCCTCCCTATTTCCCTGATTTGTTAGAGCCAAATGCCCTTTTCTTTAACCTTAGTTCACCCTGTATATGTCACTCTTATAGGTCTTGTCACATGGACACTATTAAAATAATCTGTTTGTCTTTGTTCCACTCAATTATAAAAACCTTGAGCTTTAGGTCAGGGACCATGTCTTAGAGCTCTTTCTCTTCTCAGGGTTAGCATACTTACTGATGTATTATTTAAATGAGCCAGACTATATTTCTGAGGCCTTATAAAAGGCATATATTTTTATTTTATTTTATTTATTTATTTTTTAAAAATATATTTTATTGATTTTTTACAGAGAGGAAGGGAGAGGGATAGAGAGTTAGAAACATCAATGAGAGAGAAACATTGATCAGCCCCCGCAATCAAGGTACATGCCCTTGACTGGAATCGAACCTGGGACCCTTGAGTCTGCAGGCTGACACTCTATCCACTGAGCCAAACCGGTTAGGGCAAAAGGCATATATTTTTAGAAGATTGAAAGAGTAGTTCAAACGAGAGAGCAGAATTTTTAGGTAAAATGACATATATAGGTATCACAGCCACTGTTTTCAAATTTTCAATTGAAATACCATTAAAATATACAGAATACAGTACAAAGAAATGAAAGGTATTAAAGAATAGTTAAGAAACATAAAATATAGATTGGCAGGCACTTCTAATGGAAAATAAAACAGAGGGAATGGCTGAGAAGCAATTTGTAAAGGGATACGTACCTGATCATTTTTCAAAATTGAAAAGAAAACATGAATATTCAGATGGAAAGTTATACCAAGTGCCAAGCCAGATAAAGAATAATAAATTCATCCCTAGATATATTGGATTCAATCTATAAAAAATTAAAGATAGAAAATCTTAAACTCTACTAGAAAGAAAAGATCTATCACCTTAATAGAAATGCCAGTTAGGCTGACATGAGGTTATTCGGCAACAGTTGATACCAAAAATGCAATGGATTAATACTTCTAAAGGGATGAGATAAAATAACTATTAGCCTGGAATTCTATAGTCAACTTACATAATAATTTTAAAATGAAGATAAAGTAAAGACAGGAAAATACTAAAATTGTTTACCACTCATAGACCTTCTGTGAAACAGTCGGTGAAGTATATAAACTCAGTAAGAAATAATTTGTACCCAAAAGAAAGGGATGAGAGATGACAGTAGTAAGCAAGGATGGTGGTAAAATATGATTCCAATTTTAATTCACTATGGAATATTTGAAAAGTAAACCACTAATATTTGTGTTTATAAAAGAATGAAATTAAAATTATAGATAAACAATTATAAGATGAAAGTTCAGGGAAGAAGGTCAGTGGATAGTTAAAATATGTTAAACTCATTACCATAAAGAGGAAGATGGCAGCAATACTGAGTAACTGCAGACATGGGGAGAAAAATGTATAGTTGAATGCATGTGTTAAAATTTTATCACTGTTTTGTTTGTTTATTTTGTTTCTTTGATTTCACATGTAAGTGTAATCATATGGTACCCATATCTAAAAAACAAAATAAATGAATAAACAAACTCCTAGATCCAGAGAAGGTACAGATGGAAGCCACATGACAGGGGTTGGGGGGATGGGCAAGATAGTGGAAGGGATGAAGAAGTACAGATTGCTAGTTATAAAAATAGCACAGGGGTGTGAGTACAGCACAAGGAATATAGTACAGAGATTATTAATGGTTACCACTAAAAGAATAGATGCAAAACCAAACTTCCAAAGCAGCAGGGGAAAAGGAGGGATTGAAGTGTTTTAATCAAAAGAAAAAGGAGGAGGAGGGAAGGAAAGAAGGAAAGAAGGAAAGGAAGGAAAGGAAGGAAAAAAAGAAGGAAAGAAAGAAGGGAGGGAGGGAGGGAGGGAAGGAACCAGGATAAGTAAGCCAAGAAAATGCTTGGTTAACAGAAGACACAACATAAAGAAGAAGAGACATGCCTGAATATATTAGAAACCACAGTAAATGCCAGTGGTACAATGACCTATGAAAAGGTAGATATTGTCATATAGGATTTAAAAACACAAAAGCACACTCAAATAAATTAAAACAAAAATGTTAACATCAAAGAGAAGGAAAAATATGCAAACTAAATACTAAAAACAAAGTGATAGAACAGTACTAATATATGAAAAAATAGAATATAAAGTGATAAACATTTATCAAATGAAGAGAAGTACTACTTACTCATAAAAGGAACAATTCAGCAGGAAGATACAACAATCATGAAGCTTAATTATTTAAAAAATAAAGACTTAAAATAAAGCCAAAGCCAAACATTAAAATGAATTTACAGGCTCCTAAATTTTTAAAGAAACACACACACACACATATATCCTATCTAATGAAGATATAATATGCAAATTGACCATCACACCATCACAAATATGGTGGTGCCCATAGCCACAAGATGGCGGTGCCCAGTCCCCTCAGCCCCACCAGAGTCTCCAGTCCTTTCAGCCCCACTGGGGGTGGCAGGCCTGTGGTGTGGCTGGACCCACCCTCAGCCCCCCAGCCACCCAGGGCCAGACCAAGGCACAGGCAAGCCTTGGATGGCAGCTGCCCAGCCGCCCAAGGCCGCCCAAGACTCAGGTAACCAGGGCCAGCTGAGGCTTGCGCTGCCAGCAGTGGCAGCAGCAGAGGTGTGATGGGGGCGTTGCCTTCCCCTGATGGCTGGGTTGCCTCCTGCCCCTGAGGGCTCCCAGACTGTGAGCAGGCCAGACTGAGGGACCCCCCCTTCAGTCCATGAATTTTCATGCACTGGGCCTCTAGTACATGAGAATGGAAGAATGAATACCAAAATGTTAAAAGCATTTTCTTGTAGGTGTGAGCATAATTTTATATTTTTGGATTGCTGTGTCTTACAGTGTTACAAATGAATACATATTATCTTTGTAGCAAAAAGTTATAACAAATCTGAACCCTGCAGAAATGTTCATTTTCCAATGGAATGGAAGCAAACTTGTGATTGATAAATTTTTAAAAAGTCAATCTCTTAAGAAAAAAGTATATATTTTCTAAATGGGCAATAAATGAAATAATTGAGTGTATAATCACATAGATATTAAGAGATAAAAACAAAAAAATATTATATTAAGTTTGTGGAATGCAAGTAATGATGGGCCCAAAGGTTAATTGATAATATTGACTGCTTTCATTGTTTAAAGAGAAAGGCTACTGAGCAACCAGGCTAGCACAGGGTTTGAGTTCAAATCCCCACTGCATCCTTCCCTACCCCATCAAGTCACATAACTAGTGCCTCTTCAGCTAGAGATGGAGATGATAATAAAACCACCACATGGGCTTGTCATGAGGATTAAATAAATTAATATACGTAAAGCACTTAAAATCGTCCTTGGCCCACATGAAACCCTGTGCATTATTTGACTCTGTAATTTTTTTTAAATTTTTAAAAAATATATATTTTATTGATTTTTTACAGAGAGGAAGGGAGAGGGATAGAGAGCCAGAAACATCGATGAGAGAGAAACATCGATCAGCTGCCTCCTGCACACCCCCCACTGGGAATGCGCCCACAACCAAGGTACATGCCCTTGACCGGAATTGAACCTGGGACCCTTAAGTCTGCAGGCCGACACTCTATCCACTGAGCCAACTCGGCCAAGGCTTGACTCTGTAATTTTAAAACAGAAACCTGAACTGTTTAATTGTTCTCCTGGTCACTGGATTACATGCAGATTTACCATTAATATTTATTTCTGGGAAACTATCCCAAGAAAATAATCTCAAAACGGAAAGGTATGTAGATGACTTTGCACAAAACAGATTAATTGTACTAAATCTTACTAACTGTACAAAAGTGGGAGAAGAGTTAAACACATGGTTTTGTCTTCTAACTGTGGTCTGATGGAGCTGGCTTGAATTTTATGAGACAATTGTTAAATACAGACATTATTAAACACTAATTCATATACATTTATAATTGAATTATGTTAAAAACATAGTAATAATACTCAAAATGTATCACTTCCTAACTATTTTACTATTATCTATGTTCTTGAGGTTATTTACATCTAACTTTCTGTATGGTAGAAGTAGTATGTAAAGGCATGCTTTTGCACATCTCTTACCAATTCAGTGTTGGTAGCTTGAAATTAACTGTGGTTGGAATATTTACACTACAGAAATCAACAAATGCAGCAAATCAGGGCCTTTATCTTAGAGAAGCAGATATCTAACATATACCAGCAACTCTTATCTAACCAGAATGCTACTTATAGTCGCTGCAAATGGCATCTTGAGCAGTATTGATAATATAGAATGTGTGCATGATCTAGTGTATAGTAAAAGTGGCAGGAAGCAGAAGTGTATAAACAATTTTATTATGATACATATTTTAAAGGATATGTAGAAAAAATGGAATAAAATATTATGTCATAATATAAATATAAAACCAGATAGCATTATCATTCTCATTTGCAGATGAGAAATAATGGAGGCTATGAATGGTTAAATAACTTTTCTAAACTTAACAAAAGTGCAAATTGATAGAGGTGAATTTCAAGGTTAAAATTGGTGTAATGTTCCCATCTTTTAACTCTAAACCATACCATGTCTTCATGTCTTCAGCATAGTACTAGTTAGAGATTGGGAAGGGGTTGTAAGATTTACATCGGTATCAATTTCTTTCAGCAGAATATAGTTGGTTAAGTCCATTTTGTCCATATTCCAAAATTATCTAAACAAATCTGCTTTTAAAATTTTACTGACACTATCACATAGTTGTATTTAATGATACTTGTTGACTCAGCAGACTCTCTTGTTTACTTTCATTCTACTATTCAGCTTTCATCTCAGCCAGAGCCTGTTTAAAATAGAGCACTATTTCTTCCCTCAATACAAGGACCACATGAATAACAAATACATGACAATGAATACAACCCTTTCCGGGACCCAAAGAGTAACTTATCTTGAATACTAGCTTCTAGATGAGAAGGACATAATGTTAACCTTTCATGGGCTCTAGCACACTAGTCACTGACATACCAACTTCTGCCCGAGTAGTTGCTGATTAACGTGACCAAGTGATTGAGAAAACAAAGAAGTCAGGTGTATTTTCTCCCTTCTGTTTTAGTAAAATTTGTACTCAAACTTGGAAAATATTCAGGTTTTTCTAACATCATGAATACAGTATTATTTTATCAGTATGAGAAAACGCTTTGGGATTGGAAATTTTCCAAAGCCCCCAAAGAGAGTATGCAGTATTGCTCAACACTTGGCATATCTTGGAAACTAACACTTATTCTACTGGTGATGTAATAACATAAGTTTTTTAAAAATATATTTTATTGATTTTTTACAGAGAGGAAGGGAGAGGGATAGAGAGTTTAGAAACATCGATGAGAGAGAAATATCGATCAGCTGCCTCCTGCACACCTCCTACTGAGGATGTGCCCGCAACCAAGGTACATGCCCTTGACTGGAATCTAACCTGGGACCCTTCAGTCTGTAGGTCAATGCTCTATCCACTGAGCCAAACAAGTTAGGGCCATAAGTTATTTTTTATTATGATGCTTTGGAACTTCTAAAGTTTATTGATAATCTCAATCACTTATTAATGCTGTATCATTAATTCTTTGTCTCAGAATACACTCTTGGTCCTTCAGGAATGACATTGGACACAGGCAGGTAAGAGTTCTGGCT
Organism: Myotis daubentonii; assembly: GCF_963259705.1. Lineage (NCBI taxonomy): Eukaryota > Metazoa > Chordata > Mammalia > Chiroptera > Vespertilionidae > Myotis > Myotis daubentonii. Next base: position 63,727,249 of record NC_081850.1, on the reverse strand, counting down.
CAGCCCGTTAGAATTTCTTAAGTTGCTTCTCCTGAGGGCTTTCGTTTGGGTGAAGACTTGATCTCATAGGGATCCATATAAAATGTGCATGTACTCAGTAGTGACCCTTTTAACAGTCACTGGCAATCCTTAGCATAGCACCTAACATTATATGTTGAGCACTGGTAAACACTTCTCCAGGCCTTTAATGTCCTTATTTCACTTTCTTCATTATTCAACCTATACTCCATGGTGTGTTGCCATAGAATCGCAGCTCTCTTACTTTATAGTCGCTTAGTTGCACTGATCTTGGAGCACCAACCATGTGCTAATCCAGCAGCTGTCCTTGCAGCTCCTATGTTCATATCTGATTGTCAGATAAAGTGAAACCATGGTGCAGGTCAGAGCCACATAAAGGTGCTGTCCCCAGCCCCAGCTGGATTCTCAGCATGGTCCAGGTAGTCCTACATTCTCTGGTCCACTCCACTCATCTTCCTGAGTGGAACCACTTCCTTTGGGTCCTCTACTCCCTTGTCACTTTCCCCCAATGACCACCAAGTCCTGTTTCATTGCAAAGTTGCCTATTTCACCTTTGGAAATAGGGTAGAAATCTTGACATTTCTGCCTTTTCTTTCTGTTCTTTGAGGTCAGTAATATCTAAAGCAACTTGTGTTTTCCCAAACATGCAATGAGTTACTTGTACAATGCACGTCACTATTAAACATTCATCCAGGACTTAGTGTCCTGGATTTCAATGACAGCTGTGCCCACTCTGAATTAGTCATATGTTGGATCTGTGAATCCTATCCCTGTATACATTCGATTTAGAAGAGGAGGTTTCTCAAATATCTCTAAAGCAGCGGTTCTCAACCTGTGGGTCGCGACCCCTTTGGGGGTCAAACGACCCTTTCACAGGGGTTGCCTAAGACCATCGGAAAACACATATATAATTACATATTGTTTTTGTGATTAATCACTATGCTTTAATTATGTTCAATTTGTAACAATGAAATTAGGGGTCACCACAACATGAGGAACTGTATTAAAGGGTTGCGGCATTAGGAAGGTTGAGAACCACTGCAAAGCAACTACCCAGACTCAAAAATTTCTAATTATGCTAGTCAATGGGGTAATATTAAAAACGGAGTGTAAACAGTAGCTCTTTGTGCATGTTACCCAAATTCAGTGCTGCTTACGTAAATTCCTGTACTCCCACCATTTAAATTCTGCTGTGCACTTAATACTTCATGAGAAAGCATTAAATATTTTTGAAGTATGTGGTTAAGGTGAGCAATTCAGTGAAACATTGGCTACTTTCAACATGATGGTTTGTAAAGTTCTCCTACTTGTGGGTTATGATATTGAGTTCATCATTGAAAGTATCACTAGTCAACATGATTTAGAAAGGTAGTGACTTTTTTTCTTGTCTTTGAATGTTAGGAATCTTGGTTAACCTGAAACCAAACAATAAGCTATTAATTCTACAAAGATGGTTATTAATTTTATTGAGAAAATGGCATGCTGACAGAAAAGAATCCACTGAATACCCTTGCACTATTTTAAATCTGTCAGTCTATTTTGTAAAATACTATTGGGCAGAGTCCCTGATTAATTCATGATAAGGGCTTAGGAAAAATGGATTCAATCTAAAAACCTTTCTTAAAAGTTGCTTTCTGCCAAGAAAAAAAGTATCAACTATGAAATAGTTTATGTAGAATATTTTTATTATGTTAAATAATATTAAAATAATAGCACATTATTGTATTTTGTTTGTACCAACATATTCTAGGCATTTCAACATTTATAATTTTAGGGGCTGTGTTTTCATGATAATGTTTATTCTTAGAACTAGGGTAGTAGTTAATGTATCTTTGCTCTGCTAGACTTGGTGTTTTTGACTAAGGTTGATATTTTGAAGTTTTCAAAATAGAGATAGTGTGAACTAAGGGCTTTACCCGTAAAATTTGGAAACTGAAAATCATTTCTTTCTAAAATATAAATTAGGAGTTGCTCATATAAGGAAGTCGGAGATTTTTTTGTGTGTGCACCAAATTCTAATATGAACCATCAAAATCAATTGTCCTGCTTCTTATAATAATGAATTTTACTAAATTTTAGCATTCCACCATGTCATTCTATATAACTTTGGAGTTTAGAATAGCACAGATAAGACATAATCCATAAGTCCTAACATCCAGGTGCTGTCTTACCAAACATCCGTTGTATGATCAGGAAGTATTAAAATAATCTGCAGCCGATGTTAAATCTTTCTGGCTATTATTAGCTATTTGAAAAGATCGAGGTTCTCTTTTATCTGGAGATACCTCAACGTATTAGTTGGCGAGTAAATGTTTAAAATGCATTTGAAAGTATCATTCTGCTTATGTAAAATAGAAAACAAAACAAGTATATGAAATCAGGCTGTGAAAAAAGCTGTATCTTATTAGCATGTGGATCTTAACATTGTGGCTCCAGAAATGTTAGTGAAACACAAAATCTAAAGCTACATTTCCCATCTACATACCGATACTACCTTCACTTATCTATACAATGCAAGTGTATCCAATTCTTTGATAAAGTGATATATAAAGGGAAAATAATTAATTTGAGAGTGTCATAAAGCACAGAAGTCTTTTTATGCTACTGTAATACATGTAATTTGAAAAATCTTTAATTGATACCATTCAATCCATTTTCTCATGTGTTTATAAAAAGATTTCAATGCAGCCCTCAGTCCCTTTGCAAATCACAGATTTTTCCAGTCTTTCTTCCTGATTTGAAATTCACTAGTCTAAGTTTCATAATACCCTGGCCAGAACCCATATCACTGTGGACATTCTTGCTACTGCAACAGGTGTTTGTCAGTTTCTTAAGTTGCTTTCCTTTCCCCTGAGGTGGTGTTATTTCCGGTACATTCCAAAGGCTCTGAAAAAAACGTTCACAGTCTCTTGCCAAGCCAAATCATGACTCGGCCTCAAAGTTATTGAGAATCCATTGTCTTTAAGCTTTTATTAAGTAGGAAAATTGTGTGTATCTTTCTCTAATTCTGATTTTTTTAGTAACTAAAATATTTAGGAAGTGTTTTGTAAAATTAAAAGTGAAAATGGAAATGATTTTTTTCATTCAGAAGTGAACACTCTGGATGTCTGGGAGTAGGGTTGATTATATTCCAGAGTTAAAAGGTTTTCATCATCCATTTAGACCACCCTGAAGTTTGACATAAACATAAACAAAACGGATCTTGATAACGTGCAGTCTAAGCTTTCTACCTGCTAATGTTTCCTCTACGGGTGAGGGCTCTGCAGGCTAACGTTTTTACTGCAGACCTTAAGGCAAGGGAAGGATACGGGTAGAAAGGAGATCATCAATCAATTGCTTATTTATATAGCTTTCTGCTCTCCACACACCCCACTCCTACTTTACCAGCTAAAACCTAAGCCCACCATAATATGAATCGGTCGTGATCAGAGCACATGTGCGCGTGTGCGTACACACACACACACACACACACACACACACACACACAGTTTAGAACTATGACAAGGCAACAAGAAGATAAGAGTTTTCACACCAACCTTTTGGAAGTTTCTCAGTCCCGCTGAAGGCAACCAGGGTAAGAATATGTACCAGTGGAATGTTGACGAGCTCTCTCATGATTAATCCAGGCTCAGGCAGGAGAAAGTTTCTTCTGGACAATGCAAGGAGAATGCCCCACAGTTTACATTTTAAAGCATAGTTTGTTACAAAAGGGTCATCTGCTAATGACCGTTTGTGTCAGCAGCTCCACAGGCTCTAAGTATAATCAGGAATTCTCAGACTTGGCTGTAATGATGGACACGGCCAGCTGGTGAGTATCCACTTAGGCCAGCAATGCCAGTGTAGGGCTGGAGGAACAAGGCAAAGAAAATCCCTTTAGAATCCCTTTTAAGACAGTGGCAGAAGGACAATACCAGATGCCATTTCCAACCATCACTGTATTCTCTGAGGTATAGTTTGCCTG